>NC_137065.1:16689016-17090449 GCF_032717465.1 Coenobita brevimanus
CTTATTGTTCCTATATCATCACCATTGCATTTGAAGAGCAAGTAGCGTATTGCATTCACTAGAATTTTCCTAGGTTGGTCTTCGAAACTAGATCATCAGTTATTGAAATCCTGGGACGTAAACATGAGCACGGGGATATTCTGTGCACCACGCATGGAGTCCGGAGTAATACATTACACATTCAAATCGGGAAAATTATATGTTACAGGCACTGAGCTCTATAGTATTAAGAGGCTTTCTCATGGGTAGCGCCACGTAGTTTGTGTAACCTCCGCCAAGGGCCCAGGACGGCGCTGATATTATCTACACCACCGACAGCCACGTCTTTTGAAATCAGCCAATGAATTCGGAAAATATAGTGCCATGGCCCACTGCTTAGCTTATGTAAGCAACAGCGAAACAGAAACAGCAAGCTAAGAACAGTGATCCAATTGCATTACCATTGTGGAGGCGACGAGTGCAGGTGTTTCAATGTGGCGGCCAAAGTTACATGCTGGCTGCGGAGATAGTCTTTCCATTATAAAGCTCAGTGGTTACAGGTTAGCTTCTAGTATATCATTGCCTCATGTTATTCATTTCTTACAGTGGCGTATATAGGTCCATGGAAAGGGGGGGTGGGGTTCCACAGGGGTGAATCCAGGATTTTTTTTAAGGGGAGGGGGCGAGCGAAGCAAGCCTCTACAGCTGGGTGGTCTGGGGAGGCGCTGTAAGCCCCCCAGGAAATTTTTTGAAAATCAAGCATTTTTAGGGGCATTTTGAGGCCTCAGGAGGGATCAATTGCACTAATTTGATATTCAGTGGCAAAACAATATAAAGAAGCCTATATATCTTGGCTAAAACAAAAATGAACTGTTTGAAAATATTTAATTAGGGAATTCTACAGTACCCAGTATGTATAAAAAAAATAAAAAAAATGCTAGACCGTGATATACAATTATTGATTCCTTCATTCTGGAAGTTGCAGTGTTCCTTTTTATATGAAACATTTAAAATTTTTACTAAAACTAGCATCAATGACTTAGAGAGAGAGAGAGAGAGAGAGAGAGAGTACTGTATATGGAACATTAAGCAAATTAAACTAAAACTCGCATTAATGAAGTTGAGAGAGAGAGAGAGAGAGAGAGAGAGAGAGAGAGAGAGAGAGCTTACTTACTAGAGTAGTGTGAGAGTTGATCATTTGAAATCAGGCAGCCTGTTTTTACGGCTGGATTCATTGATTACTTCATGATAGTTCAACTCAATATCCTTATGTACAAAAAGTAAGGCTGATCCATTCAGTCTTTGCTCCGACATGGTGGAGAGCAGATATGACTTCAGATACTTTAAGCAGCTGAATGACCGTTCACTTGTAGCAGTTGTCACCGGAAGTGTTGCAAAGATATGCAACAGTGTTTCAGTGTTAGGATAAGTGCCAAATTCTTTGCAGACAATCAGAGATGCAACAACAGATTTTGGTCTATCTGCCTCCTCTCGATTCTTTCATGTGTTTTGCCATCTGTAGTATTCTGCTTCCAACTTCTCTATGCTACCTTTAAGGAACTTATTGTACATTACAGCTGCTTCATGTACATCTGGGAATGCTTATTTACACAAAAGGAAGGTAAGAGATGGCATGGTTTCTGCCGTGAAGAATGCTTTGAAGTGAAGCGCTCATTCAAAAAAAAAAAAAAAACAGCTCGTTTGTGGTAGGAGTATGCTTCTGCATCACCAGATTCGGTGGGGGATTAGACCGGTACTGTTGTCGGCCTACACTCCTTGGGGCTTGAATCTCTCTTCCACACTTTTGTTAACAGCCTCAAACAATCTTTTGAATGTATCATCATTCCTGTACATTTGCAACACATCTACACAGTCTTTCACACTGTCAAGAGCTTGCACTAGATCCATTTCAATACCTTGCAGTTTTTGTGATAGCGGTCTGTTTTGTATATGTATTTAGAGCTGCAGATATGTAGGCCTACTGGGACAAAAGAGGGAGGGGGGGGCATGGCTGAGTGCCCCCCCCCTATACACCACTGGTATTTACTGAAACCTGAAAGATAATTAACCCATTCTTTGCCATTTTTGTTTCAGAATTATTCTTGCTCTCTCCAGACGATGCTCTTCCGCTTAGGCGAGACTGTGAACTGGAGGAGTTAGATGCAACGTTCATTAATCCATTCAGTGCGAGAAGTATACCCTAAGCCGAATAACAGTCATGTGGAGTACAGTGGAGATGGTTTATGTTTTTTATTTATTTATTTATTTTTTTTTAATAACAGAACAGAGGCAGGGGAAACAAATGAGTGGACAAAAATAATCCATACACCAGCTTACTGGTGTTATCCATTCATAAAATATCTGTAATAGTTGGACTTGAACAGCTGTAGGTTGAAGTGTGGAGGGAAACAACTCTGGGGAAGCAAGTTCCAGAGTGATGCAGTTTGGGGAATGAAAGCATTCTGATAGGCAGAAGTTCTGCAATATGGCTGAGTAACATTCCAGTCGTGAGCGCTACCAGATACCCGTGTAGCACGAGGAAAGGCATGGAGAGGCGGCACCATGGACGCAACTTCGTCTGAGCATTTGCCATAAAAATATCTGTAAAATAATGCAAGGGAAGCAACATTCCTTCTTACTTGTTGGGGAGGTAGTTTATTTATAATAGGAGGGTTATTAATCATTCCACCAGCTTTGTTCTGAGTTTTGTCTAGTTGTTTTAATGCGACCTCTCCACATCCATTCCACAAGGGTGAGCAATATTCAAGCTGAGAGCGCACATGACTCTTATAAATTATAGGTAACTGCTCGTCAGTGAAGAAGTTACGGACTCTGTACAATAATCCAAGTTTCTCTGAGGCGGTTTTAGCAAGCGATCTGACATGAGAGGTCCAGCTGAGGGCATTGTTAAGTGAGAAGCCAAGAATTTCAATACTTTTAGAGATGGGAATATTAGTAGCACTGAAGGTAATATACGAATCTGGCAGCATAAGTCTATTAATAAATTGTATATATATGGTTTTACTAGCATTAAATGAGACAAGGTTGTTTTGTCCACATTCATTGATCGTAGATAAGTCTTGATTTATGAAGATGGCTGTACTGAGTTGAGAGTTAGAGATAGCAGACTCTGTAAATGGGTGAGTGTGAATGAACTATGAAGTGTTGAGTCATCAGCATATGAATGGATGGGATTCTGGGTGACAGATAAGAGATCATTAATATGAACCAGGAACAGGATTGGCGCCAGAGCTGATCCTTGTGGCACGCCGGCATTAATTGAGTGGAATGTACATCATCTACTTTTACTCTTATTTTTCTGTTGCTGAGATATGAGGAAAGCAGAGGGACAAAAGACATTAGTCCATAACAAGGGAGTTTGGACAGCGGGGAATGGTGCCATACTTTGTCGAAAGCTTTAGAAATATCAAATGCTACTGCATGAGTTTCTCCATGTAGGTCGATTGATTGACGGATGGTATGAGTCAGGAGATTGAATACGTCAGTGGTGGATCTTTCGTGGCGAAAACCATATTGTCCATCACTAATTAAGTTGTTGGATTCAAGATGTTTAACTATGTGCTTATCAATTAAAATTTAAAATATTTACCAAGATGTGACAGCTATTGTTCTGTAATCAGAGAGGTCAGAGGAACTTCCTTTCTTTGGAACTAGGTGGATATTGGCTTCCTCCCATGAATTAGGAAATGAAGAAGTACCAGTGCATTGTCTGAATAATTTAGCTAGAACAGAGGCAGCCTCTGGGGAACACTTCTTCAAAATAACTGGAAAAATTCCGTCTGGTCCTGGAGCTTTGTTGGTTCGTAAAATGTCTGTGACGGATTGTTCGTATCTGGTCTGAATTTTAAGTGGAAAAATTTCGGGAGAGTCAAGTTCTAGTACTGGGACGTTCTGGCTGACTTAATTTATGGTAGAATTTCTGGCAAATGTACTGGCAAAGATATCTGCTTTCCCACGCGGGTCATTTGTAATGTCATCTGAAGACTTTAGTGAGGGAATGGATGATGACTTGTCAAACTTTTTATTGAAATAATTGATAGTTGTCCAGAATATTCAATTGTCATTAGGGCTGTTATGTAGTTTTAATGCTTGATTTTGAAGAAAGTTTGATTTAGAGAGATTTATTACAGCTTTTGCATGGATTCTAACAATTTTAAACTGAGAGAGTGATTCAGATTTTTTTTTTTTTTAAGTAGGAGTTTCATGCTAATGATGTTTGGGCTGTTGCTCTGGCACAGTTGCTATCAAACCATTTTGGAGAGTTCGATGTTTTAGTGAACAGTTGATTTGGTATGAATAAATCCATACCAGCTAGTATTAAGCTGCAAATGCTCATTGTCATATAAGACGAGACGTCTATCCAATTCATCACTCAATGCTGGCCTAGGTGTGTGGCGATCCCACTGCCAAGCATGTGTGGTGCAAGCAGTTCCATACTTCCAAAGGTATAGTAAGCAAGATGTAGCAGTTCGGAACTTGTTTCCTTTGTATTTATTTATATATTTGTTTAATTATTTTCTCATCGTTCAGATTAAGAAATATTACGACTATTTTTTTTTTTTGCATCTTTTAATCCTACGATAAAATTGGGAATAAAAGTGTTCGTTTACATACATTTAAATCAACTTTAATTATCTCCAGACAAATCAAGAACAATTACATCTTTCTTTACAATATATTTATAAAGGAATGAAATATTTTTTCTGATATTTTTCCACAATAAATGTAGGCAAAAATATAGTGATCCTGTAGTAGCACAAGGCATAAATAAAAGTGAAGTAATACTTGCACAAAGTAGGGCAGTGGATGTTGGAGTGGCCCTAATGAGAGAGGGCAGTTGTGGAAACTCCCTATACTGGTGTTTGCTGATGATACTGTTGTTAAGTGAAGTCGAACGGGAGCTGCAGGGCTTGGTGGATGAGTTTGGTAGAGTGTGTAAGAAACGGAATTTAAAGGTGAATGTAGGAAAGAGTAAAGTTATGGTCTTCGAGAGAGGTGAAGTCAATGAATGTACGGTGAGGTTAGATGATAAGGAAATGGAAAATGTGAATACTTTGAAGTACTTGGGTAGTGTGATGAATAAGGATGGAAGTTTGGAGGGTGAAGTGCTTGAAATGGTACAACAAGGAAGAAAGGTTGCTGGTTCCTTGAAGGCAGTGATAAGAAACAGGGAAGTGAGCATGGAAGTGAAAAACTTATTACGTGACAGTATTGTGATACCAACTCTGACGTAAGAAAGTGAAGCTTGGACGTTGTTGGAGGGACATAAGTCAAGAGTGAGAGCAGTGGAAATAAGTTATTTGAGAGGAGCCTGAGGAGTCACATGGAGAGACAGACTGACAAAAAAGGATGTGAAGGAGCGTTGTGGTGTGGATTTGGATGTGACAGAAGGCATTAGGAGAAACACACTGAGGTGGATTGGCCATGTGGAGCGGATGGAGAGTGAGAGACTGACGAGGAGAATGTTTGTGACTGAGGTGGAGGGGGAGAGAGGGAGGGGAAGACCAAGGATGAGATGGAGTGATGGAGTGGAGACGTATATGAGAGAGGGGTGTGTGAATTAGGAGCAGGGCCATGAAATGACGGGGGACAGGGTGACGTGGAGGCGATTTGTTTGTGGCCACCCCGTATAAGGGATTAAGGCATCTGGCAATAGATAGACAGATAGAAAATCTGCTGACTCGGTTTTGGGGGTCGGCGACTCCCGAGGGAGGTGGGTGGGAAAACGCACTACTGGGAGAGAGACTGAACGGCTTTATTGCTGTTATTGTTGTTTACAACAGCTGGATTGGACTTGCCCAGGCATACTCGGAGTGAGAGAAGAGAATGGGATAGACAGATCCACTGAAGGCAACCTGCACCACCTTTGTAAACAGGTAAGTATTACTTCTTCCTTGCTCCAACACCCACCACCACCCAAACCCATCCCCCCTACCCCTCTCAACCCAAATCACGTTTTTGTACCTAGGACTCGCGAAACGAAAAAGGCTGTTTTGTTTTGAGGTGTCTATGTGTGTGTGTGTGTGTGTGTGTGTGTGTGTGTGTGTGTGTGTCTGTGTCTGTGTGTGTGTAAAAAAATAGTTTTAAAAGTTGTAATCTGCTTTCAATCAGAACTGGGGGAACGGTTGAAGGACAGAACAAGAGGAATGTTCTTGTCTTTCAAGAACAATAGGTCAAAGATGTAGGTCACGGGGCTGGGTCAAACGTTGATTCAGCAAAATCAACGTCAACAGTTTTTATCCAATTATGACAAAACTTGGAGGAAGAGCTGAGGGTATGGCAGGAATTGGGTGATTCCATTTTGAGAATGCTCATTGAAAGATCAAGGTCACAGGTCAAGGTCAAATTTTCTATTCGGATATGTGATGGTTAACAAAATAACTCAAACTGTTGTAGTGTCTTTTTAATCAAGCTTTGCTGAATGGCTGAGGGTGAGGCACGGTATTGCATTTTTGTCAGAACTATGTCATATTTATAGATCATGGGGAACGGTAAACTTTAAATATTCATCCAATTTACACCACTTGTGAAAGTGGTGGACACGAATAACAGGGTGTGATTATGAGCACAATCAAAGGTCAAGGTCACAGGGAAAGGTCAAAGGCCATATTTACAAGACAGGGTCAGCTCAGAGTTCTGGTATCATTTAAACAAAATTTTGTAGAAGAGTTAAGGGTCAGATAATACCGAATATTCATGAACTCTAACAAAGACTTTATTTTGTAAAATTCATAAAAATTTTGATCAGAGTAATATTAACAAAAAAGGTGATAGCAGCAGAATAAACTACAAATATACAGAAATATATAATTAGTCTTCAAAGTGTTAAGAAAATATTGCCACAGATATATAGTATAGCAAAAGTTAATATATCCTTTATATAGGAAGCTTTGAACTCATGAAACAACAGCTCCACCATCAAGTTAGCCTACTGATCCACTGCGTCTAGTTCATGATCAAGCAAGTGTCACTTTCTCCCCGACATTTCACACCAAAGAGGATCAGCTATGGGGAGAGAAACATACCAAGCCTCACTCAGCTATTCCAGTGCACCTACTTCACACTTACAGCATATACTGTATATCACTTTCCTTCTTGATGTACAGTACAGGACCACAGATTGTCTATGAGCAGTGAAACATACCATACCTCTCTCAGCTATTCCACTGCATCTACTTCACAATTAGGGAATGTCCATCATATTGCTCCCTGATACACACTATCAGGGAAAATCATCTAAGGGCTTAGAAACATGCAGCTCCAATTGCCTGTTTACTAGTCCACAATAATCATATTCAACACACACGAACACCACAACCCACGAGGCAACAGAATACATTAAAAGATTGTCTACCTCATAATGCAATGCAACAGATTTAAACACACCTCACCTTTCCCACACACACAAAACACACCATCACAAGGCTCCAAGAACTAAATAAAGTGATCAACAACATTTTTGTGCAAAGAAAATGGAAAACTGGAAAGCCTTTGCAACAACACTTTGTCACTTCACAGGCACCTCTAGACTCTACAAAATATTAACAGTATCACTAAATCACAAACATGCACTTCCAAGACCCACGCTACCATCACCTCCAACACCCAACGCATCACTTCCTACAAAGAACAAGCAAATATTCTTATAAATCACTACAAAACATAAGTCACAACACGCACAGAGTCTGAAAAACAAACCTCTCAACATAGGCCGTCCTTTTCTCTCGATCACAATGCAACCCCCTTCACTCCAGAAGAGACATTTAACATCAACAAAAAGAACCCAACAATCACAAGGCCAGATGATATCAACAACCTGCACTTAAAACATTAAGGACCACAAGGCATCCAGACCCTGACAAACATCAGCAACTACTCATATTCACATTGCAGCATTCCCAGTATTTGGAAACATGGAACAGTCACCAATATACCTAAACTAAACATTGACCCGACACTCCCTTCTTTGTACAGACTCGTAACACTACCTAGCATACCATCCAAAATAGGTGAATGTCTCTTTCTCAATAAAGTCATTCCCCATGTCCCCCTTGCACGGGTTCAAAGCAATGTTTTCTACATGCACCTGACTGGCTAATCTCACGCAACGAGCATCGAATGGCATGAACTCCACGACACTAGCTCAGAGTACACTTCTCACAACAGATAAGTAAAGCCGTAGATGCCATCCCGCGATGCAAAGTAATCACCAAGATAATGAAAATGAATATGGAGAACAACACTAACTGTTGGCTTGCCAACTATTTATCTGGTAGATAAGCAAATGTTATATTCCATGACAAGTCTACCATACACACTGAAACCATGTCTTATGTGCCCTAAAGAACAACCTTCTGTTAGCAGAAAAGTAATCCGCCCCTGCTTCCACGCAGGGTTATAGGCGTCGATGGCCTTTGAAGTGCAGGCTGAAATGAGTATGTAGGAACTGCAGTAACAAAATTAGTTAAAATGAAATGATACCAGACTTGAATGCTTTAAAATTTCCCTCTGCTTAGATCTAGATGCATTAGTGTTACGGTTCAAAAATCACCAGATGATATAATTAGGTATACGAGTAGATGCAACTATCATATATCTATCTATCTATCTATCTATCTGTATATCCTCTCTCTCTCTCTCTCTCTCTCTCTCTCTCTCTCTCTATATATATATATATATATATATATATATATATATATATATATATATATATATATATATATGTTTAATTCTACGTGCGAGTGTATTAATATTCATCAACGGAAAATAAGAATTTAATGCTTCTTGAAACCGTATGATATTTTACTTATTAATACAAAACTCGTATCTGTTTACGTTCACATGGAGTGTGTATTCACTTATGTTAAAGAGAATTTTGTATTATATCTAGTTCTAGAACTACAATCATCGACCCGTACCCACATTAATCTGACACTGATTACAGAATGGTAATATATTAAGACTAATTCAACATACAATGGTGTGCTACAATAATCAGTGGTTGAAATAATAATGACTTTATTAAGCAGTTAAGCATTAACATCATAGTCCATGTACCTGCAAAGCATTCACACTTACACTTTAGTACACATGATATTCTTTTACCGTTATTTAACATCTGCCCATCTGCCTCGTTTACCATTTCATACTGCGGTTCTAGCTCTAAAACGGATCTCTCTTTATTGATGCCTTTACTTTACAAAAGCCAAGAACTGCTGACGTGGAAGAATTACACCCACACTAGAGAAAATGTAAATTTTGACGATACAACAATTTCGGTCCGACTTGGACATCTTTAAGTATAAGGAAGAAGTTCAAGTGGATCCTAAGCTGCTGCAACTTCTGAATAAACAGTTTTATGTATGTGATTATAATTCTTCCACTTATTGTGTCTTTTCCTTTGTTGACTTTTTAAGCATTATCTCCATGTCCCGGTAAATGCTATGCATATACCTATCTCTGTACTTCAATGATTCCAGAACACTCAGGCATTCTAAATGTCATTGATGATGATGATGATGATGATGTCATATAAATGACAGACGTCCATGCAAATTATTTTGCTGTTTTTGATGGTGCTTATGGGAAAACAGAATAACAGCTGAATCAACCCTTCAAGTAGAAACACATCCTGTATGTTAAATTGACAGAAACGCCTTAACTCATGAACATGTACACATTCATGTCTTTGTGTTGTCCTTCCAACTAGTAAAATGTTTCTGTAATAATAATAATAATAATAATAATAATAATAATAATCATAATAATAAACATTTTATTCGAGAGAACAGTCGTCTGGCTGAAACCGTACATGTTGGGGGAAGTCTTATAAAGTGGTAGGACTTAATATTATCTTAAAATAATGACCATTAGTTTGAGCGAAATGCATGAAAAGGATGATGCTGGTTGGCACTGACTAATACTGCTGTGGTATGGACACTATAGACACTGATTAATTAGCATGAAGAATGAATTGTATGGAGTGATGATTCTTCATGATACTGAGTAGACAGCTATCCTTATTATTTTTATTATAGTAAGTCACTGCATACTGTTAGGCTAATATAATTGCACATTATATGTTCACTTGGTAATGCTACAATATACTAAAATATTACTACTGTACTCTAACAAAGCTGCTCCAGTAATGCTATGACACCGCAATACTATTGCACTATAATAATACCATAATGCATAATTTCATTATTCTTAATTGTAAAAAACTTTTCAGTGGTTGGCCTAATACTTTCACAGCTGATGTTAGTATTGCAAATGTTCATCATATCACGAAGGACTGAAGTATGGTATCGTGCATTGTCATTATATCTTATTCATTGTATATTATGTAATTATAGTCAAAAATCATATATATCATATATGGTTGATGGTATGGCCAATGTCATGTGTAATCATAGCCAATATCCTTATACAGCACTGACTGTATGTTGCTTAGTATTGTTATGTGTTTCACTGTACTGCACTAATATAGTTGGTGGTTTAGCCAGTGACATCAGTATACGAGTACATGCCATTATAGCCACTGCCATTAGATCATAGTTTTTGTAAATCATACAATATTATTTTGATGATAGAGTACTAGTATTTAGCTACAATAATATTATGGCGTTTTACACAGACCCCTGTATAGCGATATTGTACTGTGACAGTAAACAGTAGTACAATAAAGCGATTCGGCAAACTGATTATCACTACCTTACCGTATATGAGACTTAACAGTGGTTAGAATCTTGATGGTCTGGGGCATTATTACCCTGGGTTCTTTGTTTTTACTCTCACTGGTTGTTTATCATATCCACAGAGTACGGTATGGGACTGTTTTTATTTCTGACGTGATGCCAGGTTGGTTCGCCTGGGGGGAGGAGGCAATGAAACTGTCGGTGAATGAGTATTTTGTGGCCGAATTTTTCCTTTTCCTTAGGAGGGATTCCAAGGTGGGAATGTCAATTGTAACTAATGCATCTTGGTATATAGTGTAAGCATGTCCGAGGATGATTTTGCACGTCATTTTCTGCACTTTTTCTAGTATCTGCATCTGTGTAGCAGTAAGGGACGACGCACACGTGGGACTTGAGTAAGTCAGCACTGGTAAGATGCATATGGTGTACACATTCTTGAGTTCGTTTGGCTATACTCCTTGTGCTTTTAGTGGTCGAAGCAGGTACAGGCGGTATGATGCAGCTTGGTTGACCTTGCTGACATGACACTTTTAGGTCAAGCTGTTATCTATGGTAATGTCCAGGAGCTTGACGTCTTCGACCACTGGTGGGACTTGAGGACCCAGTGTAATGTCAGGAAGTGGAATGTTGTTTGTGGCCAGGTAGATAGGCATCACCACTGTCTTGGCATGGTTGATTGTGACTAGGTTGTTTGTGGTCCACTCTTACGTTTATATATTTTGATCTGAAAATTCATCATCGTTAACAACATCAACATCATCACCACCATCACCACCACCACCACCACCATCATCATCATCATCATCATCCCAATTAAGAATGGGGGGTAAAGCAGAGTCCAGTGGAGAGAGAGAGAGATAGAGATAGATAGATAGATAGATAGACAGATAGAGAGAGAGAGAGAGAGAGAGAGAGAGAGAGAGACAAAGAGAACTAGCAAAAGTCTGCCTATTATAACTAATGAAATGGGCCACCCACTCATTCACTCGCCATTCAAGTCCCTGGAATCTTGAACCTATCTTTATTGTCTATTATTCCTGTATATCATTTTTGTATTAATGTGTCGTGTGTGTAAAATTATTCTTAGGGCAGTAATAACCTCACACGAAATGTGCGTCCACACCATACACTTTTTGGCACGGGCGAATGCGGACGGTCGGTGGTTGTGGTGTGCCCCCCCCCCCTTCTCCGTTCTGGATTTGCCCCTGCCACTGACGCCAGGGTTGCCAGGTGCTGCAGTACTCATGTGGCATCTGTGAATGTGATTTATGGCATTTTCTGGCAAACTAGTTTTGAAAAATGGCAGTCTTTATGGCAATTACAAATTTAAAACAGAAAACTGAAAATGAACCATATGCTTGATATTCTTTATTCAATTAAATAAAATATAATGGCAGTCTTTTTTAAATTTACAAAAATGAAAATAGAACTGAAAATTAACCATACATTTCACATGTTTTATTGCAGCTCAGAGTTTCAAGTATGCGAGAGATGATGACTGAGTCTGATGAATTCTTGTGAATGACTGCTCAGTCAGAGAGGCAGACTGAGGCACCGTCACTGGGTGAACGAGCAAGCAGCTGGACATGATCACGTATGCACGTATGCTGAGCCTCATATCTACAGTACAGCTGGACGTGTCACACACTCCACCAATAGTCGCAGCTCTGTCTCAGCGGCGAGTACTTACCTATATAATCTAAAAGCGTAAATAATGGCAGTGGAGAATTTTTAATTTTAATTTTTAATTCTACCAAGATAAATTTTGATATCACTGGCAATTTCTGACACAAAATGACAAACCGGCTACAAATTATGGCATTTTTATGGCATCAATTAATTTGTGCCATAGAAAAATGGCAGTTTTTCGAGAAACACGAGATTTCTGGCAAAAAATGTCATTTATGGCACGACCTGGCAACCCTGACTGACGCTATTAACACAATATAAAGAAAATTTGGTATTAAGAACATAAGAAGAGAGGATAACTGCAGTAGGCCGGTTGGCCCATGCTAGGCAGCTCCTAGAAGAGTAACTGAACTACTAGAATGAGATAAGGATAGCAAAGAAGAAGGCTCTCCCCCGCCCTCCAAACCCTCCAGCCGAAGCCGGCAGGAAAAAGTCAGAAAGAACACCACGCCGTATATAAAAACTGGCGTGGACATTTTACAGGAAAGTGTGAAAGGAGAATAGAGACTATCATAGTGTAACCTGAAAAGAAATTTTTTTTGAATTAGTATTGGTTATAAGATTTTCTTTATTCTATATCCACCCCTTATTTGTCATATGCTTATCTAGCCTATGCTTGAAACTCTCAATGGAAGAGGCAGCAACTACTTTACTAGGTAGCTTATTCCATTCGTCTACTACTTTGTTACCAAACCAATTTCTACCGATTTCCTTTCTGAAACGGAATTTTTCTAGTTTGAAACCATTATTTCTAGTTCTATCCTGTATGCTCACTTTAAGTACCTTGCTAATATCTCCCTTATTTATACCATTCATCCACTTAAACACCTCAATTAAGTCTCCCCTTACTCTACGCCTCTCTAGTGAATGCAGACTTAGTCTTTTCAGTCTGTCTTCATATGACAGGTTCCGGATGTCTTGTATCATTTTAGTCATTCTTCTCTGTACATTTTCTAACGAATTAATATCCATTCTATAGTAAGGACACCAAAATTGTACTGCGTAGTCTAAATGTGGCCTTACTAATGCTAGATAAAGTTTCAGTATTACTTTAGATGATCTATTGCTCACGCTTCTCGAAATAAATCCTAGGACCCTATTTGCTTTATTTCTCGCATTAATGCACTGTTGCCTTGGTTTAAGGTCGTTACTAATCATAACTCCTAGATCTCTCTCGCATTCCGATTTGCTAATTTCTTTGTTATCTAAGCTGTATTTAGTATCTCCAATGGTCTTGCCTACGTTAAGTACTTTACATTTTTCAACATTAAATTCCATTTGCCAAGTTTTAGACCATTTGGACAATGTATCGAGGTCTTTTTATAAGTTATGGCAATCGTCAGTCGAGTTAATGATACGCCCTATTTTTGTATCGTCGGCAAATTTGCTGATTCTGCTATTGACTCCTAAGTCTAGATCATTTATATATATGATAAATAATAAGGGACTGAGTACTGAACCCTGTGGTACACTGCTAGTTACTAATCCCCAGTCCGACTTAGTTCCATTTATTAATACTCTCTGCTTTCGTCCTTTCAGCCAGGATTCTATCCATTTTAAGATATCGCCGTCTATACCGTGTGCTCGAACCTTTCTAACTAACCTTTCGTGTGGGACTCTATCAAAAGCTTTACTAAAGTCCAGATAAATAACATCGTAAGCTTTATCGCTATCTACTGCCTCATAGACCTCCGAGTAGAATGACAACAAATTTGTGAGGCAGGATCGTCCTTGCCTGAATCCGTGCTGACTTTCGTTTATAAGATTAAATCTTTCTAAGTGTTCTCTAATCTTATTTGCCAAAATTGACTCTAACATTTTTCCTACTATTGACGTTAGACTTATCGGACGATAATTCGACGCAGCTGATTTATCACCCTTTTTAAAGATGGGCACTACGTTTGCGGTTTTCCACGCCTCTGGAACTTCTCCTGAACTTAAAGAGTCATTAAATAACGTTAAAAGTGGCTGACATACTGTAATTCTTCTTTGGTTTCTTTTATAATTTTTGCATATATATCGTCCGGACCTGGCGATTTTTGAGGTTTTAACTTATTAATTTCTTTCAATACGTCCTCCTTACTAATAGTTATTTTACTAAGAATATTTTCCGTATTCTCTTGGTAAATATTTGCTGCTTGAGGGACCAGGCTTAGATTTTCCTTGGTGAATACTGTTATGAAATAATTATTTAGGATGGAGCACATTTCTTTATCTTCACTGGTAATGTCACCTGATTCTGTTCTGAGTGGTCCTATCCTATCTTTATTTTTCGTTCGGTACATTTGATAAAAACCCTTGGGGTTTTCTTTTGATTCACTTGCAACCTTCATTTCATAAGTTCTCTTTGCTTTTCTTATCTCCCTCTTTACTTCTCTATTTAAAATTGTGTACCGGTTACGTAAGTGTTCCTCTCGACGTTTTATTTTTCTATATATTCCTTTCCTTTGGCCTATGAGAGATTTTAATCTGTTGTTTAACCATCTTGGTTCTGAATTGTTAGTTGTAAACAGTTTTGAAGGAATACATCTATCTTGGCCTCCGTGTATTATATTTATTAACTCGTTATACTTCTCACTGGTTGAACGTCTGTTTGGTACTGGAGCTGAGTTAATTTCCGTCACCTGGACTACATTCCTATCTACCACCTCCCCCCTCACAGACACCTGACGGGCATCCCCACGTGCTTCCTGCGCCTGACCTATGACCTGGGGATCCCCACTGACCTGGCATTCCCTCAAATAGCTAATCTCCCTGTGGAATACCGTTCGAAAATAAGCTCTTAAGCCATCGAAATCTCCTAGACGAAAATTAGGAACTGTGGAGGTATTTTCAGTGGAACAGACATCCCAAATAAATTTGAACTTAATTTCTTCATGATCGCTATTACCAAGTCGTCCACCAACCTCTATATCGCTAATGATATTTTCTTTATTAGCTAAAACCAAATCTAGTATATTATTACCTCTGGTGGGCTCCCTGATATACTGATAAAGGAAATTATCCTGTACTACCTCTAGAAATTCCTCTGACTCTGCATCTCCTGTCTGATTTCTCCAATCTATCCTTGGCAGATTAAGGTCCCCAACAATTATTACTAAGCTGGACTGTGATGCTTTCCTAATTTCCTCCCAGAGGTATTTACTATCAGCTCTACTTAATTTAGGAGATCTGTAAATTGCTCCTAAGACTAATTTCTCCCTATTGTTACTAATTTCAACCCAGACACTTCCTGTGTCCCTATTTACTTTAATGTCTGCTTTATTGTAACAGTTTAATAAATCCTTTACATAAATAGCTACCCCTCCCCCCTTTCTTCCCTGACGGTTTGACACAAAAATATTATAGCCTTTTATCTGATATTCTGCTAAAAATTCTCGAGTGTCTGTATTCATCCAAGTTTCACTAATAACGGCAATGTCTATTTTCTCTGTACAAATTAAAGCCCTCAGTTCATCCATTTTATTACGTAAACTCCGGCTGTTTGTGTAGTACACTTTCAGATTATTACGAGTAGTTATGCCTTTACCTTGGCATTTACTGTAATTTTTGTTACTAACTGGGAAACTCTTTACTTTACTAATATAACAATTTTTTGTACTATCGCTTATCGCCCTTCTATCATCGCTTGTTCTATCATCTATCATCGCCTGCTCAATTTGAGGTGCCTGAGTGGATGTATCTACACTATTGGTTGAACTTTTGTTCTTAATTTTGCAAGTATCGATGCATCTATCCAAACATGGTAAAAATGATTTCTGAGTGTAGTTGCTGCATCTTCCTGTACACCTACTTTTTTAATCTCGAAAAAATCCCTCCAACTCCCCATCTATCATTCCAGTTAAAACAGTAACTCCCTGCCTGCTAAGATGAGTTTTGGATTGATGATAAACGTTGAAGTCTTTTGTGTTTGTTTCATGATTCTTATTTTTACACATTAATCTCTTCAGCATAGCGAAATCTTTGACTCTTTTTCTCTTACTTTACTCCTGCTTTTTCTTATTTTGCTTTCTTATTGTGGTAGGTGGGGGCGCCCACCATCCACTCACTCAATGTAGTGCTGCTCTCGGGTGTCTGCCCTTTCCGCTCCATCCTTCTTTCCTTCCATCTTCTTCTGTCTTTCTTTCCTTCAGTCTTTCCTCGTCTTTCTGCCTACAGGTGACTTTACACTCCCTCTTCTGTCTTTCATTTCTTCATTCTTTCCTTGTCCTTCTGCCTGTGGGTGACTCTATACTGAGTGACAAGCCAAATGGTTTCCTGTACACCAGGAAACCATTTACTACGTTGGGTGGTAACCATATAACCAAATTTTGGTGCCTGGTGGTTTAGTGGGTAATTATTGTGCTCCAGTCGGATTGAGCCGGTGAAGGTTTATATCCAAGGGGTTGTTGGGGTCCACTGCTCAAGTAATGCCACTCAGGGATGAGTGAGGTTGGTCACTCTCATCTTAAATGTCAGGACCATCTGCCTAGCCCCGGGCTCCTACGCTCCTCATGGGGCAACGTAGGATTGGATGATGATGGATGGTTGGCTTTTATGTTTACTGTCATTTTGTTTTATTATTCTCTTAATTTTACAAACATTTTTCTCGTATTTTCACTTTTTTCTCTTATTTTTCTCTTAGTAAATTCTCATTTATTTTACTGTTATTTTTTCTCTTATTTTACTATAATTTTCTCTTCTTTTTACTGTTATTTTTCTTTTTACTCTTATATTGTATCTTATTTTCTACCAATATTTCCCTTGTTCATGCACCGTCCAAACGATTCCATTCTGCCAAGGAGAGATTTTTGTTTTTAACTAGTTGTAGTAGAGACAGCTTTCATTAATCTCCTTCACTACACACACACACACACACACACACACACACACACACACACACACACACACACACACATTCACTTAAACTAGATTTTTATCCTCTTATAGCTATTTCACGTAGCTCGATAGGAAAAACAATGTCATGGCTCTACATCCTTTCCATCGCACTTCTTCGTGACTAGCATCATAGTCTAATGTTGGTTTGTTGTTTCAAAATGGAAAGATGGCGATTTTACGCCAAATCAACGTGAGCAGAGCATGGGAGAAATATTGCTATCTCTCCGTCATGAATTCTGAGCTGAAACAATGAATTGACGCTACAGTGTGATGCAAGTCACGAAGAAGTACTGTGGGAAGGATGTAGAGCCGTAGTAGTGTCTCGTTCTGCCACGGCATTGCGGAATATAAACTGCCCAAGGTCGAAAATTTTAGCCTAGTAAAAAATGAATAAACAAGTGGTGACAGGCACAACAAACCTCGCCTGACAGTTGTTCTATTGCTGTTAAATACTAACTCGTTTCTGCCATTTAGAGTTAGTGCACAATTGAAGTCTAAGGTAATGGCACAAATGTTTTCAAGTTAGGCTCTCCGAAAATTCGTGAGCTTGCGTTTGACCTTTCAAAGTCACTCGAGGTCAAAGGTCATGCTGCCAAATGAAAGCCCATATGAGACTTCCTGCAGCTTGGTTATAGTAAATATATCTTCAACTTTTTTCTGGTTATATCCCCGTGAATGTCGGTGACCTTGATTTGACCTTTCAAGATAACTTACGGTCAAAGGTCAAGGTACCAATTAAAAAACTCATAAGGGATTTCCTATATGTTGTTAACAGCAAATATCTCTCTACCTTCAACCAGTTTCGAGTTATTGCCTCCTGAATATCCATGACCTTGTGTTTGACCTTTCAAGGTCATTCAAGGTCAAAGGTCTTGGTGCCAAATGTAAGCCCTTATTACGAGTTCCTGACTATCTATCTATTGCCAGGCGCCTTAATCCCGAAAGGGGTGGCCACAAACAAATCGCCTCCATGTCGCCTTGTCTTCTATAATTTCACTGCCCTGCTCCCAGCTCACACCCCTCTCCATCATATACCTCTCCACTCCATCCCCCCATCTCATTCTTGGCCTCCCCCTTCCTCTTCCCCCCTCCACCTCACCAACAGACACTCTCCTCGTCAGTCTCTCATTCTCCATCCTCTCCACATGGCCAAACCACCTCAGTGTGTTTCTCCTAACAATTCCTGTCACATCCACATCCACACCACAATGCTCCTTCACATCCTCATTTGTCAGTCTATCCATGTGACTCCACTGGCTCCTCTTAAATAATTCATTTCCACTGCTCTCGCTCTTGAATTGTGTCCCTACAACAAGGTCCAAGTTTCACTTCCCTACGTTAGAGCTGGTATCACAACACTGTCATGTAGTAACTTTTTCACTCCCATGTTCATTTCCCTGTTTCTTATCACTGCTTTCAAGGAACCAGCAACCTTTCTTCCTTGTTGTCCCCTTTCAAGCACTTCATCCTCTAAACTTCAATTCTTTCTCATCACACTACCCAAGTATTTAAACGCACTCACATTTTCCATTTCCTCCTCATCCAACCTCACTGTACATTCTCTGACTTCACTTCTCTCGAAGACCATAACTTTACTCTTCCCTAAATTCCCCTTTAGATTCCGTTTCTTACACACTATCCCAAACTCATCCACCAAGTCTTGCAGCTCCCCTTCGTCTTCGCTTAACAACACAGTATCATCTGCAAACAACAGTATAGGGTGTTTCCAAACACTGGCCTCTCTCATAAGGGCCACTCCAATATCCACCGCCCTACCTTGTATCTCTTTTATATCTCCATCCGTATACAGACTGAACAACCATGGAGACATAATTCATCGCTGTTTCAATCCACCCTTCAAATAGAAAAATTAACTCAGTTCGATATCCACACGCACTGCAGCCTTAGCACTCTCATACATACTCTTCACAGCATTCAGCAACTTCCCATCTGCTCCAATTAATACTTTCCACAATCTTGGTCTATCCACCCTGTGATAGGTTTTGTCCAAATCCATGGCTGCATGCAACTTCTTTCCCTTCTGAAGAAACTTTTCCACTAAAGATCTAAGAACAAATGTCTGATCTACACAAGAAGTTCCTGTATGTTCATAATAGTGAGTATATCTATCTTCAATCATTTTCAAGTTATAGCCCTCTGAAAATCCGTGACCTTAATTTCGATCTTTCAGGGTCACTCGATTACCTCCAAAATTTTTTCACTTTCCTTGGGGACCAGTGTCCACATATCCTGGAAGTTTCATGTAATTTCACTCAGCCGTTTTTCCGTAATGTTTTTAACAAACAAACAAATAAACAAAGAAACGACCAAAAACAATACCTTGTCGGACTCTGTCCGGGCGAGGTAATTATATTTGAGTGTTGTTACAATTTCGCAGTCATACCCTTCACTACGGCTAGTTAGGTTAGTTCTGTTCGGTTAGAGTATATTAGATTTGGCTATTTTATTTTTTTTTTATTTGTTTTTTCTTTAGGTTGATCTAGCCTCACGATCCGACAGAAGGGAACTACTATCAGACCTCGATCTAATCTTTGTTTCCCTGATCAGGATTATAATTTCTCGGGGTGTGGCAATCTCTTCTTCCCTGCCAGCTCCAGTATTGCCAACACCGCGGGTAACAGCGTGATGTGGCTTTAAAAATTGCTGACGCTACTTGCCTCATTTTGACCTACATTTCAAGTCAGACCGCGACGCCAGTAATAGATTCATTATTGAGATTATTCATTAGGAAACATGGTCTCTTCTCGTGTACTTTTTGTTTTCTCTTTTTACTGCAATGTATAATAAATTATACAGGATACTTTTCAGCTTACACTGAGTTAAACTGTGGAAAACTTTGGCCTCTGTGGAATAAAAATTATCTCAGTTCATTTATATGACTTCGATTCAGGCATGAATTACATTACATTATGTTTTTAAAAATTAAGCACCTGCAACTTATATTATTAAGGATACACTGAAGATTGATAGGCTTACGCAGGCCTAGGGGGATCTGAAGATCTTGTACATGTATTCCACTATTTTTATGACTAATGGGGGGATCAAGGAACAGATTTTAATAAATGAAATGTTTAGACTACTTTTCAAGTATATGCCGCGGTTTTGAAGGGCAATCTGCCATGGTTTGGCATCACTGTTTGTTGGCAACCCTGGTAGACTCGGACCATAACCGTATCAAAGCGACCCACCAACCCAATGCACGAATAGGATGCGTGGGATTATACGTCCTTCCGCCTCGTTCCTCCCTGTCTCATTCTCCCTCACGTCAGATTCTGGAAAAGTTAAACACATGTGAGTTGTGGTACTGAAAAAAATGTTTACACTGAAGAACAGTTAACGAAAGTGAATACTGATAGTGAGGATGAATATCACAGCCACACGAGGAGCAAGATTGCACGTATCGCCGAATTAAAGTGTGAGGTCACGTAACTGTGGCAACCGCGTGCTGGTTCGAAACAGACAGTAGAAGATGCAGTTTCTTCCATAACATCGAAGCAAAGGGGGTTAATAAGCAATAAAAATGGTTCACTGCTTCGTTCCAGATGGTAATCACCAGCCGGAGAACAGACAAAACTCCTACTTCATATCAGTACGATGCGGCTGTCATTTTAGAGGTATGATAAAGCCAGAAAACAAAAAAGAAATACGAAAACTTGTAAAGTAGAGGATGAAGAAACATGGTCAAGTGAGCTTGAAGCAGGTCCTAGTAATGTTCAACCTGTCAACCGTGCTTTAGTCTGAAATTATCCTTCAGGTAGATTTTAAATAATGCTAAGAGGGAACCTGAGTCTTACAAAACAGAAATGGTATACCAAAAATATTATTAAACCAAGAATGCATGATACACAGTGTTATGGGGACGACTTCTGTTTTTATTACAATTGTGATAAATGCACAGATTTTCTGGTCAGGGCATAGAAAACATAGAAAACGGACAATTTGTGCTTGCAAGAGTAAGATATTGAAATACAATAAATACCACCATGTCTCAGACAGTTTTCTTTCTTTTATTTCTAGTGCTGTAGAATTGCGTGCCAAAAATTTATTCCTTCTGAAGTAAAATACAGTACTAATGATACCTTTGGCTTCTTGACTAAAGCAATCATTCATCATAATACAGCCAACACTCAACCTAGCTTAACTACACTAAATCACCCCAGCTGATTAATAGGCTACAGACTACCGCTGGACCTAACCTAACCTACTAAGGATTTCAGGGGCAGTGTCCAACTGTTTTTTTTAAATAACGTCTCAACAAAGCGTCGGACAAGGATTTAACTTTGGCAGTGCATGTTTGAGACCCCGACCTAATTTGTAAAATTATGCTTTTGTACCAAATGTGTATGATTAAGGCATTTATAAGAGTAAATGTAGGGTAAACTTAGCTAAAATCGTCATAGGCATGTAGCGAGGCTAGCATCGGTCACGATACAATCCCCGCCCACAATTCGGAACGTGACGTCGGTGTGACGTAGTAGTAATCACCGACGCAAGTGGCAGTTCTGTCTTTATGTAAGCTGCTTCAGATTCAGTGCCTCAGGGTTACTCATATTTCTGAGCTGCGGCTGATTTTTAGAGTGATAGTGGGCGTTCACAATGAACAAGTTTAATAAACCACTGCTCTATGTTACATGCACCGAGCATGTAGCAATGGCCGTATTGTCCACGTAAATGATAAGTAATTTCCTCCAAGTAAACCTTTTTTTCGCAAACATTCTTCTCATATAAGGACCATACTGAATCTGTAGTAGGGGTGAAATATTACTTCGGTGTGTGTGTGTGTGTGTGTGTGTGTGTGTGTGTGTGTGTGTGTGTGTGTCAGAGAGAGAGAGAGAGAGAGAGAGAGAGAGAGAGTACAGTATGTGGGGGGGGGTCAGAAAGACAGAACTGCCACTTGCGTCGGTGATTACTACTACGTCACACCGACGTCACGTTCCTAATTGTGGGCGGGGCTTGTATCGTGACCGAAGCTAGCCTCGCTACATGCCTATGACGATTTTAGCTAAGTTTAACTACATTTACTCTTATAAATGCCTTAATCATACACATTTGGTACAAAAGCATAATTTTACTAATTAGGTCGGGGTCTCAAACATGCACTGCCAAAGTTAAATCCTTGTCCGACGCTTTGTTGAGACGTTATTTAAAAAAAACAGTTGGACACTGCCCCTGAAATCCTTAGTAATCAGATTTTGGCCAAGGACTAACACAGACTGCGAACAAAACACTGACTGTAGCTCTGCCTGTGAACAAAACCCACTTGAACTTACCTATACAGTCTGAAGTAATAGGAAGTGAACCTTAAATTGACAATGTGTGTGTGTGTGTGTGTGTGTGTGTGTGTGTGTGTGTGTGTGTGTGACCCAGTGAACATACTGTACTGTGGAAAGAAAAGATCAACAAACAGGTTGAAAAAATTATTGGAACTATATTTGTTGCTGGATTTATATTTATTGATAAACTTGTTTTTTTTTTCCTTTAAAATTTATCTTGTACCGAATTCTAGTGTTCTGTCTATATGACACAGAACCAAAGTTCAGTATTTCGTATCTGATGATACAGTACAGTATACTGACCGACATGAGCTTAGCAAGCCAGGAAAAAAAAATGCATAAACATTATTTCTGCCAGCAGTGTTATGTTGAAAAATTATTCTAGAATAAGGAAAAGGTATTAAGAAAAGTTTGCAGCCAAACCTAACAAATTCGAGACACCCTAGTTTTGTAGACTTTCTTTGATGCTAGCATTGATTGTCTAATGTCATACCACGGGAGTAAGAGAAGCTTTATAATTATATGACGACATTTATAGTGGTTTTCGCACTTGTGTTGATTTCCGTCCCCAGAGAGTCCGAGAGGAAAGAAAGAAGAGACGGTATTGTCGCTGTGTTTGTTCTAGAACTAACAGATCTTTGCCATGGTAACGCGACATCACCAGCACTTGTGGACACTGGATGGCGAGAACTGTTAAAAGTGTTTAAGTTTTTCCATTACCACTGCTCAGTTTATATATTCATTCTCTCCATTTCTGTACCAGACTGATGTTGTAATTTGTCTCCTACATATCCACAAACTTATAGTAAACAGTCAACGTATTTACGAGTGCACAAGTAAATAATAAGATCAAAATGAGTGATTATATCAGCGTTAAGTGCTCCAGTAATCGTAAGTGCCTCTGTGCTGTGAGCAGTTGTAAACAATTTGTACTTACGAAGAATAGTGAGAATTAATTTCCTCGGCATAAAAACGATGAAAAGAGTGAGTGTGGGAGCACTCTAATTTTGCTACAACTAGCCAGCGTCGGACGCGGCCAGGCGCCCGTTATCAAGTACTCGTAGTACTCATAAGTACAATAACTATCTCCACCACCACCACCACCACACTCTGCATCTTGCAGTTAACCTAAATGGTCGACTTCCACCTTGACTCCACATAAACGTAAGTACTCTCCTTGTATTCATTTTGTACGGAAATAGAAACTAACTGCAGGCGAGGTCCTGCTAACAAATGATGAAATTAAAATGAACATCTGTTATTATTATTTTTTTAATTACAAATGTCCACTTTATCCATTTACCTGTACTTATCCATGTGACATGATCTCATTTTCATTTTCATACAGTTTGTTGTTATAACGAATTCCATACAATTATGTAAACATCTGTCGTACATTACCTTTTACATATCGAGCCATCAGGTCGTTGAAAGTGTACCGATGTTGATGACTGAAGTAACTGTTATGTACATATTTTGGTTATGTTTCGCACAACGTTTATTTTTATACAGACGATATAATATTTGGGTTATTTTTCCCACTGTTTGTGTTATAAAATATTTTGGGTATTTCCTCTACTATTTAGCTTTATACAGACGATTCCCACATTATTTTTATACAGACGACATACATGTTTTGGTTATTTTTCCCACAATACTTGTTTTTATGCAGACGATATAAATACTTTGGTTATTTTTCCCACAGTGTTTATTTTTCTACAGACAGTATACACTTTGGTTATTTTTGCCACACTATTTTTATACAAAGGTGATTTATGTAGATTTTGGCTGTTTTCAGCTTCCCTGTGGCGATAATGAAGCGACATTGGAAAGGTACTTAAGTGATAAAGAGATAGTGAACTGATTACGACTCAAGCCTATTATTATTTGTTACTTTATTGCCTTTGGTATATTTCTGCAGTGGCTTAACCTATTTCGTAGCTATGAAGTAAATTGGGGCCGATATAGGAAGTGTGACTGACGGGTATTGAAGTGCTATACACCGGTCCGTATTCTCTTCTTTAACGATTTATTTTCCACCCTAACCATTAATGCCCTCTCTTTTGCTTCTCAAATCTTCTGAATGTGGACAGAGATCGCATGAATAGCACAGAATATAGTAACGGAACAGAATCAAATAAACCGGTAAAGATGTAAGCTTCCTAACCTCACGAGAATACCACCTTTGATCTTCCCTCTAACTACATTACCAGATCATTTTTGGAAAAAATCGTACGATTCTCTCACCTTAATTTGCTACCGGTACTATTGTATTTGAGGTCTCTTGAAATGAGTTGACAGAGTTAACGGACTGATAGTTGGGCATTATTACCTTGTCAGTATAGAGCTGTTACGTCCCTGCTCCACACTGCCACAGCCTCTAGCAGCAGTAATTCAGTATAGGGAGGACGTTCCCCAGGGAGTTGTTCGTATTAGGGTCAGCCTTTTAGTGTGCAACAACAGATATCCGCTCGGCGTTGTAAATAAACACTGACTTTGTAAGTTCGCTATCTGTATTTTCCAAATAATTACACATTAATGCTTGCTAACTACACTTCACCGTTTTCACAAGTACCAGAGCTATACAATCTTTACTAACCGAACTAAACTCAAACTTAACTGAGAACTCCTCTAGTCCCTTCCCCATCCTTATAAAGCTTCCCACAGACCAGAATGATCTACTGCATTCTCAGAGAAGCAATAGTTACCAACTCGGAGACATCCAGAATATCCAGAGTTTTCTTCCACCGTGTAACACTCTAAATTCTTTAGCATACAAACTGAAATGAATTACATAATTCAGCTATCGCATATATAAATACATTATAGAGAAAAAGAGCATAAAAATTTATGTATAACTTTAAAAAATAACTCTGCTCACAAAGCAGGCTAACTGGCAACTTTGACACGTAAAAAAAAAACGTGAGAACCACCGGGAGCCCTCCAGTACTACCTACCTCGCAAATCCCACTTCTTAACACTACCCCCTTCCTAGTCCTTTTGCTGTGCCGACAAAAGTGCACAATATATACAAACATAATTCTTAGTCCAAATGAAACATCTAATTATGCACAAAATAATCCTTCAACTTATCAGGTCTTCTTCCGTTCTGCATCTGACAACGTCCCAGCTCCTCTATATGTCCACTCCTCCTGGAATGACTTGGTCCTTTTCCTGATTCACTTTTTCCGTCAAGAAACTGTCACCATCCTCTTGTACTTCAGTTCCTGGATCCTCTTCAACATCAGCTACTGGCGTGAATGATTCTTCAGGGCCATCCCAGATGTACTATCCTGGCCCATGGTACTGCCACAAATGACTAGCGTGTACCACCTTTAGGCGAGACTTCTTGCTTCCCCGAATCCGGTACGTTAAATCAGACTGGCAGTTCATCATTGTGTAGGGTCCATCCCATGGGCTCTGCAGCTTTGGTGACTTTCCCTTCTTCCACTGAGGATTGTACAGCCAAACTCTGTCACCATTCTTGAAGCCCACCTCACTTGCCTTGGTATCATACTTGTGCTTCATCAATTCGCCTGAAAACTTTAGAGCTTCTTGCATTTGATGATGTACCTCAGCCACCTATTCCTGGAGATGCGTCACGTAGCTGGAGTGTCTGTACGTAGCCCTTCTCCAGGTGGTCTTCCCATTAACAAGTCAAAGGGTAAACGTAAGTAGTGGCCCAATATCAGTTGTGCAGGGGTGTAGCTGGTGGACTCATGGGATGCAGACAGATATGCCATCAGCAACGCAAGTACTTTCTGGTCCCATTCCTTTTGTCACTCTACGCAGAATTTGGCCAGTCCCAGAGTCCACTTGAATTTCTTCATCATCCCATCTGAATGTGGTCTTAGTGGGGTCACCCTGGTCTTCTTGATCCCAAGTAACTTGCAGCGCTTTAGGAACACAGCAGACTCGATGTTTCTACCCTGGTCTGAATGTAGCTCTTGTGGCATCCCAAACGACAGAAAAACTGGTCAATCAACGCCTGAGCAACAGTCCCAGCCTTTTGATCAGGGATGACATAGGTTTCTGGTCACTTTATGAAGTAGTCCATGGGGACACACACATACCAGTTTCCTCTTTCAGTGACTGCCAGAGGTCCAACAATGTCCACTGCGATTCTTTCTATTGGTGCACCCACTTGGTACAGCTGAAACAGCTGGAAAGGGGTGCACCCACGTTCCTTGGATCCTTTCTTGGTACAGCATACATCACAGGCCCGACACCATGCTTCAACATTCTGAGGCAAGCCAGTCCAGTAGAACCGGTGTTGCAGTCGACTTAGAATTTCCTTCACTCCCAGGTGCCCAGTAGTGATCTGGTTATTAGACTCATCCAAGATCTCAGACCTCATTTTCTTCAGAACAACCAGTTGCCTATACTTGCTGAGGCCATCGGGTGTCTCCCACAGATGCTCCAATAGTCCATTGTTCAAATGAATAAGGACCCATTGACTCCAGTAGCTCTTAATCGCATGTCTGAACCTTCTTCCCAAGATGGTCGCACTATACTCCGCTGCAGCCACTCTTGCACTGGCTGTAAATCTACATCCTCCCTCTGCATCCTCTTCGGATCTTCTTCATCTGATGCTGGGCCTGTCACTGCAGTATCTGCATTTCTTGCTATGATCTTTTATTCTACAGTGCTTGCTATCTGGGTCACAAGGCCGACAACTCAGGCTGTCAGCATTGTCATGTACCCACCCAGGATGGTGCTGCACCTCATAGCTGTGCTGGTCTAGTTTCCCAAGCCAGCGTGCTAGTTGTCCTTCCGGATTCTTTAATGTCTTACAGCCACTTCAGTGCTGCATGGTCTACCCTGTTGAAGAAGTAGGACCAATACAAGAAGAGATGGAAGAAATCAAGGCTCTTCCTCACTGCCAAGAGCTCCATATGGGTCGCATAGTAGCTCTGCTCCGGTGGGCTGACCTTTCTGCTGTAATACACCACAACAAACTCTTTGTCATCATTCTTCTGCAACAGGACTTCACCAATATCTTGGTTGCTAGCTTCACAGTCCAGGATGAATGGTCGATCTAGTCTGGGTACAGCAGCACCAGAGAGCTTGCCAAACGCATGCTTGAATTCATTGAAGACCTTCTGAGTAACTGCAGTCCACATAAACTTCTGCCTCTTCCCTAAAAACTTGTTGGAAAGTCCTTTACAAAATGCAGATAGTAGGTACACAAGCCCAGAAAACGCCATAGTTCCTTCACAAAAGTTGGAACTGGCCAGTTTTTCATAGCTGCCACCTCTCCAGATCAGTAGAGACGCCACCCTAGCCTACAATGAGTTCCAGGTACTTCACTTCCTTCTGGAACAAGTAGCACTTCTTGGGGCTCAGCTTCAGGTGCACTGCTCAGATACTTTTGAACACCTCCGTCAGCCTCTTCAATGCCCGATCGAAAGTCCATCCAAACACAATTACATCGTCCAGATAGATGTGAGTTGTCTGCCAGTGTAGGTCTTCTAGTACATGATCCATGAGATGCTCAAAAGTATGGGGCATTGCATAGGCCAATTGACATCACTTTAAACTGCCATAAACCCTGCCCGTATGAAAAAGCTGTTTTCTCCTCGTCATCTGCGACCTTCACCTGGTGGTATCCTGCTTTCATATCTAAGGTGGAGAACCAATTGGCACATGGCAGAGCATCCAGCGTGTCATCAGTCCTTGGCAAAAGGGTATGCATCCTTCACTGTCACTTCATTCAGGGCTCGATAATCCACACAGCACCTTACCGAGCCATCCTTCTTCCTTACCAGAACCACTGTTGATGCCGAAGGACTGCTGGACTTTTTTATCACTCCTTGACTTTGGAGATTCTCCATCACATTCTCCATTACTTGCCTTGGGCTGACGCCATCCTCCATGCTGGCTGTTTAATTGGGTGGTGATCCCCAGTGTCGTTACAATGTTTTACCAGGTTACTGCATCCCAGGTCTAGGTCCCCGGTGGAAAAGACATCAGCAAACTTTACTAGCAGTTGCCTTAACTGCAGCACTTGTGAGTCATCCAGGTATTGGCAACTCCTTAAAAACATATCTTGTAATTGGTCTGGCAGATTCCCATCTTCTCTGACTACACTCCTTTTAGAGGCCTTCCACTGATGCCACTCAAGGTCCATTGCCTGGCACAGTCCCACAATTTCTCCCTCGTTGACATTCTGTGGCTCACGGGAGAAATTGGCCACCACAACTGGCACTTCACCTGCACATGTTTCCACCAAAGTTCCCCCTACCATCACTCCAGCCTTTGTCTTGCACCATATATGAGGCTCCATAACCACTAGGTAGCTGTCAAAAGAGCCACTCTTCTTGCACTGGAGCATTAGTTCTGATCCTGGGGGTATCAGTGAAGTGTAGAGCGCCATCACCTAGACACCAGAACTGGTACATCTCACTGCTGTGACGGGAACCGACTTTCCTTGAACCTTCAGCTTCATGGAGCAGAAGTCCAGCTCACATCCCATGGACATTGGATAGTTTAGACCAAGAAGGCAAGGATCCTCCCTATTGACCACGCGGACTGGAAGCATAGCCTCTAGCCCTGCCACTTCTGGACATCCAGGGGTCCCCTCAGTTCTGCGCGGTGCCCAGTTATACCACACAGTTGTTCTGATGACTCAGGCAAATACCAATGATGTTACACATCAGGTGTCACAAAAGTCTGCTGCGAAGCAGAATCAGTCACCAGGGAACACCTCTTGCCGTCTATTCTTCTGTCTACTCACACAGTCAATCACAGTCCTTTTGTATTTTTTCAGTGGTGGGGCTACTTGGGGAAAATCCAGGTGGTGGTTGACCCTTAATACAAGCCTTTACTAGTTTTCTGCTCCTTTCCTGTCTTCTGCAGCCTTCTTCTTGTCCTTTTTCTTCTTGGGACACTCAGAACTGAAGTGTCCCACCTCACCACATGTCCAACACCCTTCTGTTATGATCGTAGATTTCCCTGCACTGCTCTGTTCGTGCTCCGTCTTCCAATTGTAACAATCCTCCTTTTTGTGTCTTGGCTTCCTTTCAGAACCAGCATTCTCCTCTGGTCTTCTCCTGTTCCCTCTTCCACTTGTAGCAGTCCTCTTTCCTATGTCCTGGTTTTTCACAGTCCCAGCAACTTCCTTCAAATTTTTCTGCTTCATGTACCCGCCCCTTTCTTGCCTCGAATCCTGCGCTAAGACCTGCCTGAAAAGTGAACATAGGCCTACTGGACCTGACATAGGACTCAAATTCTAGAGCCCTGGCTAGTGCTTCTTGCATGCTTCTTGGTTGTGTCTGCTTCACTTGCACTTTCAGCTCTGCACCATCAAAAGCATCAATGACCTGGTCCTTTAGAAGAATAGCCAGCATGTTAGGTACTGCTTCAGGGCATGCCTTGTGTACCATACTCTCCAGGTTACTGCTAAAGGGATTCGCCTCGAGCCCGTTCATAGGTCTGGAATCTCACTCTGTAAACCTAGTCTGGCACATGGTCCTGTATCTGTGCTCCAGCCTTCTACTAGGGAATGATAACTGTTCCTCTCCTCCACTGACACCTGGCTGAGAATCTCCATTGCAACACCCTTGAGGCTAATAGCAAGCTGCATTACCCTCTGACTATCATCCCAACCATTCTGATCTTCAAGTAACTCAAATAATTGCACACGGTTGCATCCTAAAATACTTTGCTGTCAGATTCCTGAGGTTTCATTTTAAGTGGACCATTATAGCCATGCACTTCACTGGTTTTAGGCCTAAAAACTAGGGCATTATAATTGAATCTAGGACTCAAATTCTCTACAGTCTGATCATTCAGTCCCGTAATGCTACCTTCAGATGATTTGGATTCAAGATTCACCTTACACTGTCCATTTTTTACATATGCTCCCTGTACACTAAGCTGAGGCTCATCAGTGCAAGATTTCTCTAATCTCAACAATTCTCCCACTTATTAACTTCAACTGGTCGTCTACATACTGTCTGCACTCTATCACATTATTGCTCACCTTGCATTTCTGCTACTGTAGCTCAGTGTATACTTCATCCTTCAACTTTTGCCTTTCTTCTTTCACTTCCCTCTTGAAAGCATCTAGTTGTCCCTGCATCATCAGTTGTAACCCCTTCTGTTGCTCCTGTATTGCCTCTTGAGGCCATTTATGTCATTGTTTCTGTTCTTCACTTTGTGCTTGTAGTTCACTTTGTGCTTGCAGTAAGTTCATGACTGCAGCCAGAGATGCCACCTCCTGCCTAGCCTGGCTTCTTCTCTGTACACCCTCTGGCTTCATGTAGAAGATTTGATTCACTGCAACATTTTTCTATTCCAACTCCCGTCATCGCTTGTTACGTCCTCGTCCCACATTGCCACAGGCTTCATCAGTACTTCCGTATAGGAGGGACGTTGCACAGTGATTTTTTCCTCGAAGGGTCAGCCTTTCAGTGTACACAAAATCAACTCAGGCATCGTAATAACAGGCTTCTCACGTTCGTAGTCTTTATTTTCCAAGTAATTACACTGTCTAACTACTTTCACGAGTGCCAACGCTACACTAACTACACGAGGCCACAAGTAAACTCATTCATCCATTCTCTCCCGCATCCTTTTATAACCTCGGACGTTCTAAGTATTCGTACTGACAAGAGATCCAAAATATTCCAGAGCTTTCTTACATTATGTAGCACTAAATGCTTTAGCATACAAACTGAAAAATACGAGTATTACAAAATTTAACAACCATCAAAATAAAATATTATAGGGAGACAAAAACAAGAATGAATATTAACGCATAACTTTACAAAATACCTCCACTCACAACAGACGGCCACCTGGCACCTCTGACTAACAGTTGAAAATGCGTGAACTATCTGGAATTTTCCACTACCACCTAGCTAGCGCTCCTGCTTCTCAACACCTGTATATTATATAGAGTTTTTCTTTCTTTATGCGAGGAAGAAGGAACCGAAGGCCAGAAGCCTCTAAGAAAAAAAAAACACGATAACAATGATCAGATGGTTTACATCAGATCCCTACAAGATTATATCAAGAAGTGCAGGATAAGTTGCAAAGAAGGAGATGTTACGGATTTCCAAAACTACTGATAATAAATGCAAAAAGGTACTGATATATAACGTGCAAAGTATATAGCAAAGGAAGATGCGTTACGGATCTCCCTAACCACTAAAAATAAATATAAGAGAAAAACCTATCTATGACATGCAGAATAAATTGCCAAGGAAGAGGTGTAACGAAATTAAAGCCACTCATGAGCGCAAAGAACGAGGGGTTAAGTAATCAAAGCCACTTAAAATTTAGCCAAGAGCAAAATTAAGTTCACCTGCACATTGTGGACAGTGTATACATCGTGACAAGATTCAGAGTAATGATGACCTGATGACATAAAAGAATGATGTAGTAGACTTTAGCTACAGTATCTGTCTGTCTGCCCATGTCTATATCAATCCGTCCATCCCTCCATCCGTCCGTCCTTCCATCCATCTGTCCATCTGTCCATCCATCCATCCATTCATTCATCTCTCCATTCATCCATCTCTCCATTCATCCATCCCTCCTTTCATCCACTCATCCATCTATGTCTATCGCTATCTATTTCTATATTTGTCTTTATCTCTTGAAGCCTCAATCCTGGGGTGTCCACATGCAAATCTCCTCCTCTGCCATCTGTCTGTCCTTCCAATTCACAACCCCTCATGTCATATGACTCTCCACCCCATCCCACCGAAGCATCCTCCAGCGTTTATCAATAGTAGCAATAGATTAACACCAGCATATGATTCTAGTCACGAAGAAGTGCAATGGACAAGATACTGAATCGTCGTACTGTATTATTTTTTTGTCACAGAGTTATGTGAAATTAAGTAGAAATAGACAGAAATCTAGAGAAGCTAACGTTAATATTCGGATATGTTTCTGCTCCCACACTAACACGACCCTTGCATGCCAGCGACTAGAGTGTGGCTGAGAAGACAAATTAAAGGATGAACAGATGTAACTGAGGCTTCGAAGTGTTAGTGGGTTCAGCAACATATTTTTCAGGGTAGAGGTGCGAACGAACATGAACAACAGTGAACGTAGTAGTGGGCATACATGGCCGATCTGGTGAGCAGTTTCTTATTTACTGGCTATCGGCCATAAAACTGGCCGTTAAGCCGAAAAGTCATACATACATTAGATAGATACATTCATGCACATTCAGTATCAAAGAGTAGGGAGCAAAACAGGAGCAGGAAGGCATGGAAGGAGTGGCAGACAGACTGTTGACTGAAGGTTGGCTAGATGGTAGATGCACATAAGTTGGAGTCGGAGTCTGAGCCAGGACCGGCGGAGAGATGAGACTGCACATTAACTCTCCTACTCTTACTGGCTCCTTTCAACCTCTGTCTCTTCGCCGCACTGTTGCACCATTATCTCTTTTCGTTGCTACTTCAATGGTCACTGCTCCTCTGAACTGTCTGCTTGCATCCCTCCACCTCTACAACGGGCGCGTAGCACTCATGTAGCAACAAACTCTCATCCTTTTTCTGTCCAACTCTCTAATGCAAGAGTTATCCGTTACTCCCAGTCCTTCATTTATGCAAATGGTCAACTCTGGAAGCGTGTCCCTCTGTCTATATTTCCTATTTCCTGTGGACACAAGATACCACCAGATGTATTTCAAGTGCTGCGCTATTCCCTGTAATATGTCCCTCATACTTACACTTTTATTTACATTTACAGTGCTAAAAAATGGCTGGTAACGGAGACTCCTGCCCCGTGATGGCCTTCCCCTTGGCCCCGGAGATCCAGCAGGAACTACAGACGAAATTCGGATCATTTGATAAGGGACTGGTGGAGGTTGGACCAGGGAGGTACCTCCTGCCACCGCACTGCAGATTGTACCTTGATAAATATGCCCAGTTCAGGTGAGTAGATTTGAGAGAGAGAGGGGGGGGGGGAAACTGAGTCGATTATCTTTACACACACACAAAAGGAGAGAGAAAGAGAGAGAGAGAGAGAGAGAGAGAGAGAGAGAGAGAGAGAGAGAGAGAGACGGGGGAGGGGGAGTTGCAAGGAACGGTGTAAGGATTTGAATTTTGTTAAAGCAGACTTCCTGGTCAACCATAAGACCCGCCGATATGTCGTAAAAACACCCCTGCTATAACCAATACACCAAGTCCTGTATGCAACAGCACTACCATGTATTCAGTATAGACGGTGGCTGTACCATGTATTCAGTATAGACGGTGGTTGTACCATGTATTCAGTATAGACGGTGGCTGTACCATGTATTCAGTATAGACGGTGGCTCTACCATGTATTCAGTATAGACGGTGGCTGTACCATGTATTCAGTATAGACGGTGGCTCTACCATGTATTCAGTATAGACGGTGGCTCTACCATGTATTCAGTATAGACGGTGGGCGTTAGTGCCGAAATGGTGACATGTGGAGGTGTATGATACGTGGGAAGACTGCTGGGCCTCACGTAACGGATGCAACAAAAAATAATAATAAATAAATAAATAAAAAAGACCTACTCCATAAACCTCACTCAAAGTAGTATTATCCAGACTGAATCTTCCTCATCACTGATCCTGCCATGTTCCCCACTCCACCTTCATTTCATCCTCAATCCACATCCACCACCCGTTACCCCCTCCCCTACCCTCATTCACCGTGACGTGTAGGTTGTTGAGCAGACCCATTAACCGCAGGCAAGCAACCACTCTCCACCCAGTTAACAAGGGCATCATAGAAGGCGCACATCACCCCATTATTTGATTATATGGTTGTCACCCAGAAGTATAAATGGTTTCCTGGGTTAAAGGAAACCATTAGGCTTGTCACGCAGCTTAGAGCCACCTGAAGTTGAAAGAGTAACAATCAAAGTGACAGGAAGGATGGGAGAAATAGGAGGAGAGAAGAGCAGACACAGAAAATTATTCATAAAGGTGAAGGAGGATGTAAGCAGCACTACATTAGGTGAGTGGATGATGGTCGCCACCACCAACCTACCACCGTGACGTGTAAGTAAATAAGACATACTGTATTTCTGGCGATGGAGAAAAATCAGAGATCTAAAGATTATATGACTAGTGATGACTAACTTTGTTCCTTACAATAAACATGCAGTTGAGTTTTAACGTGGTTCATCAAATGTCGGAGCTTTTCTCTCCTTCCCTCCCCTCCCCTCTCTCTCTCTCTCTCTCTCTCCTTCTTCTTCTTCTTTATCCTTTTCGTGCCATGTCTGGGAGGTCCAAAATTCAAGAAAAATAAAATTCATGTAAGAGATAAACCTAGAGATATTCCATCAAGAATTCTGGTCATATAAGACTCCCACAATGACTGGGTACTTTACTGGAAGAGGGCTGTGCTACACAGTTCGAGTCTAGCTGTGCTCTGTCTCTCCTAATTTCGTGGGGTGGGAGGTAAGTGAGCTTCAGTTTACCATTACGTTACGCTGGGTTAAGGAATTCTTGGATTTGTACGTGTAAAACAGTCTTCTCATCGTTCTCTTCCATAGTTGCAAATTTGGCGACATGAAACTCTTATCCCCAGTCAGCTCATTCATTGTTTTTCTTTTTTAGAGGACGATTTTTCCTACGATTTTCATTTTTCTTGGCCAGGTTTCGGCCAGATGGCGTAGTGGTGATGACGTTTCCCCGCAGCGGCACGACCTGGACGCAGGAGATGGTGTGGTGTATGACTCACGACCTTGACTTCACCACAGCCATTAACATTCCACTCACAGAGCGATCTCCCTTTCTTGAGTATGCACCAACATCACTTGATTCTGCCTCATCGGTAGTAGCAGTAGTTGTATAACCGATTTGACTGACCTGTGCAGCTGAGATGTATGGGGTGAGTAGGGTGTGTTTGATTTGCGGCTGCTGATTTGGCCGCCAAAGATTTAAATTTACAGCTTCTCTTATTTTAACACATATATAGTTATACAGTATTTTTAAATTGTCTGAAATATACGCAGCCAGTTTAAATATGGAACAATTTCCGAAGCTGCAGAGGTCAGAATTAGCTTTGCAAGTTTACGTTATCAAAGAAAATAAAAGTTGATTATAAAGTTTTAGAAAATGATGAGTGAGTTCTGAAATAAATTATCCACCCCGGTGTACACCCACGGTGCACACCTACGTCCGCATGTTGCACTATAATATCCACCCACGTAGTACACGTCCGTCAGCATGTTGCACTACAATACATGCCTGCATTTACTTCAGTGTCATCATCGGCGGCCAATCAGCAGCCGCTAATCAAACACACCCTACTTGCCCCACACATCTCAGCTGCACAGGTCAATCAAATAGACTAAGAGTAGTAGTAGTAGTGATGATGATGGTGGTGGTGGTGGTAGTAGCAATAGTAGTAGTAATGGTGGTGGTGGTGGTGGTGGTAGTAGCAATAGAGGGAGCAGAGGAGGTAGTAGCAGTAGTAGTAGTAGTAGTAGTAGCAGTGATGATAGTAGTAGTAGTAGTACTAGTACTAGTAGTAGTGGTGGTGGTGGTGGTGGTGGTGGTAGTAGTAGTAGTAGTAGTAGTAGTAGTAGTAGTAGTAGCAGCAGTAGTAGTAGTAATAGTGATGGTGGTGGTTGTGTGTAGCAGCAGTAGTAGTAGTAGTGGCGGTGGTAGTGCTGATGGTGTGAAGTTGTAGTAGTACGAGTAGAAGTAGTAGGGGTAATGGTGGCGGTGGTGTGAAGTAGTAGTTGTAGCAGTAGTAGTGGTGGTGGTGGTGCGTAGTAGTAGTAGTGGTAATCAAGGTTCATTTGAATGTTAATTACTTTGATGGTATTGCGTTCACTGGGTTTGTTTATCTGTCTCTCTGTTTTTTGTTTGTGTCACGGGGTTTTGTTAATTTTTAAAAAATAAATGATGCTAAAAATGTTGCTTGTAAACAGGGGCAAAATTGACTTGTGATATCAAGCAGTAACTTTTACTTTATGCCGGCTTACTTCGCCGATTCTCTAAGGACGAGAATTTATGAACTTTCTCAACAGTACACAGCAGAGACCAATTACTCACGAGTGCTGTTTGTAGTACTGTTAGCCTCTCGAGAAAGTGACTCCACCCCTGACAATCAATAACTAATACTAATAGTAATAAACAGGTTCTTGCCAGTGCATTAACTCCTGGCTGGCACAATGGATTTAAGCTTAATACAAAAGGACTGGCCTAAGTACCAGTTATGAGTAATGTAAAGCATCTGTGCAAACTAGGAGTGGCAACTAAATAAGCTAATTGTGGAGAAATAAAACATGAGTTAGCTACACTGAGCTCAAAGAAAAAGAAATGTGAATTTATTAATCACAATGAATTAATTTTACGTTATATGAGTCTCAAAATTAATTCAAAATAACAAGGAGAATACACTCACTCACTCACTCAAAAGCTAAACTTAAACCTAGGAAAAACGAAAAGAAATACTGGTCAGTAGAGGGGGGCTAAGTGTAATGACTGGGCGTCGTTACATAGGACAGACGCTGCAAACATGCTAAACCTATTCACCGATTCTCTGTCTAGGTGGAGATTTCAGGAACTCGCTGTACACGAACCTTCTCTCACGACGATCAAAGCCTGACTGCCTTCGAATTGTGAAAGGGGGCGAGGGATGGCCATGCTTGCTTCAACGGTCAACGGAAAGAAAGTGAGCAATACACGCCCACAATAAATTACTCAGTGAAGGCACTAATGTCGCGCGCAAGGATGATCACTTATGAAACAGTGAAAAATGTTCTGAAAACCGTCCCAATTGAGTGAACGTTAGGACGGCTGAACTGAGTGATACTCAGTGAGAATTCCACTAGAATTCACGGTTTTTACACTGAAACAAAAATGTCACGAACTTATAAACACGGTCGCGCCAATTCGTGACATTACGCCCCATCAAAACCAAATTTTTTCTTCAAAAAAAAAGAAATTCGATATACATACATATAAGTCCTAACTCAGTCACACAAGATTCACACTGTGGTGTGTGTACTACCCTGCTACAGGAGAAAAATCACAGTCGCCCATGAGTGTAAAAACCTCGTATTTACGTTAATAGAAGCAAGCTTGAGGAAAAAACTTCGTGACGACGGTGAAAAATCCTGTACTCAGGTCAAACTGAGCGAAAAGTTTGCTACATTTATATTAATAAACTAATTTTTTTGTAGCGTGATGTATGTAATACACGGTGTAGGTGTAACAGTTGTGGTGTAACTGTGCCTACATGTAAAATTATGTAATACAATAGTAAATAATGACGACGAGGCAGAAGAGAAGAGGCGGCAGCATGCGGCAGAGACGATCAGCTGATCTCCACGACAATGCTGCACCCACCAGCTGCACCTGCAAAAGCAGTCAAGGTGGAGCATCAAACGTGTCATTTCTCTCTCTCTCTCTGCCTAGCAATCAGTATTTATGTTACAAAACATACACTATTATTCTATTAATGGATACATTATTAACCAGAAAACGTAGTCTTTGGATTGCTCAACTCTCTTAAGACTCTTGCAGTTTACTGGTTAACCTACATTATTAACCAGGAAATGTGCCAGTTCTTGAATTGCCCAAATCTCTCAGAACGGGCAGTTTATTGGTTTAACTTACATTATTAACCAGGAAACGTGCCAGTTCTTGAATTGCCCAAATCTCTCAGAACGGGCAGTTCACTGGTTAACGTACATTATTAACCAAGGACCGGACAAAGGACATGGTAATCGGAACGTGGAATGTAAGGGGAGCGAATGATGAGGTGAGAGAGAGATTGTCCAGGTGCTTGAGAGTGCAAAAGTTGATGTATGCGGAATAACTAAAACGAAATGAAGAGGTGAGAGTGTGAGAGAATGGGAGTATGGATGGGGTATATGTGCAGGAGTAGGTGAGAATGAGAGGGCAAAAGAAGGAGTATGTTTAGTTGTGAGTAAAAGATGGAAGAAGAGCATAAGAGAGTATGGATCAGTTGGGTCAAGGATTGTGTGGGTAAGATTGAAAGTTGGAATACAAATGTGGGCGATTGTGTGTGTGTATGCACCAACGCAAGATCGTGCAAGCAGAGTGAGAGAAGAGTTCTGGACAAATGTGGAAGTGTGCATGGAAAAGTTTGGAAGGAATGAGAGAGTGTTTTTGATGGGTGATATGAATGGTAAAGTAGGGAATGTGAAGGTGGATGGAATAGTTGGTGAGTGGGGTGTGCCTGCTGTGATAGATGAGAATGGCAGTGCATTAGTGTACATTTGTGCTGGGAGGGGGTTGGTGATAGCCAATACCCTCTTCAGGCACAAAATGATCCACAGGTATACATGGCGAGTGATGAGAAGGGTGGGTGGTGAACTGAATGAAAGGAAGGCAATGATTGATTATGTGTGTGCGGATGAAAGGATACGAAAATGTGTAATGGATGGAAGAGCTTATAGAGGTTGGGGGAGTGGACTTTCTGACCACTACTTCTTGGTGGCCAGAATCGAGGTCCATTTAGGATGGAGAAATAGAAGAAGGAAAGGACGGGAAGAAGGAGTATTTATAAGGAGAGTGGAAAGGTTACAAGAGGATGAGGAAAAGGCAGAGTATATGAGAGAAGTGGAGGAATGATTGGGCAAATATGAATTGGAGCAGATGGGGGACGTGGAAGGTGTGTGCAGGATATTTACAGAAGAAATATGTGTAGCATGTGATGTGGTGTGTGGGATGAAGAGAAGACGGAGGGGTGTGCAAGGAACAGGGTGGTGGAATGAAGAGGTGAGACAGGCTGTGGCACAAAAGAAGAAAGCATACAATGAATGGATGAGCAATAGGGGCGTGGAAGAATTTGAGAGGCGGAAGAGAGAGCTATATGTAGAAAGAATGAGAGGTGAAAAGATTAGTAAGAGAGAGTAAGACGAGAGCAGATGAGGAATTTGGAAGGAACTTGAGTGTAAAGTGGAGGGACTGTAAGAAAATGTTCTGGAAAGAGGTAAAAAGAGTAAGACAGGGTGGAAGTGAAGTTTGCAGGGGAGTGAAAGATAAAAATGGTAGATTACTAGTGGAGAAGGGAGAAAGAGTGAGCAGATGGAGAGAAAACTTTGAGGAATTGTTGAACATAGAGGATGGAAGTAATGCGAGTATAAGAGGCTGGGGAATGGCTGGGGGAAAGAGGGAGGTGAGAAGACAGGAAAAAAAATCAGTAGGATAGAAGTTGTGGAAGCAATGAAGAAAGTGAAATTTGGGAAAGCCCCTGGAATTGATGGAGTGTTGTGGTGAAATGCTGAAGTATGGGGGAGAGAGAGTAGTAGAATGGATGTGGAAAATGTGCAGATTGGCCTAGGAGGAAGGTAGAGTCCCGGAGGATTGGAAGGCAGGTATAATTATTCCCTTGTACAAAAGAAAAGGGGAAAAAGAAGTGTGTGGCAATCATAGGGGCATCTGTCTTCTTAGTATAATAGGAAAAGTGTATGGTAGGATACTTATTGACAGAGTTAGAGAAAGAACAGAGGAATTAGTTGGAGAAGAACAGGGAGGGTTTAGGAAGGGAAGAGGTTGTGTAGATCAGATATTCAGTCTTAGATCTTTAGTGGAAAAGTTTCTAGAGAAGGGAAAGAAGTTGTATGCGGCTTTCATGGATTTGGAGAAAGCATATGACAGGGTGGATAGACAAGGATTGTGGAAAATATTAAGAATATATGGAGCAGATGGTTGTTGAATGCTGTGAAGAGTATGTATGATGGTGCTAAGGCTGCAGTGTGTGTGGATAGTGAACTGAGTGAATTTTTCTCTTTGAAGATTGGGTTGAAACAGGGATGTGTCATGTCTCCATGGTTATTCAATCTGTACATGGATGGGGTAATAAAAGAGCTACAAGGTAGGGTAGTGGATGTTGGAGTGGCCCTGGTGAGAGAGGGTAGTGTTTGGAAACTTCCTGTACTGTTGTTTGCAGATGATACTGTGTTGTTGAGTGAAGACGAAGGGGAGCTGCAAGGCTTGGTGGATAAGTTTGGGAGAGTGTGTAAGAAACAGAATCTAAAGGGGAATTTAGGGAAGAGTAAAGTTATGGTCTTCGAGAGAAGTGAAGTCAGAGAATGTACAGTGAGGTTGGATGGTGAGGAATTGGAAAAAGTGAGTACGTTTAAGTACTTGGGTAGTGTGATGAGTAAAGATGGAGGTTTGGAGGGTGAAATGCTTGAAAGGGTACAGCAAGGAAGAAAGGTTGCTGGTTCCTTGAAAGCAGTGATAAGAAACAGGGAAGTGAGCATGGAAGTGAAAAAGTTACTACATGACAGTATTGTGATACCAACTCTAACGTATGGAAGTGAAGCTTGGACGTTGTTGGAAGGACACAAGTCAAGAGTGAAAGCAGTGGAAATGAGTTATTTAAGAGGAGCCTGTGGAGTCACATGGAGAGACAGGCTGACAAATGAGGATATAAAGGAGCGTTGTGGTGTGGATGTGGATGTGATAGGAAGCGTTAGGAGGAATACACTGAGGTGGTTTGGCCATGTGGAGAGGATGGAGGGTGAAAGACTGATGAAGAGAGTGTATGTGAGTGAGGTGGAGGGGGGAAGAGGGAGGGGGAGGCTGAGGATGAGATGGAGGGATGGGGTGGAAAGGTATATGAGAGAGGGTGGTTTGGGTTGGGAGCGGGGCAATGAAATGGCAGAGGACAGGGTGGCGTGGAGGCGATTTGTTTGTGGCCACCCCGAACGGGATTGAGGCGTCTGGCAATAGATAGATAGATAGATTAACCAGGAAATGTGCCAGTTCCTGGATGCTCAAATCTCTGAGAATGGGCAGTTTACTGGTTAACTTAACTCTACACTTACGATTAATGACAGGAAGCTGAGAATCCCTACAGTCTTGGGCAGGTCACATTTTAACACCCACCGTGGGTGTGAACACCCATGTGGATAATGTGCATTCTCCAGGAATCCTCAGAGAGGCCCACAGCTCAAGACACTCCACAAGGTAATTCATACACAGCCTCAGATTGTCAATACGGGGTTCTCAAACTTTCCCCTTAACCCACGGTACATATGTATGTACAGGCCCTGGACATGATATGTCCTGTGGGGCCAACAGGCGAGACGTCAGGTCTGCACCCACATTACCACTACCCTCTCTTTCAACTGCTTCAGAGATCATGGGTGTGGATTCAAACGGCTCATGAAGGACATGTCCCTGCTCGATGGTACTTGGACACACATTGCAGGAACGCACAAAACTATCTATTTCCGGCCCCATTCCTGGCCAGAAAAAGTCAGCACGGATATGGCCCTGGGTTTTCCTTTTGCCCATGTGACCTCCTGAGGCTGAACAATGACCCCATTCTAACACTGCTTGGCAGTACTTAGCAGGAACGACGAACTGCAGTCGAACCTCGCCCTGGGGTGTTCGTGACTTATGGTACAGCCGTCCTTGTTTGCGAAGGAACTTGGCTTGACCTCCCCGTGAATGCTTTATCACTCTACCCTTTTGTTTCTTCTGCACGGCAGCAAGTGTTGGGTCAGAATGTTGTTCTTGGACAACATCTTGACCACAAATCAGATCTTTCGGTGATGCAATGGTCACAGGGGTGACACAGTTTGGAGCCTCAGCCATGGCTCGTGTTACTGCAGCCGAAGTCTGTGTAGCGTCATCTTCGGTGCAACTATACTTGGCACCTTGAATATTGCCTATAATAAGGTCAAACAAAGGTTCTGGCATGACAACTGCAACTGTCGTACCAGTGTAAAATGGAGATGCCACCTGGATACATGCCTCAGGGAACAATCTCACTGATCCATCAATAAGATTTGCTTGGATCTGTCGACCTGTGTACTCCTCAGGCCGAACTAGACTCTGCCTGACAGAGCAACCTGAGGAACCATTGTCTCTCAGGACCTTCACAGGAATGCCTCCCACAAACTCTGGCTGAACAAGGAAGGCACTGTTACCTGTGGGAGGGCCTGTGGAGGAAGCAGCCAGCCACTGATGAGGCTGCTGAATAAATGATGCGGCAAACATGGTGCCCTGAGAATTAGATGTCTGAGGTGTCATATTCACTGTCTGGGAAGATGGAGCGTTGACCATCTGTGGAGGAGGGTTCACTCTCGCTGGGGGACTAGTGAACTGTGGGGAAGTACCCGTACTGCTAGGGATGACACCACCGTGCTGCTGCTGAGGAACGAAGGCTGCGTTCACCTCCTGCCTCCAATACACTGGGGCTGGTGCTGAAAAGGTTTGTCCCGATCTTTGATTGCGTGGCTGATACTGCTGCTGGTTAGGGTACTTGTTGTACCTCTTCCAGAGAGGCTGCTGCATATTTTGCCCCTGGTCCTTCTTCTGTGGTTTTGGACCTTGGACATTATTCTGGGAACGGCCTTTTTGCTGGGGTTCAGTCTGAGACAGTTTCCCAGATTTGTCAGCTTTCCTGTTCTAGGTGTGCTGCTTACGAGATTGATACCTGTACGCAGTGAAGAACGCATCAGCCTTGTTCACCATTTGGCTGGCATCCCTTACCTGGCAGATTTTAAGCTGAGCCATAAGTTCAGCAGGCCACGACTTTTCTAGCGCATGCGCAACATAAGGTTGATTATCCCCTCACACGTGGAAGGAGTTTCATCTTTCTCCATCCACTCATCTAAGTAAGCAGTAAGCTGATCAAGAAACTGAACGGCAGTCTCTTTTTCTTGTAAACGCACCCTCATAAACTGACTCTTGGCATCATCAACTGTGAGACCGTATGCTTTGACGAGTGTGGCCTTCATCATCTCATACGTGAGATTGTCTCCACGAATTCTGTGGTGAATACCGAGGGCAGGGCCCTCAAACAAGCTAAGAAACAGGAGTCGCTTAGGTGCCTCATCCAGCTGGTACAGCTGAGCCATGTCTTCGAAACGAGTTATGAATGGCTCGATTCGCTCGCCTTCCTTGTATGGAGGAAGCTTGATGTGTGAGGTCGCCAGAACACGTGCAGGGAGAGTGCTTGTGGAGCTTGGGCCAGCTGCACCAGATGTGTCTGAAGCCAAGGAGTCTAGTTTGAGCTTCAGCATCTCAAGTTCATGTTTTTCACATGTCTCACACTCGGCACGTTTGTGTTCTTGTTGTTCTTGCTCGTATTCACGTTCTCTCTCGCGTTGTTCTCGCTCGTTTTCACTTTCTCTTTCGCATTGTTCTCACTCATGCTGACGTTCTCTCTCACGTTCCTTGCACTGTTCTCACTCATATTCACGTTGTTTTTGCTCGTACTTGCATTGTTCTCACTCATGTTCACGTTGGATTCGACGGTCTTCGTGAGCATCATTCTCATGTTACTGCTCGTAACTAAACCGATAGAGTACATACTCTCTGACTTTTTCGGGGTCGCTAAGCCCCATATCTTTAACTTCCTGTACATAGACGTTGGTAGACATGATGCTAACTCACTCTGAGTGAACTAAAGACTAAGTACTGACTGCTATTTTGCAGAGAAATGCCAATAATCAAGAGTAAAGAATATAGGCACAGGTTAGTGGTGACCAGTTTTATCTAGTTAAACTGGTAAAGAAAGAAAATTAAAAAAAAGCTACTGACTGTGAAAACTATTATGAATCAATAATCACCAGTAAGACAGTGCCTATAGACTTTAATGATAAATACCTAAGTATGAACGAATGAGTATTATCTCATTTATAACTTTAGGGCTAAGAGTTAACATCCTGGCGAGGTCGCCAGATGTCACGGGGTTTTGTAAATTCATAAATTAATAATGCTAAAAATGTTGCTTGTAAATAGGGGCAAAAATTGACTTGTGAAATCAAGCAGTACGTTTTACTTTATGCCGGCTTACTTCACCGATTCTCTAAGGACGAGAATTTATAAACTTTCTCAACAGTACACAGCAGAGACTAGTTACTCACGAGTGCTGTTTGTAGTACTGTTAGCCTCTCGAGAAAGTGACTCCACCCCTGACAATCAATAACTAATACTAATAGTAATAAACAGGTTCTTGCCGGTGCATTAACTCCTGGCTGGCACAACGGATTTAAGCTTAATACAAAAGGACTGGCCTAGTACCAGTTATGAGTAATGTAAAGCGTCTGTGCAAACTATGAGTGGCAACTAAATAAGCTAATTGTGGAGAAATAAAACACGAGTTTAACTACATTGAGCTCAAAGAAAAAGAACTGTGAATTTATCAATCACAATGAATTAATTTTATGTTACATGAGTCTCAAAATGAATTCAAAATAACAAGGAGAATACACTCATTCGCTCAATCAAAAGCTAAACTTGAACCTAGGAAAAACGAAAAGAAATACTGGTCAGTAGAGGAGGCTAAATGGAATGACTGGGCATCGTTACGTAGGAAGGACGCTGCAAACATGCTAAACCTATTCACCGATTCACCGTCTAGGTGGAGATTTCAGGAACTCGCTGTACACGAACCTTCTCTCATGACGATCAAATCCTGACTGCCTTCAAATTATGAAAGGAGGTGAGGGATGGCCATGCTTGCTTCAATGGTCAACGGAAAGAAAGTGAGCGATACACGTCCACAATAAATCACTCAGCGAAGGCACTAATGTCGTGCGCAAGGATGATCACTTATGAAACAGTGAAAAATGTTCTGAAAACTGTCTCAGTTGAGTGAACGTTAGGACGTTTGAACTGAGTGATACTCAGTGAGAATTTCACTAGAATTCGCGGTTTTCACACTGAAATAAAAATGTCATGAACTTATAAACATGCTCGTGCCAATTCGTGACGGTTTGTTAACAACTTTACGTGAGAACCAGTGGTGCGATTTTGACTAAAATTACAGGGATGATGGCCCATAACATTTTAATCATCTGATTAAATTTGGGGCCAAATTGGGCCAAGGTCCAGGCTGTAGGCACAAAAAATGAAAAAATAAAAGTTTTCTTGACATAACTCCTTTCAAATTCGTCATACCAACATGAAACCGAAACCAAAGAGCGCATCTTTCAAATATGCATCCTATAACATGCCTCATTACATTAGGGGGGTCACCCTCAGTTAGCGGTTGGGGGTCAATGCCAGGTGGGTCTGGCCTAACATTTCAAATGGGCATAAAATCGTCAATTTTCACCAGATTGACTCCAGATTTGATATGTGTCATCTTTGACTAGATTTCCTGTTGTGTTTATACGTCAGCACCAAAATGACTGCCAGGGACGGGTTTGCTGTAAATTGGCACCGCTTCTTGTATGTCTGTACTCTTACATCTTTTGATTTTTCATTGATTCAAGCCATATCCTCGTTGATTAGGACTACGTAATGGCTCTCCTTTAGCGATTTGTTTTGCCTGTCAGCGAACACGTTAACATCATAGTAGAGGATGAAGTGTTGCTTAGTCTCCTGTGTCCTCCATTGAGTATGTATAGTGAGGGACGCCTTCTCGCGGTGGCACTGAAATGGACAGGCCACTCCTCTGCCTGCTTATACAAATGTCCCACAGATTCCTCCCTATCCCTGAAAGGAGAATGGTGAACGGAGAGAGAAGGACTACTACTACTACTACTACTAATACTACTGCCAATACCAGTACCACACCCACCATCAACACTACTACTACTACTACTACTACAGCTGTTTGGATAGACTTTTGGAACTGGAGGGGTTAGATACAGCCTTCACTACCTCTTTTACTGGAAAATAAGACATTACTACGGCTCTACATCTTTTTCTACAACCTGGCCTAAAATTGCCATTTTCCATCTTGAATGCTGAGTTATAACAGTGGGTTAATAATCGAACATGATGCTGATCACGATTAATGCTGTGTAAAAACCGTAGAGATGTAGCACTGCCCTTTCATGTCCCTGATCTACGAGAAATAAGCTGCAAAAGGACGGAAATCTGGGCCAAGTAAGGTGAAGGGTGTATAGGCATGTATTTTCGTCCTTTTGCAGCTTATATCCATTAGTTCTGTGGTAGAATAATATAATGCCACGGTCCTGCATTCTTTCCACGGCACTTGTTCCTGACTTGCACCAAATTCTGTTGTTCATCTCCTGTTACAATTCCACATTCTATAGTCTATTTGACTGACCTGTGCAGCTGAGATGTATGGGGTAAGTAGGATGTGTTTGTTTCGCGGCTGCTGATTGGCCGCCGATGATGTCATTGAAGTAAAATTATGCAGGCATGTATTGTAGTGCAACATGCGGACGTAGGTGTACACCGTGAGTGGATGTTATAGCGCACCATGTGGACGTAAGTGTACAGTCATAAGAAAAACTATCGTTACCCTTCAGAGCTATGAACTATGACACAATGATGAAGTGTTGTGAAATGACTGGGCAGGAAAGTTTGTACCACAAACCCATCAATGTCGGTTATGTGAGACATAGATATTAGAATCTGTGCTAGAGGTAATAAAAACTAATTAGATCGTTTGGCCTCTGTGCATAGACAATACCTTTTATTATCTGGCACCGAATTCATTAAATAAAAATATAACAGAATGGTGTAGAGTCGGCAACACACACGCAGACGGGCAATGAGTATATGCACCCATGCCAGACGTATGATTGTAATTCCGCCAATACAAGCCAAGTTAGTAAATTTCAATGTAATAATGATATGTATTACTTTCTACATATAATAAATTTGGGTAGAAGGAAAATAATAGTACATGTTCAGTCTCATTGCATTAATATTTTGTATACTTACCCCCTGCTTCCAAAACAGCTTCTAGACGTCGACGCATGAATTCCACTAACTGAAGTATCCATCTGAAGCATTTAACCACCCATCTAAAGCAAACTAATGAACTCGTGCACCCCTGCTACACTATCATAAAAAATAAAAAAAAAAAGTCGATGCCTATAGATTTAATACACTTCAAAATAATTTATTTGTTGTACTTTATTGGTAATAAGTGTTGAATAATATGAAAATAATAAACGTGCTGAGTTTCATTATTAGTCCCTTGCGATGCGCTCAGGGTAACGCAAACACCTCCTATATTTTTCCCCGCCATATGGCTCATTCTTGCTCATTTTTCCAACAATTGTAATGGGATTGTGATATGGCAACACTAGCTAGGGGAGGGGAGAACAGCAAGGACCCACCCACATAGCCCAGCTAACGTTCGTTTCGTATCGAACATACGTGGGGGTAACAATAGTTTTTCTTGTGACTGTACACCGTGGGTGGATGCAGTGCAACATGCGGACGTGGAAGTATGCCATGGGTGGATAATTTGCTTCAAACGTCACTCATCGTTTTATAAAACTTTATAATTGAGCTTAATTTTCTTCGATAACAGTAAATTTTAAAAGCTAATTTTTACCTCCTCAGCTTCAGAAATTAATCCATATTTAATCTGGCAGATTGCACTGAAGGCAGTTTAAAAATATAAATATATGTGTGTTAAAATAAGAAGAGGTGTAGATTTAAATCATCGGCGGCCAATCAGCAGCCACGATTCAAACACACCCTACTCGCCCCATACATCTCAGCTGCACAGGTCAATCAAATAGGGTATGGTTGGAGGGGGCAACGTTATGCCAAGTTAAAGTAAACAGAGGATAGTTATTATGCTCTACTAATTCTAATTCCGCCTAAAGTTGCCATTTCCCCATCTTGACTACTGGGGTGTAACAATTAACATTACGATTTGGTGCTTATCATGAAGAAGTGCTATGTAAAGGATGTAGAGTCACAGCACAGTCATTATCTGTCACTGAGCTAAGATTAACACTAGAATATGGCGCCAGTCATGAAGAAGTGGTGTGTAAGAGAGAGAGAGAGAGAGAGAGAGAATTTTCCTTATAGGACAGAATATCTTGTGCTACCCCTGCGCAGTTCTCTTACAGACGATAGATCGATAGGCAGACAGATAGGTAGATTAACAGGGAATAAATCTGACACATACAGATCGACAGATATAGTCGCAGCGCACGACCGGGGTTGTCGTTATCGTACTCTGGCAACCTACCCGTCAACAGTGTGTCCGATTTCGTGATACGCGTGTGATTCGTGTATAATATGTTTGTGTATTATAATATTCGTGTACATTATACTCGTGTGTAATAATATGATTCGTGTATAATATGTTTGTGTATTATAATATTCGTGTACAATATACTCGTGTGTAATAATATGATTCGTGTATAATATAATACGAAATCGGATTCACTGTTGACAGGCAGGTTGCCCGAGTATGCTAATGACAACCTCAGAGTCGTGCGCCACGACTATGGTAGAAAGACTGATGGATAGAGATATATAGACAGACAGAGAGATGATTAGATAAAGAGAGAGAGAGCGAGAGAGAGAGAGAGACAAACATACAGACAGACAGGTAGATAGATAGACAGGTATACAGATAGATGGACAGATTAATAGATAGGTGATTAGATAAGGAGAGTGGGACAAACAGACAGATAAATAGACAGATAGATGATTTGATAAAGAGAGGGACAAACAGACAAACAGACAGATATATAGACAAAGAGATAGATAGACGGACAGATAGATAAATGATTAGATAAAGAGAGAGGGGCAAGCAGACAGACAGATAGATAACCACATAGATGATTAGATAAAGAGACAGGGAGAAGGAGACAGACACACGGGTAGATAGATGGACATATGATTAGATAGAGAGTGGGAACAAACAAACGGACAGGCAGAGAGAGAGAGAGAGACTGACAACCATCCTTTTTTCCAGGTATGACTCAATTCACCATCCAGATCTTCCCCTGCCCAGTTTTCTGGTTAACAGTTTTTTAAAGCAACATCCAGACGAGGACCCGCGCACCTCTGGGGTATTTCTGGCCCGTGCTGAGTCCGTTCCTTCACCCAGAATAATCAAAACCCATCTGCCCTTCTCACTTCTCCCTTCTCCCGCCATCCATTCTTGAGAGCTGTAAGGTGGGTGACGTTCTCTCTCTCTCTCTCTCTCTCTCTCTCTGTAAGTTTTGATCTGTTTTGGTTTCTACCGTCGTCGACAAATACAAAGTTAAGCCGTCAAATTCTTATTTTGAAATCAGAATGATGGAGATGATGATGATGATGATGATGATGATGATGATGACGACGGTTTACATTTTCATTCGTAGGTGATATATGTGGCTAGACATCCGGGTGACGTGTGTGTGTCTTACTACCATCATCAAAGACTCGTCAAGTCAGTGAATTTCAAGGGCGACCTGGAAGAGTTCCTGGATTTGTGGTGCCGAGATTTAGGTAAGAAGAGAGAGAGAGAGAGAGAGAGAGAGAGAGAGAGAGAGAGAGAAATGGGACTTTGCATTAATAAACAGATTGTTGATGCTGATATCAGTGCAGTTGATAGGTATAAATCGCAGTAATCCTTCATCGTTTTCTTCTCCTTCCCCTGCTTCTCTTTCCTCTTCTCCCACGCCCTCACCTTCTTTTCCCTCTCTTCTCCTTCTCTCTCTTTCTTTTTTACTCCTTCTTCATCTTCACAGTTCTGCTAGGACCATACTGGAGTCACTTAAGTGAGGCATGGGCAAAACGCACCCACCCAAACCTCCTCTGGGTATACTACGAAGACATGAACAGGGATCCGCTGAGGGAACTTCAGCGCCTGGACCAGTTCCTCGCCACAGGCCTGACGGAAGACGACCTGCTGCAGGTGGCCCAGCATTCCAGCTTTGCCAACATGAAGGCCAGACCTGCCACTAACTACAGTCTCATCCCGGCATTGTTTGGACTGATGCCGGGAGAGGCTGAGTTTGTGAGGATGGGTGAGTTTAATAATTAGCGTCGTCCTTGTTGTCATCATAATATTTGTCATCCTCTTCTTATCTATCATTGTCATTTTCATCATCACGCTGACTCAGCCGTCCCTGCAATACATGGGCCCATATTGTCACTGGATAAGGAAGCTCCTTAAAACCTCTTCCATAGTGATTTATTTTGGGAAATGGATGGTTAATATCCTTTTGTACGTTATTTTTTGCAGAGTATGGTGATGTTAGAAGTATTTATGTAACACTGAAGAGTACATTATGGTGTAATAAACAAACCACTTAGGAAAAGGTGTCAGGGACCTTCCTTAACTAACAAGAATACGGGCCATTGTGTAATATATGGACCATCCTTTACTAGAAATAGGTAGATATAAGCTGGGTGAGATTAAGGTGAGCCCACAGATAAAGGTGAAATAGCATGTTTTACCTGACAAAGATCCATAACCATTTGCAGCTCAGTTGATGGCCAAGTGAAGTCAGACTGGAAGGTCAATTTAACTATTAATGAAGGAGGCTCATGTCCACCTCATTACTAAATTTCATCTAAATTCACGGAACTGCGACTTAGTTTTCAAGTTGTAGGAGCAGCCCAGTTCCATCAGGTGAATTTACACTGAGTATTGTATGTTGTCAGTGGCAGTGTTCTCAGTGTTCATCCTGTGTTCTTCTCTCCCTACACGTGCCACTGGGGACTGGGTCAATCGCTTCACTCCCCAAATGAAGGCCAAGTTCCAGGTACCATACTCACAAATTTTCTTGAGCATGATTTGCGTATGAGATTGTTACTTTATACTTTTATTTCCATTCCTGTCACTTCATGGCCAATCTTGAGTTAGAATTATGATGAAAAATCTATACCAAAGACAATGATCTTTGATATTACTGAACCACTGCAATAGAGATTTGTTTATTGCAAAAATTAACTAGGATCTTTCATTCTTCTCCAGGCTTGGGTGGAGACGGGGAGTAAGGCAGTCGGGGAGGTGCCACCTAGGTACACCCAAGGATAAAAGTTCACGTAACTTCACACCTGTTCTACTTCCCACTCTCTTCTCTTGGCTGACGTTCGAATGCTGATAAGCCTGGTGTGCTTCTCTGCCCATAGATAATGCTCTGTAATCTAAACTAGTTGAGGAGGGCTGGGTGATGTCCTGCTCTGAGTGTAGCTAGGTAAACTCAATGAGCTCAATATATATATATATATTTTTTTAATGTGAGGAAGAAGGATCCAAAGGCCCCGAGCCAGCAATTATTGTTCCTTCCAAGATAAAAACAAAATACAAGAGAGAGCCAAATTCAATATCTGATCATTTCGAGATGCCTGGACACACTGCGTTTGAAAGACTGGAGATCATAGGAAGCAGGAAATACAGACAAAGGGAGACAGTTCCAGAGTTGACCTGTTGCGTAAATGAAGGACTAGGAGTAACGGTTAACTCTTGCATTAGAGAGCTGGACAGAAAAGGGATGAGAGTTTGCTGCTAGACAGGTGCTACGCACCCGTCGTAGAGGTAGAGGAATTCATGCAGACAGGTCAGAGGAGCAGTGACCATTGACTTAACGATAGAAAAGAGATAAAGATGCAACAGTGCGGTGAAGAGACAGAGGTTGATGGGAGCCAGTAAGAGGAGGAGAGTTAATGAGACGAAAGCCTTTGACTCCACCCTATTGAGAAGAGCTGTATATGGGGAGCCTCCCCACATATGAGAATTGTACTCCACACAGGGGCGGATAAAACCCGTGTACAGAGTCAACAATTGTCCAGGAGTAAAGATGGAACGAAGTCGGCTTAGCACACCTAATCTCTTAGAAGCAGATTTTACAAGAGATGTAATATGATCTATCCAAGATAAGTCCCGAGTAAATGAAACCCCAAACATGTTCAAGGATGATGCAGGATTAAGCTGAATATTATTAAACATTAGTGGGTCTAGCTCTGGAAGGTTTTGTCGGATTGATAAGTGTAAAAACTGAGTCTTTGATGTATTAAAAGCAACCAGATTTTTTTTACCTCAGTCAGAGATACGAGCCAAGTTAGACATTAGGTGTGCCATAACCTTATCCCTTATTTGCTGAAGTACCAGCCGAGATGGACGTTGCGGGAACCGAATGGAAAGGTGAAGGATGGAGTCATCAGCGTATGAGTGGCTAGGGTTAGATGTACACCTTAGAAAGTCATTAATGAATGAAAGGAAGAGAGCTGGTGATAGGAAAGTGCCCTGAGGAACACCACTGTTAATAGATCTAGAAGAAGAACGATGGCCGTTTACAACAGCAGCTATAGAACGACCAGAAAGGATGCCAGAGATGAAGGCACAGATAGAAGGATAGAAACCGTAAGAGGGCAGTTTTGAAATTAAAGATTTATGCCAGACTCGATCGACAGCCTTTGAGAGGTCAAGTGCAATGGCAAAGCTTTCGCCGAAGTCCTGACAGGAGGATGACCAGGAGTCGGAAAGGTAGGAGAAAAGATCGCCAATGGAGCGTCCCTGACGGAATCCATACTGACGATCAGAAAGAAGGTTGTGATAGGAAAGATGCTTTAAAATTGACTCGAAAACGTCTGAGATTCAGGATGTTAAAGCAATTGGACGATAGTCAGAGGGTTGGTAATGGTCACCCTTCTTTGGGACTGGCTGAATGAGAGCAAACTTCCAGCAAGAAGGATAGGTACAAGTTGATAGACAAAGGCAAAAGAGTTTGCCTAGGCAGGGTGTAAGCACAAAAGCACAGTTCTTGAGAGCAACAGGAGGGACTCCATCAGGCCCATATGCCTTATTAGTATTGAGGCCTGTGATGGCAGAAAATACATCAGCTGAAGAAATTTTAATGTCAGCCATGAGGGAACTCAGATGGGGGGGGGAAGTGATGGAGGAACAACACCGGCATCATCTAAGGTGGAATTGGAGGAGAAAGTCTGAGCGAAGAGATCTGCTTTATCAGAAGAAGATATAGCTACAGAGCCATCAGAGTAGAAAAGAGGAGGGAAGGATGATGAGGTAAAATTGTTAGAAAGGTTTTTGGCAAGGTGCCAGAAGGAGCAGGAAGAATTCGAGCTGGAGAGCTGAGAGCATTCAGTACGGATGAAGTTATTTTTAGCAGAGCGAAGAACAGACTTAGCACGATTCCGGCCAGAAACGTATAAAAGATGTGATTCAGGGGTGGGTTGGCTCCGGTACCTTTTATAGGCCCTCTTCTTGTTGTGGACAGCATTAGAACAAGCATGATTAAACCAAGGCTTTCTTGCATTAGTCAAAGGATATGAGAAAGGAATGTATGCTTCCATGCCCGAGAGAATAACCTCCGTAATGCGCAAGGCATACTCAGATGGGTCCCGGCCATGGAAGCAATAATCATTCTATGGAAAATCAAAGAAGTACTGCCTGAGGGCCTCCCAATCTGCAGCTCCGAAGTGCCACAGACTACGTTTCTTTGGAGGGTCCACAGGCCGTGCCGGAGCGATAGGACAGGTAAAGGTGATAAGGATGTGATCAAAGGAGCCCAACGGAGACAAAAAATTGGCAGTGTAAGCAGAAGGATTAGTTGTAAGGAAGAGGTCAAGTATATTGGAGCTCTCTCCAAGGTGGTCAGGGATACGGGTAGAGTGCTGTACAAGCTGCTCTAGGTCATAAACGATAGAAAAGATGTAGGCTTCTTCACCAAGTGGATCAGTGAAAGGAGAGGAGAGCCAAAGATGGTGGTGAACATTGAAATCTAGAATGGAGATTTCACAGAACGGGGAAATGGATAGAATGCATTTCATCGTAGAAGTAAGATAGTCAAAGAATTTTTGATAGTCTGTAGAATTAGGAGATAAATAAACAGCACAGATATATTTAGTATGAGAATGACAGGAAAGCCGAAGCCAGAGTGTAGAGAATTAAGAATCGAGTTCAGGAACACGAGAGCAAGATAAGTCGTTGTGTATATATACACAACAGCCACCTTTGGCTTTGAAATGAGTATAGAGAAAGGAGGAGGATACAGAAAAGGGTCTGCTGTCAGTTGCCTCAGACAGCTAAGTCTCGGTTAGAAACAGAAGGTGAGGTTTAGAGAAGGAGAGGTGGTGCTCAACAGAGCAAAGGTAAGAAGAAAAGCCACGAATGTTGCAGAAATGAAGAAGAAGAGAGTCAGACAGTGGTTCCAGGCATCTTGACTCGTCACTGGGAGAGGGGCAGAAGGTGCTGGCATTTATGGTCCCCCCCCCCTTGGGACTCCGAGGCCACATGTTGTACTGCCATGATTTTTTTTAAATTTTGGTTTAGTGGTAGGTGGGGGCGCTCACCATCGACTCACTCGATGTAGTGCTGCTGTCGGGTGTCTGTCCTTTCGTCTCTTTCTTTCCTTCCATCCTCTTCTGTCTTCCTTTCCTTCATTCTTTCCTTGTCCTTATGCCTATGGGTAACTTTACACTCTTCTGTCTTTCTTTCCTTCATTCTTTCCTCTTCCTTCTACCTGTGGGTGACTCTACACTGAGTGACAAGCCAAATGATTTCCAGTAAACCAGGAAACCATTTACTCTGCTGGGTGGTAACCATATAACCAAACTTTGGCGCCTGGTGGTTTAGTGGGTAATTATTGCGCTTCAGTCTGAGCCGGTGAAGGTTTATATCCAAGGGATGGTTGGGGTTTATTGTTCATGTAATGCCACTCAGGGATGAGTGAGGCTGGTCACTCTCATCTTAAATGTCGGGACCAACTGCCTAGCCCCGGGCTCCTACACTCCTCATGGAGCAATGTAGGATTGGATGATGGATGGATGGATGGATGGAAAAGGAAGTGTAGTGTGTACTGTGCATATATATATAAGGACACCTCCGATGGGTGGATGTTAGGAGGGGGGGGGGGAAGTTGTAGTATGGTGCTGTAATCGAGGTGTTGTATTGCCCTGCACATGAATACAGTAGGTAGGTGTTTTTTCACTGTTAGTGTTGGAATATCTGGTGGTGGGACATAGTTGTAGAGGGACTGATAATGTTTGTGTGGTGAGTGTTTTATGTGCCTAGGTGTATGCGTTTCTTTCATAGAAGGACAGGGGTGGTGTGTATTGGATAAGGCTGCTGCAGAAAATTGTGTGCCTCTCATACCGAGGTAGTTTCTGACAGGAAGGACTTTCGTTTCAGATTGCAAGTAAGCTGTGGGAGTGATTTTGGTGGAGCCAGTGGTGATGCACAAAGCATTGTTTTGTATGATCTGCAAGATGATCTAGTGGGCATTAGGTAGGATGGGAGCTCATGCCGGGGAGGCATATGACATTAGCTCATTTAATGTTTGTAGTGTAAGAAGTGTGTTTATTTTTGTTCCCCAAAGTATGGCCTTATAGTTGCCCTTAGTGCACTGAGTCTGGGGATGCACCGCCACTTGATGTACATGGCCTTTGAAGGTGAATCCGGTGTTATATGTCACTCCAAGGATCTTAATAGAAGGTGTGTGTGGCACATGTGCATTGTTAAGTGTGATCTGGGGGGAGTACCTGTGTTTACTGCTGATGATGAATGTGGTGCTGGATTTGGCTGGGGCAATCTTCAGCCTGTTGTTCACATAAGTTTGCAGTGTGTTGAGGTAGTCCTGTTGCAATGTGTAGTATGCCTCTGTAGCGTGGTGTGTGGTTATTATGGTGATGTTATCTGCATAATGAGGCAATGTTTGTAGATGGTTGGGGTGTGGGAATATGTGTGTAGAGGTCGAAGAGTATGGTTGAGAGAAGAGAGCCCTGTGGAACTCAGGTAGGGAAATTTCGTGTTCTTCTTTTTTTTTTTTTAATGCTAGGAAGATGGAACAAAAGGTCCCGAGCCCACGATACTTTTCCCTCCAATCGAAAAACAAAATATAAGAGAGAGACAAATTCAAGATCCAATCATTTCGAGATGCCTGAACACACTGCAACTGAAAGACTGGAGATCATAGCCAGCAGGTAATACAGATAGAGGGAGACAGTTCCAGAGTTGACCTGTTACTGGTAGTAACGGTTAACTCTTGCATTAGAGAGCTGGACAGAAAAGGGATGAGAGTTTGCTGCTAGACGGGTGCTACACGCCCGTTGTAGAGGTGGAGGGATGCAAGCAGTCAGTTCAGAGGAGCAGTGACCATTGACGTGGCGATAGAAAAGAGACAAAGATGTAGCAGTGCGGCGAAGAGACAGAGGTTGAAGGGAGTCAGTAAGAGGAGGAGATTTAATGAGACGAAAAGCCTTTGACTCCACTCTATTGAGAAGAGCTGTATGTGGAGAGCCTCCCCACACATAAGAGTCGTACTCTTCACAGGGGCCGATAAAACTCGTGTGTAGAGTCAATAACTGTGCAGCGGTAAAGAAGGAATGGAGTCGACGAAGCACACCTAATCATGATGACTTGCCGTGCAATGAAATATTTGCTTATCTACCAAATAAACAGTTGGCAAGCCAACATTTAATGTTGTTCTCCATATTCATTTCATTATCTTGGTGATTTCTTTGCATTGCGGGATGGTATCTCCGGCATTACTTAACTGTTGTGAGAAGTGTACACTGAGCTGGTGTCGTGGAGTTGATTCCATTCGATGCTCGTTGAGAGAGATTAGTCAGCAAGTTGTTTGTAGAATGCTTTGCTCTGAATCCATGCCATGAAGGAGCAAAAGGGACATCGGAGAGGACTTTATTAATAGTGAGACGTTTACCTATTTTGGATGGTGTGCTAAGTAGTGTTACGAGTCTGTACAAAGAAGGCAGTGTCGGGTCATTTTTTGGTTCAAGTAAAGTGGATATTGTTCCATTTTTCAAAATATTGGGAATGCTGCAGTGTGAATATGAGTAGTTGCTGATGTTTGTCAGGGTCGGGATGCCTTGTGGTCCTTAATGTTTCAGGTGCAGGTTGCTGATACCATCTGGCCCTGTGCTTGTAGGGTTCTTTTTCTTGATGATATTAAATGTCTGTTCTGGAGTGAAGGGGGTTGCCTAGTGACCGAGAGGAAAGGACGGCCTATGTTGAGAGGTTTGTTTTTCAGACCCTGCGTGTTGTGACTTATGTTTTGTAGTGATTTATAAGAATGTTTGTTTGTTCATTGTAGGAAGTGATGTGTTGGGTGTTGGAGGTGATGGTGGCTTGGGTCTTGGAAGTGCATGTTTGTGATTTAGTGACACCGTTAAATATTTTGTAGATTCTAGAGGTGTCTGTAGAGTGACAAATTGTTGTTATAAAGGCCTTCCAGTTTTCCAGTTTTTGGTACTAATTTTGTTGCTGATCTCATTGTTTACCTCTTGGAGCCTTGTGATGGTGTGTTGTATGTGTGGGAGAGGTGAGGTGTGTTTAAATCCATTGCATTGCCTTAAGAGGTAGACAGCCTTTGGTGAAAAGTTAGGGTTTCAATGTAGTCTGTTGCCTTTTGGGTTGCGGTGTTAGTGTGCGCTGAGTATGATGTTGTGGACTAGTAGAGATGCAACTGGGGCTGCATGTTTCTCAGCCCTTAGATGATTTTCCCTGATAGTGAGTATCATGAGATAATATGATGGACATTCCCTAACTGTGAATTATATGCAGTGGAATAGCTGAGAGAGGTATGGTATGTTTCTCTGCTCACGGACAATTCTCTGTGGTACTGCACTGTACGTCAGGGAGGGAAGTGATGTAACGTACATGCTGTAAGAGTGAAGTATATGTACTGGAAAAGCTGAAAGAGGCTTGGTATGTTTCTCTGCCTATAGATGATCCTCTTTGATGTGAAATGTCGGGGAGAAAGTGACATTTGCTTGAAGCGTGAACTAGACGCAGTGGAACAGTATGCTAACCTGATGGTGGAGCTGTAGTTTCGTGAGTTCAGACCCTAATATATTAAAGGATATATTAACTCTTCCCATACTGCCAACCTTTTTTAACATTCTCAAGGCTGATCATATATTTCTTTATACTTGCAGTTATTCTGCTTTTTTTTTTTTTTTAGCTTAATATTACTCTGATGAAAATCTTTATGAAATTTACAACCTAAAGATTTTGCTAGAGTTTAAGAATATTTTGTATTATCTGACCCTAAAATCTTCAACAAGTTTTTGTTCATATAACCAGACTCTTTGCTTAACCTTGTCTTGTAATTATGGCCTTTGACCTTTCCCTGTGACCTTGACTTTTGATTGTGCTCATAATCACACCCTGCTATTCGTGTCTTGTTGTGTAAATTGAAGGAAGACTTTAAATTGACCTTGCTCCATGATATAGAGTTTAACTTATAGTTCTTAAAGAAAAAAAAAAAAAAGGAAATCTTTACTCCATGCCTCACCCTCAGGCATTCAGAGAAGCTTGTTTAAAAGCAGACTATAACTGTTTGAGTTATTTAACCATCACACACCCGAGTCGAAAATTTGACCTTGACCTGTGACCTTGATCTTTCAATGAGCGTTCTCAAAACTGAATCACCCAATTCCTGCCATACCCTCAGCTCTACCTCCAAGTTTTGTCATCTATCTATATACCTAGGCTGCTTCCCCCAAGGAAAGAGAGGTAGCCGAGACAGGACGACACACTCCCCATTTACTCATCCATTCAAACACATTCATTCGCATCTTAGGGCCATTTTCACAGTCGTCCCTAACCTTCTGGGCCCGAACGTGTGTCGGGCCCGAACCAAAAGCACCTTTGGATTTCACAGTCGCTCCGAATGGCTTTCGGGAGCTTACTAACGTGGGGACGTCTGCCTGTGTTGATGCGGTAGGGTTGGTAGCTCTGGATGGCGAAAACACTTTCCATATGTAGAGAATATTTAGAAATTGGAATGTAATGAATGTGATAAATAACATGGCTGGAACATCCACTTCACACAATTCCTACTAATATATTCAGGAGTGAAGATATTCGCAAGAATGCAGCAAAAATAACGAACAGGAAACGTCATCGGATTGAAGAGTTAACTAACGGCAATCTCAACACACTCCTACTTGAAATCGGAATTAAGCTGAATGCTGATGAATGTTAAGTACTGTAAAAAAAAAGGCTTAAGTAAAAATAACCATGAAGTAACATGTATAACGTCCAATGAGTGATGGTGTAGTTTATTAACGGATATACTATTAATACATGAACATTTTCTTTTCTAAACGGGGTGTTAGCTATATCAACTTTTACGTCGGGCAACAGATATTAGAATTTTCACGAAAATATGCATTAGACAACCATTTTCGTATTTCTTTCGGGTCCGTTTATTGTGAAGCCTCTGTACCCCCTCCACAACATGTCTACCCCCGATGTATATATGTCCCCCCCCCAGTGCATACATGCCCTCACTAACTTTGCTAGGTCAGCATGCTTTCCCACGCCTGAAGACGGCGTTATTGCATCAGTTCTTAGCAGACAGCCGACACGGGCAGACTATTTTACTGTGAGCTTGTAATAAACTCCTTATCTAGCTGTTTGTACACGGAGTTTCTATCACCAAAGTATTGCAAGTTACATTTGGTGGCAGCGGTGTTTCGAACCATCACATTCTGACCGCCTCCTTGGATTTTTAGTGCTACAACGAGATACACGACGTCTCGCATCTGCCAGCCTCGCCCCTCCTCCGTGCCTCTATACCTTGGCTGTGCTTTTCGAGTTTACCATTTTTCTCACCAGTGCTCACCTCTCCAACAACCGCACCCATAAGCCTTGTTCCTGACCGCACGTGTCGCCGTCGCCACACTACGCACCTGTTGCACCTGTTCCCAGCACCTGTTCCGGACTCATCATAGCTCCTGCCCCCACGGTGCCACTTATCACTGTCTGCCCGCTGCCTGCCCACCACCATTCTCTGCATTTGCAACTCACCAGCTCTACACCTGCCTTGCGCCGACATCTGCCTCACCACCCACCACCGGCCTCTGCCGTCGCCCGCATCTGGTCTGCATTACGGAGCCTCCTAAGACCGCCACTCCCTGCCGGTGATTCATCGCGGCGTCTCTTCTCCTCTCCGCCCAGCTGTCTCTCCACCGCCGCCCCGCCCCATCACCCCGCCCCGCCCCAGCCCAGCTACGCCCAGCCACCCTGCACGTCATACATCTCGACACTCCCGTTTCTACTGTGTAACCATAGTATATCTTTCCTTTCTCTAGAGATTATCCTCGATTTTCTCTACAGATTATCCTCGATTTTCTCTACAGATTGGTTATTGTACATATTCCATCTCATTTCCATTACCCCGTTTTCATCTTCACCTACGTTATTTATTATCCATCTCATCCTTCACATTTTATTTAAACCATCCATGCCCGCACCTTCATTCATTTTCACACCTAGTGTATTCCATTCTCTCATTGTTATTTATACATTTCCACCTACGTATCCATCTTCATCCTCTCATCTTCCATTGCCGCATTAAATGTCATACTTTCCACGTCAACCGCTTACCACCAGCCCTCTCGACCCGGAACCATCACCTGCTCATACCCCGTCTGCCGACTCTAACACAATCACTCATTTACGAAGTGGCAAAGAGTACCACCGCCCCGTACCTGAGACTCCCGTTCCACTTCCCGCAGAATCACTTACTACCCGTCCTACCCTCATAAATCCAGATACCTCCTCCTCTACTCCTCCCTCTACACTCCCTTCTTCTTCCTCTACTCCTTCCCCTGTCGTTCCCTCTCCTACCTCCCTTCATCCCCCGTCTTGCTCGCCCTTAACTGCCACTACCTTCTCTCTCTCCCCCACCTCTCCTGCCGCCACTTCTCCACTTCCAGCCATGGCCAACCCTCCACAGTCTATCTATCTCGACAATGCCAATCGTCCCAAATTTACTGGCCAGGACCCAACTTGGTCTGTCTATGATTTCCTCAGAGAAGTCGACACCGAAATAAACAATAGACAAATTACCGAGGAATCGCTCAAAGTAGCTTACCTCCTCGGTCGCTTGCACCACGGTAAATCAGACATCGGATCCGCGATCCGTGCAGGACATTTCGATAGTATTCGTACCTTTGCTGATTTTCGTACGGAACTCATCAGCCTTTGTTGCCAGCATTCAAAATCCGCGTCTCTCATGGGATTCATTAATCTCCTAAACCAACTAGATGAGGACTTGCGCGTCCCAGCGCAATATGCCAAGCTCCGCGAAGCTGCCGCCGCCATGAAAGCAACTAGTAGCAAGATGCTCCAATTACTGGTATGCACGAAATGGTTAGAAGACAAGAATGGCGTTCCAATGCTTTCACTCACCAACTTTGCTGACTTAATTGGTTACCTCAGATTCCTTCACTGGCTTACTCCTAAACAGCGAGAGCTCGCCTTGGAAATCGGTTTCAATCCAGGAGATAAAATTATTCAGGTCACTAAAGCCATTCATGAAAGAACAGGTTCGAACTACACGCGTCAGGGCACCATCCAACCCTTGGCCTCCTCAGTCTGTCACACCTCCACTACCCCAGACCAATTTCGCTCCCGTCCCACCACACGCGGCAGACCTGCCACACATCGCTCTCCTACCGCAGGTCGTGATCAATCTAGCGCCTGACGAAACAGACAATCTTCGATTCTTTGCTGGTACTGTGGTCATCCTGGACATCGAGCATCCAGCTGCAACCGTACATACAGACGTCCTCACTCCCAAACCAGACAGCGTACGCCTTCCCGCTCACGTCGTCCACACTGCAAATACCACAAATCAAGCACGACTCACACCACTGAGGAATGTCGTTACCTCAACCGCCCACAGTCGGGGGAAGCGCCGCGCCCGTATCGGACCAATATCACGTAGAACCAGAAACCCATCTCCCCATCCGCCATGTAGGTCCCATAACATCCTCGGGTTTAGTCATTCTCGGAAGCAGTCATGACATACCAACGTCATTCTTCTTGGACACAGGATCTATTGTAAATCTCATCTCCGAAAATTCCTTACAAATTATTCATCGCCATCACAGCCACGTCAGTTTCCTAGAACCACCAGACATTCGCCTATGTGGTGTTAACGGCTCAGAGTTTAAGGTTAAGGGAAGAGTCACCCTTGAAGTCAAACTCCACAGAGCTTTGCCCCCTATCCTCATTGAATTTCATGTCACTAATGACTTGCAGTATCCCGCAGATGCCCTTATTGGTTTCTCCACCATGGCACAACATTCCATTGCATTATTACCTGCTTGTGGTAGTATAGACATTTCTGGATTCCCGGTTTACACTATGGAATGTCTCCGTCCTGTTCTTACGATCAAATCAGTCCTTCAATTACCTCTGTCCCTATCACTACCAAAAAGTCCAACCCAGCCCAAACCACCACTATCATCATCTGAGAATACAGAGATCATTCCTTTACTGACTGCGAACAAGGACATAAATTCCTCAATGTCTCCTGATCCATCATCTCAGCCCTCGAACATAGCTCTTACATCCTCTCCCGACAACACTATCGCTGACTCAGACATGTCTCAGTTACCTACCTCACACAGTCTGAATGATCTTCTCCAACACGCAGAGACGAAACGTGCAGTAACGAATACGTGCACAATTTTGTTACCGCATGAGTTCACCAAAGTCTCTGTTTGTGTTGCCGGTGCGAAAGAAGGAGTGGATGTACTAACCCTACCTGAGACGTGTTGTGTGAATGGCTTGACTTATGAGTCAGCGTGGTGTACAGTCTTAGAGGACAGTTTATGCTACCTGTACTTGCTCAATGTCACAAATGCTCCACTAAAACTTAAAAGTGGTGTAAAGATTGGAGACTTCCTAGTATACCCAGCGGCCGTAAAGGTGTGCCAGGATTCCTCAATTCCTACTATTCAGACTGATGATACGCCAATCGGTGTATGTACTATTAACTCTACGGGATCTGCGCCGACGCATTCACCCGATATGCTCTCACATCTCACTTGCACAGATTTCCCAGAACATACGCCTCAACTCCTCGACCTTCTGACCTCGTACAGAAACGTGGTTGCCTTACCCGGTGAACCGATGGGTAGAACAGACCTTGTCAAACATACGATTGAACTACTCCTAGGAACTCAGCCGATTTACATACCAGCGTATCGATTGCCTCACAGCCAGAGAAAGCAAACAGATCAAATGGTACAGAACATGTTAGACCAGGACATTATTGAACCCTCCGTCAGTCCATGGAATAGCCCACTTTTCTTAGTACCAAAGAAGGACGGCAACTTTAGACCAGTAGTCGACTATCGTAAGGTCAATTCTGTCACCGTTCCAGACCGTTTCCCGTTACCTGACCTCACTGATTTGCTAGAATCCCTTGGTGACAATAACGTAGTCTTCTCATTTTTAGACCTCCTCAGCGGGTACTGGCAGGTCGAAATGGAAGAGTCCTCTCGCCCAGTTACAGCCTTTAGCACCCCTTCCGGACATTTTCAGTTTAAGAGACTCCCTTTTGGTCTGAGAAATGCTCCTTCCGTGTTCATGCGACTTATCCATTCAGTCTTCAGCGGTATGATGGTACACTCTCTTTTTGCTTACCTAGATGATATAATTGTTGTGAGTAAATCCATCCCTGATCATTTTACCAAACTCCAGCAAGTCTTTGAACGCCTCCAGCTCGCAGGCCTGAAAATCAATCTCGGTAAATGCGACTTCCTGTGAAAGAAAATCAAATTCCTAGGCCATGTCGTAGATGCACAAGGCATTCATACTAATGAGGATAAAACTAAGGCGATCATTAACTTCCCAGAACCTACCACTACCGACACTGTACGAAGTTTCCTGGGCCTCAGTGGCTATTATCGTCACTTTATCCGGGATTATGCCCAGATCGCCGCTCCTCTAACCCACTTACTCAAGCAGAATGTGCCCTTTGTTTGGACTAACGACCAGTCACAGGCTTTCGAAAAGCTAAAGACAGCTCTTGTAAATGCCAATATTCTAGCATTCCCTGATTATACCACACCCTTCCTTCTCTGCACAGACGCCTCAGGCACTGGAATTGGTGCCGTTTTGATGCAACTCGATGAAGCATCAAGGAAGCGCGTAATAGCGTATGCTAGTCGCACCCTTACAACCGCTGAACGTAACTACAGTGTCACAGATCTCGAAGCGCTAGCGGTAATCTGGTCCTTGAAACATTTCAGAGATATAGTCTATGGTTATCCAGTGCATATCCAAACAGACCACCTTCCACTATGTGATTTGTTCAAGAATCGCAACCTAACAGGTAGGTTAGCTAGATGGTCTGTCATCATCCAGGACTTTAATCCCACTTTTCGATATGTACCAGGCAAGTTGAATGTAGTCACAGACGCACTCTCACGTCACGTAGCAGCAGCTATAACCTCACTGCAGCCTGAAGTAACTGAAAACACTACACTAACGTCAGAAGTTGTTCGAAACTTTCAACGCCAAGACCCCATATGGTCCAAAGTCATTTATTTCCTAGAATCTGGCGATGCCTCGACCTTACCTACTCTGCCAGTATCACTAGATGAGTTCATGCTAGATGATGATCTCTTGTACAGGAAAACACTGCTAACAGGCAAAGATATGCCCAATCGCGAAGTACGCCAACTTGTTGGCCCCACTGCCCTGATACCAAAGGTTCTTCGTATTGTTCATAATACTCCTCAAGCTTCCCATCCAGGCAAAGACCGATGCTTGTGCCAAGCACGTCTCAAATACTATTGGCCAACCATGCGCCGCGATATCAATGCCCACTGTGACTCTTGCCTCTCCTGCCACCGCCACAAAGGATCAACCGGCTTACCAGCACCTCTCTTACAATACCCAATCCCATCACGACCATGGGAAACTGTCTCAATCGATCTCTTAAAACTACCTCTCACAGAATCTGGCGCTGAGTACTTGTTCGTAGCGGTCGACCACTTCTCCCGCTACTGTGTCCTCGTTCCCCTCTCCGACAAGACCGCGAAGAGCGTTGCACGTGCCCTTGTAGATCATGTAATTTGCCCGTTCAGTACCCCTCATACCATTCTTACTGACAACGGTACAGAGTTCAACAATAGCCTTCTCGATGAGATCTGTCGCCACTTTCATATCAGTAAGTGCAATGTCGTGCCTAACCATCCGGCTTCCAATGGCCTTGTAGAACGCCACAACCGAAAAATCTTAGAGTGCATCAGACATCTCGGCTCCCATAGTTCGTCCTGGGATGACTGGATTCCCCAAGTGGCATCCTCCATCAATAGTTCCATCAATGCATCCATTGCTGAATCTCCCTTCTTCGTCCTCTTTGGTTTTGACAAGGACCTCCCATACTCTCTCTTATCCTCAAAGCCAGAACCCATCTACAACATGGATGATTATGTTAAACTAAAATTGGCCAACTTCCAGACAATCCACCAGTATGTCCAATCGACTTTGGCTTCCTCTCAGGAGGACATGCTGCAGCGCCAACATAAGTCCGCCTCTCCTATCACTATCAATTTAGGCGATCTTGTCTTTGCTCATTCCCATACGCGTTCCTCTAAGTTGGATGACAAATTTACAGGGCCCCACCGCGTCCTCATTCAACAAGGCAACAAATTTCACCTCCAGGACCTGTCCACTAGGGACACCAGATGGGTTCACGTCAATGACTTAAAGCGAGCACCCCGTGGCCTTGTGTTGGAAGAGTCACTTACACAACCTCCTGCCCCCTCTTCCCCTCCTCCCATCCTTCAGTCTACCTTGTCTCCACCTATCCCTCAGTCTCCTTCATCTCCATCTCCACCTGCTCATTCATCAACCAATCAATATCGGTCCAAACTGCGCTCTGCCCATCAACCTCTTCACGACCTCCCCCATTAACTCTACCCTGATTTTCTAGGTACGATGTTAGCGATCTCCCTGCTGGCAGTGCTGACCCTCCTGGGGTCTGGGTCAGGTCAGGACGATGGTGGAGTACGTCCCGGGGCCTTGGTCGGCTCAGGAGGCGAGGTCTCCTTGCGCTACGATCTTGCGCCCCTGGCCGACGTAGCCATTGCCCTACCTGCCTACGCGCACCAACTCCACGGAATCAGGAACCATCTCACGGCCCTCATGGGGACACACAACCCGAATGAGTATCTCTATAACCTTTTCCTCCCACTCTCCTGGCACTTGCAATACATAAGTCACAGATTCACTGAAACCCAACTCAATGACGTCACGTCCACTCTACACCATTTCACCGATATCTTACAACGCCACCTTTCCGATCTCAACGTTCTCTCTCAGTTCTTCTACCTCAAAATGAACATGGATCATCTCCAACTAGCCATTGACTCTCTCTTGTCTCAAGTCTCTACCTTGATTCGTATCCTGGTCGATGCTATCAATGGACGTGTCACTGCCGACTTAGTACCTGTCTCAGCTCTCCGTTCTGTCCTGAAATGGGCTCACTCCACCTTTGGTCTATCCCCAGTCCTCCCTTACTCCTCCCTTGAATATTGTTATCCTGTTCTCGAAGCCACTCTTCTCACTACATACGTCGTCGTCGATATTCCTCTCCATTCTGCCATAACCTTTAACCTTTTCCACATCATTCCCTTCCCTTTCCGCCTCAACAACTCCTTGTTCCAGGTATCTGTTCCTTCAGAATATTTCCTCCTCTCCCATGATCATCTTTCCGTTGCCTTCCTTTCTTCCACAGACCTCCAGCAATGTTCCTCCCTTACTCCGACCTCTCGTCTCTCTGCTGCCCACCTTTTCGCTATCTTCCCTAGCAGTGCCACACCCTGTGAGTCTGCTCTAGTTCGTCACCATTCCATCTACTCGGCCTGTTCTTTTGTACCAGCTCCTGCCCTCCCGGTCCATCATGCTCACCTCAACCATGTCCAGTATTTCTTCTTTGCTGTTCCCATCTCTGTCACAATCATGTGTCCTGGTTCTTCCATTCGCTCCGTCCCCGCTAGTGGTCTCTACAAAGCACCTGGCTATTGTACCGTCAAATCAGAGTCCGTCATCACTTACGCCACTTGCTATCACCAAGCTGTTCGTAAACACTCCTATGACATCTTTCAACCAATCGACATGCCTTCAACCCTACCTTCTGCCAACATTACCATCACCTCCCCTCACTTGCGCATGCTCACCTTCCTTAATGACAGTGATTTCATTATGGATCAATTTTCTCTGGCCTTCAGCCGTTCATGGGTTCATCCAACAGTTGTGTTTCCCCCTGTGGTTATCGCTTTCGTAGGTTTTCTACTCATCATCTGTGCAGTGCATTGTTGTGTCAGAAAAATGGAACGTCGACTCCAGGAAATCAGTCACTACAGGCATAGTACTCCCTACACACGACGTCGAAACTCCCCGTACTTAGTGCCCTCGCATTCCGTGACTACCATTGCCATCTAACTTTTAACCACACTGTGAACAGCACTCTGCCTACTAGAAAATGATGGTATTTCTTTCACGCATTACTTAGTGACAGTGTATCCTACAGAAAATACAAAAAAAAAAAAAAAAAGAAGGAAGAACAACACAAGAACTCTCATATCTACTCCTTGTTTCTCATGTATCAAACTATTATTGTGTAATTTCCATTATGACTTAATCCTTGTCTTTCTTATATGTATATATCTTGCTAATTCCCTCCCCTCAACATGGCCATGTCTCCCCTACTGCCCCTGTATCATACTTATCCCTTGTACAAACCTCCCCGGTCCTGCCTTACTACTATCATCACCCACCATTTAACTCCCGGTGTCAGGAGACACCGTCTCAGCTACCCGGGGGAGTAGTGTACCCCCTCCACAATATGTCTATCCCCGATGTATATATGTCCCCCCCCAATGCATACATGCCCCCACTAACTTTGCTAGGTCAGCATGCTTTCCCACGCCTGAAGACGGCGTTATTGCATCAGTTCTTAGCAGACAGCCGACACGGGCAGACTATTTTACTGTGAGCTTGTAATAAACTCCTTATCTAGCTGTTTGTACACGGAGTTTCTATCACCAAAGTATTGCAAGTTACACCTCCACCCGTCTGCGAAAGGCTAGTATTCGGATACATAGTAGAAAGTCTCATAAAAATACACAAACATATATATTTTTTCAGTACCGGGTGCGTTTTTTACCCCAGAAATATTACATTGGGTACATAATATTGAAATAATAATGAAAATATGTTACATGTAATTATTCTTTTACTTTTTTACTTTCGGGACTGTCTGTTGGGGAGGCTGCAGGTCCCCCAGGAATGTTCCAGTAATTTGTTCGGGCCGTCCCGAATGCCGTCCCCAACAGAGGCCTCGGAAGGCTGGTTGGGGGCGACTGTGAAAACGAAAACATGTGTTCGGAGGCGAGTAGGCCACTGGGGACTGCATTGGGGACGACTGTGAAAACGGCCCTTAGCCTCAAGGGGAGAACGGACAGATCCTCACCGCACCACACCGCACAAGGGTCAACTGCGTAATGCAATCAGTGACATCTGCAGCAGGGCCCAACAGCAGAGCTGGTTTACCCCTGCCACATCATAACAGACCCATCCCCTTACCCACACCTGACCTGACTAGCTGATCAGACCAAATGCGGGAGAATATCCCCTCAGGGCTGCGTCATCACTTATTCATTCACAATTTCTCTCCATTTATTTCTGTCACGCACAGCCACTCTTCCTTGCTCAACAGACATCCCTCTCATATCCAGTGCCCTCTTCACACTGTCCATCCATCCTATTCGTGGATAAAAACTGTTGACGTTGATTTTGCAGAATCAACGCTTGAGCCAGCCCCGTGACCTACATCTTTGACCCATTGTTCTTGAAAGACAAGAACATTCCTCTTGTTCTGTCCTTCAACCGTTCCCCCAATTCTGATTGAAAGCAGATTACAACTTTTTGAACTGTTTTTTTAAACACACACACACACACACACACACACACACACACACACACACACACACACACACACACACACACACACACACACACACACACACCACTCAAAATAAAACACCCGTTCTCGTTTTGCGAGTCCTGGGTACAAAGACGTGAATTGGTTTGAGATGGGTAGGGGGGATGGGTTTTGGTGGTGGTGGATATTTGAGCGAGGGAGAAGTAATAATTACCTGTGAACACAGGTGGTGCAGGTTGCCTTCAGTGGATCTGGCAAAGGATTACTTCAAAACATACTAAAACCAGTTGATTAGTATGTAGAAATTAAAGACGTTCCTTTCTTATACAACTGTCATCTTCCGACGCAGGTAATTAAATCAATACACAGCTGGCATAACCTTTCTAAGAACCAATGTCTGACATATGATTTTCCAGTGTTAGTTAATTTAGAATAAAAGATGTCGTACCTTAGACTCACTCAGTAATCATTTACAATCAGGCAGTATGAGAATAATAGCAGCAGGGAGTGTGGAGACAAGTCCGGAGAGAATTTGTAACATTAAAGTTAAGACAATGTAGTACTGTGTGTTCCTTTCTGTTCCAATTCCCTCCCAGTCTACGATGAAAACTGTGGCAAGGTCAGTGGCCTAGACTAAATATTCCAACCTGTAAGCCGTACCTAGGCGACTGGGATACTGCCAACCTTTCCAGTCGTCTTGAGGAAAAAGTATTGGCGCAATTACGGCTCAATGCCACCGTGGTAACGCACATGAAACCGTACATGGAAAGACGCTTTCCACCGCACTGTGACATCTGTGATGGGGTGTTATCTATCAGTCATATCATCCTGCGCTGTCGGCGATTTATTCATGAACACGCTTCACTTATAAATTACTGTGGCACAGCAGACGTCCCCTTCACCCTTTCCACCATCCTGGGTGATAGGGATATTGTTATGACTGATAAATTGATGGCTTTCTTGAGAGAGACCGGACTGATCAGAGTGATGTGACTTTTTTACTGTGTGGTTATGGTTTTTATCAACTGTATATATGTATATATTGTAATATTAATTAGGGTTGACAGTTGACGTATTTGAAATAGTTCCTCCTCCCACTGATCCATTTCTAATATTGATGTACCCTACATTAAACCCTGTTCCTCGCGTGACAGTGACCAGCTGATGAGTGCAAGTGTGCAATATAGAAAGGTATTGGGCAGTTGCAGTCGATGGTGGTCTGTTGGGAGAGGTACTTCACTTTTTGTACATATTATGTAAATACATTAAACCATCTTGCTTAAGTTATTCTAATTAGGGCGACAGCTGACGTATAAGGAAATGTTCCTGACTCGTCTGGTTCCCTTTCATATATTGATGTCCCCTATATTAGGTTCTGCCTCGAGTGACAGTCAACAGGTGATGAGTGCAGGTATGTAATGTAGAAAGGCATTACATATCTGCAGTCAATGGAGTTCTCTTGGTCGAGGTATTTTTCTTTTTATCATTACTGTAGGTTTAGTTATTTGCCTTTTAGGATTTAGTATAGGTTAGCGATTTGTCTGTTAAGTTATTAGTTTTAGGGACTTTAGGTTCATTACCTTTTTTTTCTTTCTGTTACATAACGTAAGGTTAAAAAAAAAAACATAAAAAAATAAAAATACAAATAAAAAAACTAAATACAATAAAAAATTACATGTATATATATATATATGAATGAAAGTGTCTGTATATATATGCATGGATGTGTGTGTGAATATATATATATATATATATATATATATATATATATATATATATATATATATATATATATATACCTCTGTGGTACAGTGGTAAAATGTGCGTTTCTCTCGCTGGTGAGCGCGGGTTCGCCTCCCGCCAGAGGTGTAAAAACTTTGGGAAGCGTTCACCAAGCCACTTGCTACTTTGGCGGACACAAGGGGTGCTGTGGTTGAACCAGTGTCGCATACTAGTATGCTTGTACCCAATCGGCTTAAGGCGGGCCGATTATACTTGGTTCACAGAGTACACACCCATACAAAGCCACTACAATCACACTCACAAGCACTTCTCACCCTACATACAGTCTCTACCAGACAGCTTAAGTCATTGGGTAGAGATACATTGGCTCTATCGTCCCTGCTTCAGTAGGATAAGCCGGTCGTGCAGTGGACCTCATGATTATATATATATATATATATATATATATATATATATATATATATATATATATATATATATATATATATATATATGGGCCTCTGTGGTACAGTGGTAGAGTGTGCGTTTCGTACACGGGTGAGCCAGGGTTCGCTCCCCGCCAGGGTAATAAACTTTGGGAGTGTTCACCCGGCCACATACTGCATTAGCGGACACCAGGGGTGCTGTGGTTGAACCAGTGTCGCTTGCTATAAAGTATGCTTGCACCCAGTCGGTTTGCGCGGGCCGATTACACTTGGTTCACAGACTACACACACATCCAAAGCCACTCCAACACTACAATTACACTAACAAGTACTTCTCACCCTACATACAATCTCTACCAGACAGCTTAAGCCACTTGGTAGAGATACATTGGCTGATCGTCCCGACTTCGGTCGGGATAGGCCGGTCCTGTAGTGGATACTCAAACGGCTGATATATATATTTGCCTTAATAACCAGAGGCTTCGGCCCCCATGGTCGATAGGCAAAAAAAAAAAAAAAAATTGGGAGTTAGAGCGAAATTTCCTTATTGTGGCTACTCAATCAGGTTAGCTAATTAGTTTTAATCTAATTTGGTCTCTCTCTCTCTCTCTCTCTCTCTCTCTCTCTCTCTCTCTCTCTCTCTCTCTCTCTCTCTCTCTCTCTCTTTGAAAGTGTTAGTTACCAGACCCCACACAGGAAGGGGTGGGGGACGGGTATTGCATTAACTCGGTCTGTCTGTTTATCTGTTAACTTTTTGCGAAAACTACTGGTGCGATTATAACTAAACCTAAAAAGGATGAAGGGCTATGACCTGATCACCTGATTAAATTTTGGGCTAAGACCCAGGCTGCGGGCCCCTAAAGTGTAAAAAAAAAAAAAAAAAAAAAAAAAGGGGGATTTTTTTTTTTTTTCGCGATAACTCTTTTAAAATCGTCATATCGACATGAAAGTAAAACCTATAGGTGCGTCTTTCAAATCTGCATCGTATAACATGCCTCATTACATCAGGGGGGTCACCCCTCAGCTAGTGGTAAAGAGGTCAGTGTCAGGTGGATTTGGCCTAAAATTTCATATGGGCATAAAATCGTTAGTTTTCACCTGATTTACTTCAAACTTGATATGTGGCATATTTGATTAGATATTCAGTTTATACGTCAGCACTAAAATGACTCACAGGGACGGGTTTGCTGTTCCTTGGCACCGCCACTTGTTTTGATCTGTTTTGGTTTCTACCGTAGTACACAAATACGAACATAAGCTTATTGAATCAACTTTTAAAATAAGAATGATGGAGATGATAATGAAGATCAAGATGTTGGTGGTGATAGTTTTCATTTTCATTCGTAGGTGATATATGTGGCTAGATATCCGGGTGACGTGTGTGTGTCTTACTACCACCTTCAAAGACTCCTCAAGTCAGTGAATTTCAAGGGTGACCTGGAAGAGTTCCTGGATTTGTGGTGCCAAGATTTAGGTAAGAAGAGAGAGAGAGAGAGAGAGAGAGAGAGAGAGAGAGAAAACGAAGAATGGGACTTTGCAAAAATTTAATAAACTGTTGATTTTAGTGCCGTTGATAGGAATAATGTGCATTAATCCTTCTTTTTCCTTTCCTTCTCCTGCATCTCTTTCTTCTTCTTCGACGCCTTCATCTTCTTTTCCCTCTTTTCTCCTTTTCTCTCTCTTTCTTTTTCTTTTTCTTTCTTTTTCTTCACAGTTATGCGAGGACCATACTGGAGTCACTTAAGCGAGGCATGGGCAAAACGCACCCACCAAACCTCCTCTGGCTATACTACGAAGACATGAACAAGGATCCGCTGAGGGAACTTCAGCGCCTGGACCACTTCCTCGCCACAGGCCTGACGGAAGACGAGCTGCTGCAGGTGGCCCAGCATTCCAGCTTTGCCAACATGAAGGCCAGACCTGCCACTAACATCAGTCTCATCCCGGAATCGCCTATACTGGTGCCGGGAGAGGCTGAGTTTGTGAGGAAGGGTGAGTTTAATTAGCGTCGTCGTTGTTGTCATCATAATCTTAATCATCCTCTTCTTATTTATTATCGTCGCTGTTATCATCATCATTGTCATCATAATAATTATTATTACTTATTGTCTTCAGTACCATCATCATCATGATCATCATCATCCATTGTCAATGTCACCTTTGGCATCAATATCATTATTATTGCCTTCATTACCATCATCATCATCGTCTGTTGTCGTCGTCATCCGTCATCATCTTCATTGTCATCATCATCATCAACGTCATCATCATTATCCCTGTCTTCGTCTTGGTGTTCAGCATCATTGGCGCTACATCAGCATCAGCATCATCATCATCATCATCATCATCCCTGTCATCGTCTCTGTGTTCATCATCATCGTCGTTACACCATCATCATCATCATCGTCATCATCATCATCATCCCTGTCTTCGTCTTAGTGTTCGTCACCATTGTCTTTACATCATCATCATCATCATCCCTGTCTTCGTCTTAGTGTTCGTCACCATTGTCTTTACATCATCATCATCATCATCGTCGTCGTCATCATCATCATCATCATCATCCCTGTCTTCGTCTTAGTGTTCATCATCATCATCATCATCATCATCATCATCCCTGTCTTCGTCTTAGTGTTCATCATCATCGTCGTTACATCATCATCATCATCATCGTCATCATCAACATCCCTGTCTTCGTCTTAGTGTTCATCATTATCGTCGTTACACCATCATCATCATCATCGTCATCATCATCATCATCCCTGTCTTCGTCTTAGTGTTCGTCACCATTGTCTTTACATCATCATCATCATCATCGTCGTCGTCATCATCATCATCATCATCCCTGTCTTCGTCTTAGTGTTCATCATCATCGTCGTTACATCATCATCATCATCGTCATCACAACATCCCTGTCTTCGTCTTAGTGTTCATCATCATCGTCGTTACATCATCATCATCACCATCATCATCATCATCATCATCATCATTGTCATCATCCCTGTCTTCGTCTTAGTGTTCGTCATCATTTTCTTTACATCATCATCATCATCATCATCATCATCATCATCATCGTCATCATCCCTGTCTTCGTCTTAGTGTTCATCATCATTGTCGTTACATCATCATCATCATCATCATCATCATCATCATCATCATCCCTGTCTTCGTCTTAGTGTTCATCATCTTTGTCGATACATCATCATCATCATCATCATCATCATTATCATCATCATCATCATCATCATCATCATTATCATCATCATCATCATCATCCCTGTCTTCGTCTTAGTGTTCATCATCATCATCATCATCATCATCATCATCATCATCCCTGCCTTCGTCTTAGTGTTCATCATCATCGTCGTTACATCATCATCATCATCATCATCATTATCATCATCATCATCATCATCATCATCATCATCATCCCTGTCTTCGTCTTAGTGTTCATCATATTTGTCGTTACATCATCATCATCATCATCATCATTATCATCATCATCATCATCATCATCATCATCGTCATCATCATCATCCCTGTCTTCGTCGTAGTGATCATCATCATTGTCTTCACATCATCATCATCATCATCATCATCGTCATCATCATCATCCCTGTCTTCGTCGTAGTGTTCATCATCATTGTCGTTACATCATCAGTATCATCATCATCATCATCATCATCATCATCATCCCTGTCTTCGTCGTAGTGTTCATCATCATCATAGTCTTTACATCATCATCATCTTCACTCACCTCATTAATGGATGCAAGCCAGTCAGACAAAGTAGGTTAAGCATGTCAGGTTTGAATGACCAGGTTACAGTATGCTAAGCTGGGCATACAACGATACACAAGATGGATGGTATATTGCACCCTTGTATCGTGTGGTCCTGGCTCAGTCTGCTGGTATGGGGAAAGCAGAGATTTTGGCTTCATCATGAAACTACTAATCCACCATGCAGTCAGTGAAAGCATAAACGTGGAGAGTATTAAGGATGTAAAGATTTATGGAAAGTAGTAAAAAAGTAGAAAAGAGGGAGAGGGAGTGGGAGACAGAGGGTGAGAGGGAGGGATGGAGTGGACAGGTATATGAGACAGCCGTGCGTGAGCTAGGGGGTAGGGCAGAATAATGGCAGAGGACAGGGTGACATGGACACCACTTACGGGATAAAGGCGTCTGGCTATGGACAGATTTATTGGAAGAAGATACTGTTTACACTGACTGAGCCGTCCCTGCAACACATGGGCCTATATTCTTACTGGGTAAGGAAGCTCCCTAACACCTCTTTCTTAATGATTTATTATGGGATATGGGTGGTTAATATCCTTTTGTACTTTATTTTTGAGGAGTATGGTGGCGTTAGAAGAATTTATGTAACACTGAAGAGTACAGTAAGTTGTAATAAACGAACCACTTAGGAAAAGGCGTCAACCCCTTCCTTAACTAACAAGAATACGGGCCACGGTGTAATATATGGACCACCCTTTACTAGAAATAGGTAGATATAAGCTGGGCGAGATTAAGGTGAGCCCACAGATAAAGGTGAAATAGCATGTTTTACCTGACAAAGATCCATAACCCTTTGCAGCTCAGTTGATGACCAAGTGAAGCCAGAGTGGAAGGTCAATTTAACTATTAATGAAGGAGGCTCATGTCCACCTCATTACTAAGATTCATCTAAATTCACGCAACTGCGACTTAGTTTTCAAGGTGTAGGAGTGTCCCAGTTCCATCAGGTGAATTTACATTGAGTATTGTATGTTGTCAGTGGCAGTGTTCTCAGTGTTCATCCTGTGTTCTTCTCTCCCTTCAGGTGCCACTGGGGACTGGGTCAATCGCTTCACACCCCAAATGAAGGCCAAGTTCCAGGTACCATACTCACAAATTTTCTTGAGCATGATTTGCGTATGAGATTGTTACTTTATACTTTTATTTCCTCACCTGACACTTCATGGCCAATCTTGAGTTGGTATTAGGATGAAAAATTTATACCAAAGACAATGATCTGCGATATTACTGAACCACTGGAATAGAGATTTGTTTATTGCAAAAATTGACTGGGATCTTTTATTCTTCTCCAGGCTTGGGTGGAGACGGGGAGTAAGGCAGTCGGGGAGGTGCCACCTAGGTACACCCAAGGATAAAAGTTCACTTAACATTACACCTGTTCTACTTCCTACTCTCCTCTGTTGGCTAATGTTCAAATGCTGAGAAGCCTGATGTGTTTCTCTTCCCATTAATAATGCCCTCTAATCTAAACTATTAGTTGTGGAGGGCTGGGTATGTCCTGCTCTGAGTGAAGCTAAGTGAACTCATTCAGCTCAATTTAAGGACACCTCCGATGTGTGGATGTCCGGGGGGAGGGGGGTTGTAGTATGGTGTTGTGATCGAGGTGTTGTAGTGCCCTGCACATGAATACAGTATAGGTAGGTGTTGTTTCATTGTTAGTGTTCGAATATCTGGAGGTTGGATATTGTTGTTGAGGGTTTGATAATGTTTGTGTGGTGAGTGTTTTATGTGCCTAGGTGTGTTGTGTGTTTCTTTCATATAAGGGCAAGGGTATTGTGTTCTGGAGAAGGCCGCTGCAGAGAATTGTGTGCCCCTCATATCGAGGTAGTTCTGACAGGGAGGGCTTTTGTTTCAGATTGCAAGTAAGGTGTTGGTGTGATTTTGGTGGAGCCAGTGGTGATGCATTGTTCTGTATGATCTGCAATATGTTGTAGCAAACATCAGATAGGATGGGAGCCCATGCCGGGGAGGCATATGACATTATTCATCTAATGTTTATTCAGTAAGGAGAGTGTTTCTTTTTGTACCCCAAAGTGTGGCCTTATAGTTGCCCTTAGTGTATTGAGTCTGGGGATGCACCGCCTCTTGACGTACATGGCCCTTGAAGGTGAGTCCGGTGTTATATGTCACTCCAAGGGTCTTAAAAGAGGGTGTGTGTGGCACATGTACATTGTTAAGTGTGATGTGGGGGGAGTACCTGTGGTCATGTTTACTGCTGCTGATGAGTGTGGTGCTGGATTTGACTGGGGCAATCATCAGCCTGTTGTCCACACAAGCCTGCGGTGTGCTGAGGAAATCTTGTTGCAGTGTGCAGTCTGTGTTTGCAACGAAGTGTGTGGTATTTTGGTGATATCATCTGCATAATAAGGCAATGTTTGTAAGTGGTTGGGGTGTAGGAATATGTGTGCATAGGTCGATGAGTATGGGTGAGACAAGAAAGCCCTGTGGACCTACGTTAGGGAAATTTCTTGTTCATGATGGCTCTCCGTGGAATATAACATTTGCTTATCTATCAGATAAATAGCTGGCAAGCCAACAGTTAGTGTTGTTCTCCATATTCATTTTCATTATCTTGGTGATTACTTTGCATCGCGGGATGGCATCTACGGCTTTACTTATCTATTGTGAGGAATGTACTCTGACCTGGTGTCGTGGAGTTCATGCCATTCGATGCTCGTTGCGCGAGATTAGCCAGTCAGGTGCATGTAGAAAACACTGCTTTGAATCAGTGCAAGGAGGACATGGGGAATGACTCTAATGTGAATGAGACATTCACTTATTATGGATGGTGTGCTAAGTAGTGTTACGAGTCTGTACAAAGAAGGGAGTGTCGGGTCATTGTTTGGTTTAGGTATAATGGTGACTGTTCCAGGTTTCCAAATACTGGGAATGCTGCAGTGTGAATATGAGTAGGTGCTGATGTTTGTCAGGGTCTGGATGCCTTGTGGTCCTTTATTTTTTAGGTGCAGGTTGCTGACAGTATCTGGCCCTGTGCTTGTAGGGTTCTTTTTGTTGATGTTGTCTCTTCTGGAGCGAAGGGGGTTGCACTGTGATCGAGAGAAAAGGAGGGCCTATGTTGAGAGGTTTGTTTTTCAGACCCTGTGCATGTTGTGACTTATGTTTTGTAGTGATTTATAAGAATATTTGCTTGTTCATTGTAAGATGTGATGCGTTGGGTGTTGGAGGTGATGGTAACGTGGGTCTTGGAAGTGCATGTTTGTGATTTAGTGATTCTGTTAAATATTTTGTAGAGTCTAGAGGTGACTGTGAAGTGACAACGTGTTCTTACAAAGGCCTTCCAGTTTTCCATTTTCTTTGTACTAATTTTGTTGCTGATCTCATTGTTTAGTTCTTGGAGCCTTGTGATGGAGTGTTGTGTGTGTGGGAGAGGTGAGGTGTGTTTAAATCTGTTGCATTGCCTTATGAGGCAGAATATCTTTGATGAAAAGTTTGGGTTTTAATGTATTCTGTTGCCTTGTGGGTTGTGGTGTTCGTGTGTGCTGAGTATGATGTTGTGGACTAGTAAACAGGCAACTGGAGCTGCATGTTTCTAAGCCGTTAGATAATTTTCCCTGGTAGTGTGTATCAGGGAGCAATATGATGGACATTCCCTAATTGTGAAGTAGATGCAGTGGAATGGCTGAGGGAGGTATGTTATGTTTCTCTGCTCATAGACACTTTTCTGTGGTACTGTACTGAACATCAGGGAGGAAAGTGATGAACAGTACATGCTGTAAGTGTGAAGTAGATGCACTGGAATAGCTGAGAGAGGCTTGGTATGTTTCTCTGCCAATAGATGATCCTCTTTGATGTGAAATGTCAGGAAGAAAATAACACGTGCTTGATCATGAACTAGACGCAGTGGATCAGTAGGCTAACTTGATGGTGGAGTTGTTGATTCAGGAGTTCAAACCCTCCTATATAAAGGATATATTCTCTTGCTATACTATATATCTGTGGCAATATTTTCTTAACACTTTGAAGACTAATTATATATTTCTGTATATTTGTAGTTTATTCTGCTACTACCACTTTTTTTGTTAATATTACTTTGATCAAAATCTTTATGCATTTTACAAAATAAAGTTTTTGTTAGAGTTTATGAATATTCTGCATTATCTGACCCTTAACTCTTCTACAGAATTTTGTTCAAATAAGACCAAAACTCAAAGCTGACTCTGTCTTGTAAATATGGCCTTTGACCTTTCCCTGTGACCTTGACCTTCGAATGTGCTCTTAATCACACCCTCTTTTTCGTGTGTTATCCACAACCTTTCACAAATGGTGTAAATTAGATGAAAATTTTAAGTTGACCATGCCCCATGATCTAGAAATTTGACATATAGATCTAAAAAAAAAAAAAAAAAAAAAAAAAATTTACTCCGTGCCCCACCTTCAACCATTCAGCCAAGCTTTATTAAAAGCAGACTACATCTGTCTGAGTTATTTTGTTAACCATCACACATCCGAATCGAAAATTTGACCTTGACCTGTGACCTTGATCTTTCAATGAGCGTTGTCAAAACTGAATCACCCAATTCCTGCCATACCCTCAGCTCTTCCTCCAAGTTTTGTCATAACTGGATAAAAACCGTTGACGTTGATTTTGCTGGATCAACGTTTGACCCAGCCCCGTGACCTACATCTTTGACCTATTGTTCTTGAAAGACAAGAACATTCCTCTTGTTCTGTCCTTCAACCGTTCCCCCAGCCCTGATTGAAAGCAGATTACAACTTGTTAAACTTTTCTTTGCAACAAAACACCCGTTCTCATTTCGGGAGTCGTGGGTATAAACACATGATGGTTTGAGATGGGTTGGGGAGAAGGATTTTTTTTTTTTTTTTTTTTTTTTTTTTTTTTGAGCAAGGAGGAAGTAATACTTACCTGTGAACACAGGTGGTGCAGGTTGCCTTCTGTGGATCTGGCAATGGATTACTTCGATACATTCTAAAACCAGTTGATTAGTAAGTAGAAATTAAGGACGCTCCTTTCTTATACTCCTGTCATCTTCCTACGCAGGTAAAAATAAACTAATACACAGAAAACTTTGTACTTTGTACTACGTGAGTAGTGTGCATAGTGTTGAGTTTTCAGTAACATTAGTGATTATATGATCAAAATATTACTGTTCCAATATTTTCATTCCTATTTGTGATGTCCCTTTCTTCAGGTGAATTAAAGTATCGGTGGATATTAGAGCATCGAGGTACAACCATGAAATATATTAATTCACATTCCAGCATGTAATATAACCAGTGTGTACCCGACAAAATCGTAACGCGCCACTTTCCGCACGTAAGTCTCAGATATGGTATATGGACCATCCTGTCATATTGCTGTGATATTAGAAATATATTTACTTTGTTACTGTGATCATCTCAAATAATCACTATTCCTGCTACGGCCGCAACGCTATGTTCAAACTGTGGCAACCGCTGGTTCTGCAGAGAGTCTGTACAAATTTCAGTCACTCTTTCACGGAGAGGATGTCCCTTAATAATTCATCACTACCTCCAGACATTTATTCAATTAACAGTCAAACCTCGTGTCATGACGAACTTAGAAGCATGTAAATGCTAATCTTAATGTACAACTCTACAACGAGCTCGTTCATCAGCTTCGTATCGAGGTTCTGCATAGCCGTCAGCCGGCATAACCCTTATAACAACCAATGTCGATATGACATGATTTTGCAGTTTTAGTTAATTTAGGATAAATTATGTCGTACCCTACTCTACCTCAGTAATCATATGTTTCACACTCATCTGTAATGAGCACGATATATGACTGCTATTTATCTAGCTAGGCAGCGCGAGAACAGTAGCAGCAAGGAGTGTGGAGACAAGTCCAGAGAGGATCTGTAACATTACAGCTAAGACAGTGTGACACTGAGTGTCATTTTCTCTCCCAGTTCCCTCCCAGACTTCGATGAAAACTGTTCCACACACTGAGGTTCCAAAACACAGATACGTTTTCTACTTTACCATTACTGGCTTAGAACAAGACAGTTACATTACTTTAGGAACACAATTATAAACTGGTCACGCAATGCTGGAGATTTAACTCAATTTTCATATAATTACAAATATTCTTCCGTCCATCCATCCATCATCCAATCCTAAGTTGCCCCTTGAGGAGCTTAGAAGCCTGGGGCTAGGCAAGTTGGTCCTGACATTTAAAAAGAGAGTGACCAGTCTCACTCGTGCCTGAGTGGCATTACGTGAGCAATAAACCCCAACCACCTCTTGTATACAAACCTACACAGGCTCAGTCCGATTAGAGTGCTTCAATCGTCCACTAAACCACAAGGCGCCATAATTTTGTTATATGGTTACCATCTAGTGTAGTAAATGGTTTCCTGGTGGACAGGAAACCATTTGACTGTCACTCGGTGTAGTCACCCATAGGCAGAGGGAAGAGGAAAGAATGGAGAAGAGAAGAGGGAGTGTAAAGTCACCAGTAGGCAGAAGGAAGACGAAAGAATGAATGAAAGACAGAAGAGGGAGTGTAAAATCACCCGTAGGCAGAAGACAGAGGAAAGAATGAAGGAAAAAAGACAGAAGAGGAAGGATGGGAGAAATGAAAGGGCAAACACCCAAAGATGCACTACATCGGGTGAGTGGATGGTGAGTGTTCCCACCTACCGTACTCTTCCATAATGATTCACTTATATGTTTATTTGAATTCTTACATGCTACAGAATGACCACTATAATTATCCCCACGACCAGAGACTAGCATTAATTATTGCTGGATATTGGGCAGAGGATAATTGACGTTTTTAATTTATGCTTATGAATGTGCAATTCCCTTGTCTTGTACACTCACAATCTCCCCATCTTAGCTACTTCCACTGACTAGAATCCTTAAGCTGTCCATGGTCATGTGACACTCTGCTCCTCTCAACAGAATTCTTGTCTCCCGAGACTCTCACAGATGTGTCCCGTCTGACAGCCGCCTAAATATGTACTCCCCCTGTCACCCTCATACCTCTGCTTATATCTATAGTAGTTCCTGGAGCACTGTCTTGTACAACACTCGAACTATCGAGCTTCATACTGATTCGTTTGTGTTAAAATTAATGATGCTTTTAGGGACACCTTCTCGTGAACTCTTACTAAAACTAATGATACTTCTAGGGGTACCTTTCTCGTAACCACTTAGTAGAATTCACTTCAGCAGTACACCCCCTCATAATCTCTGCTTGTTCACTCCACGCCCCACAAAGGACCTTTTTTTTTTTTTTTTTTTTTTTTTCACAAGAGTCAGGCCTATGCTATAATGTCTCAAGAACTTTCGCATGTTTCACTGCCATCTATTTTCACTCCATCATTCTTCTCGTTTCTGAGATTTGTCTAGTCTTCCACCGTCTCTAAGTCTTCACTGCAGCTCGTCATGCTTCATGTGCTTATGTTTTAATGTCCTCAAGATGCCTACTTTTAACAGCTTTATAAGCCACTTTCAGCAACTGCCAATACCCTTGGTGTACAGCAGTTTATTCCTCTTCATGTTCTCCTTCTTTCGCTTCGTTGTCACCAGCTGATCCGAAGTCGAGATTAATGGGTGTTAGGTAGGCTAAGGGGTCGAGAGGAAGACCACCTCCCATGTTTATCTGTTTTATAAATTCTTGTCCCACACGTGTTTGCTTCAGCAGGGTTGGGATCAGTAACAATGTCCAGTGTTTGGCTGTTCCGACAATTAGACCAAAGGTCATGACAGGCCTCTTTGTGAATGTTACATACTTTTATTCCTTAGGGTCATACCAACACATGAACTCGTCTCCGGCTACACCCCCGAGGTGCCAACCAACACCCACCTATATTCACCCACGGACCTGTTCCAACAATGTCAAATTTTCCCCCATGGATCTGCTCCCTCCATGAACCGATTTTTACTGAAGGACATATTCTCCATGTGGACCTATTGTCACAATGGGCCTTTTCTCTTCATGGATCTATTTTCCTCCTGGACCTGTTTTACCCATGGACCTATTTTTCTCATGGACCTATTTTCCACCAACAAATTTTTATGTTCCATGAATCCAAATTTCACCATGGACCTGTTTTCCTCCATGCACCTATGTCCCCAGTAAGTTCTGTTTTGCCCTTTGACCCATCTTTCCTCTTGGTCCAGTTATTCCCTCCTGGACCTTTTATCTCCCTTGGACCTACTTTCTCCATAGACCTATTTTCCCCATGGACCTATTTTCTCATAATAACCAGTGTTCTACCAACAGGAACCAAAGAATTTGTACATGGCCCTATTTGCTCTCATGGACCTATTTCACCCATGGACCTGTTATAACCCATTGGACTTACATTGTTCCTTAGGTTCATTTCCTCAGGAACATAATTCCCAATGCCCCCATTTTCCCTTACGGACATATTCATACCATTTATTACAACTCTTTGCTTTCGTCTGGTGAGCCAATCTTCACCCACCCGAGAACACTGCCGCTGAAACCATGTGCCTTTAGCTTCTGAACGAGTCTTTTGTGTGGAACTTTGTCAAAAGCTTTTTGAAAATCGAGGTAGACCACATCAATAGATTTAGTCTCGTTATACATGTTCAGTATATCATTGAAAAAGTCCAGCAGATTCGTGAGGCAAGAGCGATTGTTACGAAAACCATGTTGCGATTCTTTTATGAGATTGTTTGTTTCTAAGTGATTTACAAACTTGTCTCTGATAAGTGTTTCAAGCAATTTGCAAGCCACCGATGTTAAACTAATTGGGCGGTAGTTTTCTGGTTGGGCTCTGTTGCCCTTTTTGAATATTGGGGTTACGTTAGCAAGCTTCCATTCATGTGGCACCTTACTGCTCCTAAGTGATAAGCTAAAAAGTTCAGCTAAAGGCTTTGATATTTCATTCTGTAGTTCCTTCAATACACGTGGTGATGTCAGGTCTCCATATTATAATTACAAATCATAATAGATAAATAGATATATAGATTGATAGAGAGACAGATAGAAGCAGGAGGTCAGATGATGAGAAGGTATTGTGTCTGCGAGAATCGAGCAATGCTAAACATGCTTACACACTCTTAACTCAAGGAATGCTTTATAGGCACACGACAGTGCCTCGTGACCATACACACACATACACACATACTCACACACAGGCTTCTAGAACTTTCCAACCACAGTGAACACACGTGACACGACCCCTGTTTCACCAGAATTTAGGAAAGAGAGCTCAGAAGGAGAGAGGCCATAGAATCGGCAGGGTGTAGGGAGAAAGGCTTAGCAACTTGGGAGAGAGAGAGAGAGACAGGGAGACAGGGACTCTACTTATACTCACTTGTGTGTGAGAGACTTGTTAATATTTCCAAGACAAATAAAAATAGTCCCATACTCTTCTTTATCTCTCCTGTCATTGCATGACAAATGGGAACCAAGATTATCTACTTACAAAACAACTCAAGTATAACAACCGCTCGTCCACAAGTCTAATAGATAACTTCAGCTACAAGTAACTACAGAGTCCGTTTATGACAGTGATATTTTGTCCGGTCCTGGTGCTTTATTCTCTTTTAATCTGTTTATTGCAAGCAGTACGTCGTGATCGCTGACTGTAATGTCAGTGATTATGTTGCCCTCTTCTATAGGAATGGGAGAAACAGTAGGAATTGTACCGGTATGTATATTTTCTGTTGTAAATACTGACGCGAAGAAAGTATTAAGAATTTTCGCCATCATAGTTTCATCATCAGTGTGCTCTCCGTTATCTGTGACTAAAGGACCAATTGATGGAGTTATTACCTTTTTGCTTCTTATGTAACTGAAAAATTCTTTGGGACTTGATTTACTGATACTTGCAATATGTGTCTCAAGGTTTTTCTTACTGCATTTAATTTTTTTTTTGGCTTTTCGTCAAAGGGCATCGTATTCATTTTTATCACTTTGACTCTTTGTGGTATTATAATTCTTATATGCAAGATTTTTTGCTTCTAGACAATGTTTAATGTTGGAGTTCCACCATTTGGGTTTAGAATTTTTGGTGGGCCTTCTGTTGCACATAGGAATACATAATTTGATGGCACTGTTGAGAGTTTCTGTAAAGTAACTCCATGCGTCATTTATATCTAAAGTTTTGACAATGGGATGCCAGTCAGCTGCACCTGCAATTGCCTTTAATTTCTTAAAATTTGCTCTCTAAAGGCGGGCACTTTCTCACAACTGGCCTTGACACTGTCTTCACTGAATTTAATGTTAAATGTAACTATGCGATGATCACTTGTACTAAATTTTTCTCCTACAATAACATTACTCACTACATTTTCTGATGTAGCTAAGACAAGATCTAGGATGTTAGCTCAACGTGTCGGATAATTTACAAATTGATACAAAGAATTTTCTTGCAAATTTGTATATAGGTCTGACCCTCTGTGTGAGGATAGGGCTTCTCCCAATTTTGGAACTGGTAAATTAAAGTCACCAAATACTACAGTGTTTTGCGTACAAGATAGTTCGGCAATTTGATTGTAGATTTCATTATCAGTGTTGAGTGGCTGACCAGGTGGACGATAAATTAACCCAAGAGTGATTTTATGACAATATTCATTTCTAAGCTGAATATAAATAGTGTCGATGTTTTCGATACATGGCTTGGTAATTCTGACTGGATGAAATCCTGATTTAACATGTAACAACACACCGCCCCCTGCTCGATTCTTCCTTTCACAACTGAAAATGTGATAGCCTGGTAAATTAAACTCTGCTAGAAAATCTCTCTGCTCAGTATTTAGTCACGATTCTGCTACTCCAATTACATCATAATCTTCGGTAAAGGCAAGGGGCTCTAAATCAGAAAATTTATTACGTAGACTACAAGCATTTGCAAGGATTGCTTTAATGTGCTTTCCTTTCTGATGTTGGGAGCTTCCATTATTTATTGATTTATCAGATCGTATGATATCTACGTTTGCCTCCCGTGATGCCTGTTTTTTCTCCAGAAAAAACTTACGGCGTCATTAAGCAAACGACCGAGACTGGCAGAACCAACGGCATTCAAGTGTAGTCCATCGTTCGTAAACAGTGTACACTGCTTGTAAAATTGGTTCCACGTGTCGATGAACTGAACTCCTTCCTGTATGCAAAGTGACTTGACTCCGTTTTTAATACTAAATGCTCTGCTGAAGAAGGCATTCCCTGCATTAATCCTTGGTAGTATGCCTGAAATTAAAATATGGTTAGTTTTCTCCTTGTAGCGTCGGATCATCTTCCTGTACTTCTCCATCAGCTCCTCTGATTGGGTTCACATGACGTCGTTGGTACCTGTATGAATGATAACAAGGCTGTCATTTTCCGCATTCTCAAAAACGTCATCCACAGCCTCTGTTACGTCATCTATTCCTGCACCTGGAATACAAAAACGCTTTCTTAGAGGGTGCCCGGCCGCAAAATTCCACCAACTCATCACGGATGATGGAGTCCCCCACAACCCGTGCCTTATGGAGCTCTTCCTCTACTTCTGTTAGAATCTGAAACTTGTTGTATGTTGTTACTGGAATGATGCTTCTTTTCCTTACAAGCCTTGCACCATTTCGCACTAGCTGGAACTCATTCCGTATGGTGGGGGGAGAAGTAACTACAGCAGGAAGAGGATGGTCAACCTGGACTGCAGTTGGCCTAGCAGTGACATTGTCCTCTGCAGTGTGTCCGACATTACTCGCAATGAATTCCTCCAGCACATCTACTTTTCGGGTCAGACTGTTAATTTTGTTCGTAGCCTCAGTCAGCTTGTCTTCCAGGCTCTGATGTAGTTTGCACATCCTGCAAACAAAGGTGCAGTCTGTATAAAAGGATAAGGTGAAACTACCGGAGCAGGTTACGCAAATGATGTTCCACGGCATTCTGAAATGCAAGGTAACTGCGAGGATTAATCAGAGAAAAAGAATCTGGTTATACTGATTAGTACCTGGAAGAGATATTGGAATAAGAATAAGTTATATACAAAGCCTGTTAGAACAGTGACAATTTATGCAATGGTTACAGGTTTTACTGGTGGAGGTCTTGTTGCTGTTTAGTTTAGAACTGTACAGGAATAGCTACCTTACTGGTTAGTAATACACCTGTTACAAAGAATGGAAAGCTAACCATTACCTGGAAGGAAGAATTAAAATTATACTACCTGAAATACAACAACAATGAAGTCACAACAGAGTCTTACAATACACAAATAAGTTGTTTATCACCTGAAAAGTTACAATATATGAAAATACAATTATATCTTACCTATAAGGGTAACTGTAAACCTGGGATATAAACTGTTTTCGCTGGCAAAAACAAACAAACTAACAAAAACTAAGGGAATAGTACTCACTCACTCACACACTGTTCACAGGGGAATGCTTAACACTAAATACACCAAGTATACTGTACCAGACTTTAATTGTTTACATCTACAAACACAACGGCGCCAACCACAGTCACAACTGATTGCCACAAACTGCTTAAATCGTCACAAAATCGTTCCCACACTACTGTTAATACACAACAATTGCACTGAACTGCTGTATCACCAGAAAATAAAGCTCAGTTCATACAAAGACAAGTCAAAACATTACAAAATTCCACTCAGCCTACATCAGCCAGGATAAACGTTACAAGTGGAGTGCTGCAGGGTTCAGTGCTAGGTCCTATTCTTTTCTTAATATATGTGAATGATATTGACGAAGGATTGTGTTGTAAGATTTCAAAATTTGCTGACGATACTAAAATAGGTAACAGGGCAGATACAGCACTGCAAAGACAGGCAATTCAGACTGATCTTGATCATCTGTTTAATTGGGCCGAAGTCTGGCAAATGGATTTCAATATTAATAAACGCAAAGTGTTAAACATTGGCAGTAAAAATGTAAGAGCAAGTTATAGCATGAATAATGTCCAGCTTGATAGGGTAAACCATGAAAAAGACTTAGGAGTTATAATAACAAATGATTTGAAACCAAGCAAACAATGTACAGAAGCTGTGAAATAGGCCAACAAATTGATTGGGTTCATAGGCAGAGCATTTGAATATAAATTCTGATAATATCGTCCTCACTTTGTATAATTCCTTAGTACACCCGCACTTGGAGTATTGCGTTCAGTTTTGCTCACCGTATTATAAAAAGGATATGGAAAAGCTTGAAAGAGCGCAGCGTAGGATGACAAAGATGATACCTAGATTGAGAAATAAACCGTACGAGGAACGTTTAGAACTCTTAATCTCTTTACCCTAACAAAACGGAGGATATGAGGAGATTTAATACAAGTATTCAAGATATTTAAAGGACATGATAAAATGGCTGTCGATAAATACTTCACAGTTGATCACTCGAACTACACTAGGGGCAATGGGAATAAAATAATTGGCAAACGATTCCAGTTGCATGAAGCTAAGCATTTCTTCTTCAATAGAGCTGTAAATACATGGAATAAATTGCCCTCCAACGTAATATATTGTAATACAGTACAAACCTTTAAAGGTCGCCTAATCCTTCTGCTTACACTGTTAATCTTTTCTCTCCGTTGGGCTCCTCCGATCACAACCTTATCACCTTAACCTGTCCTATCACTCTGGTACGGCCTGTGGACTCTCCAGGGAAACGTCGTCTGTGGCATTTTGGAGCCGCGGATTGGGAGGCCCTCAGGCAGTGCTTCTTTGATTTTCTCTGGAATGATTATTGCTTCCATGGCCGGGAGCCATCTGAGTGTGCCTTGCGCATTACGGAGGTTATTCTCTCGGGCATGGAAGCATGCATTCCTTTCTCATATTCTTTGACTAATGCAAGAAAGCCTTGGTTTAATCATGCTTGTTCTCATCCTGTCCACAACAAGGAGAAGGCTTACAAGAGGTACCGGAGCCAACCCATCCCTGAATCACATCATCTTTACGTTTCTGCCCGGAATCGTGCTAAGTCTGTTCGTCACTCTGCTAAAAACAATTTCATCCGTACTAAATGCTCTCAACTCTCCTACTCGAATTCTTCCCGCTCCTTCTGGCACTTTGCCAAAAACCTTTCTAACAACTTTACCTCATCATCCTTCCCTCCTGTTTTCTACTCCGATGGTTCTGTAGCTATTTCATCTACTGATAAAGCAGATCTCTTGGCACTGACTTTCTCCTCCAATTCCACCTTAGACGATTCCGGTGCTGTTCCTCCATCATTTCCTGCCTCTGACTTCCTCATGGCTGACATTAAAATTTCTTCAGCTGATGTATTTTCTGCCATCACTGGCCTCAATACTAACAAGGCATATGGGCCTGATGGAGTCCCTCCTGTTGTTCTCAAGAACTGTGCTTCTGTGCTTACACCCTGCCTAGGCAAACTCTTTCGCCTTTGTCTGTCAACTTGTATCTTTCCTTCTTCCTGGAAGTTTGCTCTCATGCAGCCAGTCCCAAAGAAGGGTGACCACTCCCAACCCTCCAACTATCGTCCAATTTCTTTAACATCCTGTATTTCAAAGGTTTTCAAGTCAATTCTTAATAGAATAATTTTAAGGCATCTTTCCTATCACAACCTTCTTTCTGATCGTCAGTACGGGTTCTGTCAGGGACGCTCCACTGGCGATCTTCTCACCTACTTTTCAGACTCCTGGTCATCCTCCTTTCGGGAATTTGGCGAGAGCTTTGCCATTGCACTTGACATCTCAAAGGCTTTCGATCGAATCTGGCATAAATCTTTAATTTCCAAACTGCCCTCTTACGGTTTCTATCCTTCTATCTGTGCCTTCATCGCTAGCTTCCTTTCTGGTTGTTCTATTTCCGCTGTTGTAGACGGCCATCGTTCTTCTCCTGGATGTATCAACAGTGGTGCTCCTCAGGGCTCTGTCCTATCACCAACTCTATTCCTTTTATTCATCAATGATCTTCTAACCTGTACATCTAACCCTATCCACTCATACGCTGATGACTCCACCCTTCACCTTTCCATTCTGTTCCCGCAACACCCATCTCAGCAGTTACTTCAACAAACAAGGGATGAGGCTATGGCACACCTAATGTCCGACTTGGCTCGTATCTCTGACTGGGGTAAAAATAATCTTGTTGTTTTTAATGCATGTAAGACTCAGTTCTTACACCTATCAACTCGTCAAAATCTTCCACAGGTATACCCACTAATGTTTAATAATATTCAGCTTAATCCTGCATCATCCTTGAACATGTTTGGGGTTCATTTACTCGGGACTTATCTTGGAAAGATCATATTACATCTCTTGTAAAATCTACTTCCGAGAGATTGGGTGTGCTAAGCCGACTCCGTTCTTTCTTTACCCCTGCACAGTTGTTGACTCTATACAGGGGTTTTATCCGCTCCTGTGTGGAGTACAACTCTCATGTGTGGGGAGGCTCTCCACATACAGCTCTTCTCAATAGGGTGGAGTCAAAGGCTTTTCATCTCATTAACTCTCCTCCTCTTACCGACTCTCCTTCAACCTCTGTCTCTTCGTCGCACTGTTGCATCTTTATCTCTTTTCTATGGCTACTTTAATGGTCACTGCTCCTCTGAACTGTCTGCATGCATTCCTCCACCTCCACGACGTGCACGTAGCACCTGTCTAGCAGCAAATTCTCATCCCTTATCTGTTCAACTCTTTAATGCAAGAGTTAACCGTTACTCCCAGTCCTTCTTTTATGCAATAGGTCAACTCTGGAACTGTCTCCTTCTGTCTGTATTTCCTGCTGCCTATGATCTCCAGTCTTTCAAACGCAGTGTGTCCAGGCATCTCGAAATGAACGGATCTTGAATTTGGCTCTCTCTTGTATTTTGTTTTTCTCTTGGAGGGAACTGTTATTGCAGGCTCATGGCCTTTGGTTCCTTCTTCCTCGCATAAAAAAAAAAAAGTATTTGGCATCCAACCCCCAGCTTAATATGTTTACTCCTGAATAAAACACTTGTGTTTGTATAATTTTCTGTTTTATTTAAATTTAGTTTTTTAGAGCCTGGATCAATTTATTAAATGCATAGTGTATGCACAGACTAGGATATGCACAGATAGCCCTGAGAGGGCGAGGTGGGGCGGGGTGGGCGGGTGAGCACAATGGAATAGGGTAGACAGATGGGCAGGTGGGTGGGCAGGGTGTGTGGGCAGGTAGAAGGGCAGGTGGGTGGGCAGGGTGTGTGGGCAGGTAGAAGGGCAGGTGGGTGGGCTGGTTGGAATGTATGGTGGAAGGATGGGTGGGCAGAGTAGGCGGGTAGATAGCACGGTAGGTAGGTGTGGGGGTGGGCAGGCAGGGTAGGTTGGCGGTCAGATGGGTGGATGGGCAGGGTATTCAAGTGGCAGACTGGGTGGGCAAGGTGGGTGCATGAGTAGGTGGGTAAACAAAAATAGGTCGATGGTGTGATTAAGTACAAAGTACAAAGGTAGCACCAGTCGAGCAGGGCAGTACTCCCGAGGTGGATGGAAAGCTGATGACAGGGAGTGCTGGAGCTCCCGTTTCATCAGCCCTCAGGACTAGTTCCTGGCCATCCCCCTTTGCTGAACTTTTTCAGTGTCTCAGTTACACAGAGAGTAGGCCAGCATGCTCTCCAGTACAAATTTCTCTAACTATCTTCACCACACTACATGCATAGTACACACTACACTTCCTATTCAAAATTTACCAAAATGGCGTCGTCTTATCAAGCCTCGGAGTCCCCAGGGGGGGGGACCATAAATGCCCCCACCATCTACCCGTCTCCCGGTGACGACTCAGGGTGCCTGGAACCACGGTCAGACTCTCTTCTTCTTCATTTCTGCAACATTCGCGGCCTTTCCTCTAACTTTCGCTCTGTTGAGCACCACCTCTCCTCCTCTAAACCTCACCTTCTTTTTCTAACGGAGACTCAGCTGTCTGAGACAACTGACAGCAAACCCTTTTCTGTATCCTCCTACTTTCTCTATACTCACTTCAAAGCCAAAGGTGGCTGTTGTGTATATATACGCAACGACTTATCTTGCTCTCGTGTTCCTGAACTTGATTCTTCTGAATTCTCCACACTCTGGCTTCGGCTTTCCTGTCATTCTCTGACTAAATATATCTGTGCTGTTTACTTATCCCCTAATTCTACTGACTATCAAAAATTCTTCGACTATCTTACTTCTACGATGGAACACATTCTATCCATTTCTCCTTTCTCTGAAATCTCCATTCTTGGAGATTTCAATGTTCACCACCACCTTTGGCTCTCCTCTCCTTTCACGGATCCACCTGGTGAACAAGCCTACATCTTTTCTATCCTTAATGACCTAGAGCAGCTTGTACAGCACCCTACCCGTATCCCTGACCGCCTTGGTGAGAGCTCCAACATACTTGACCTCTTCCTCACAACTAATCCTTCTGCTTACTCTGTTAATCTTTTCTCTCCGTTTGGCTCCTCCGATCACAACCTTATTACCTTAACCTGTCCTATCACTCCGGTACGGCCTGTGGACCCTCCAGTGAAACGTCGTCTGTGGCATTTTGGAGCCGCGGACTGGGAGGCCCTCAGGCAGTACTTCTTTGATTTTCCCTGGAATGATTATTGCTTCCGTGGCCGGGAGCCATCTGAGTGTGCCTTGCGCATTACGGAGGTTATTCTCTCGGGCATGGAAGCATACATTCCTTTCTCATATCCTTTGACTAATGCAAGAGAGCCTTGGTTTAATCACGCTTGTTCTAATGCTGTCCGCAACAAGGAGAGGGCCTACAAAAGGTACGGAGCCAACCCACCCCTGAATCACATCATCTTTACGTTTCTGCCCGGAATCGTGCTAAGTCTGTTCTTCGCTCTACTAAAAATAATTTCATCCATACTAAATGCTCTCAACTCTCCGACTCGAATTCTTCCCGCTCCTTCTGGCATCTTGCCAAAAATCTTTCTAACAACTTTACCTCATCATCCTTCCCTCCTCTTTTCTACTCTGATGGTTCTGTAGCTATTTCTTCTACTGATAAAGAAGATCTCTTCGCACACCGACTTTCTCCTCCAATTCTCCCTGAGACGATTCGGTGCTGTTCCTCCATCACTTCCCCCCTCTGACTTCCTCATGGCTGACATTAAAATTTCTTCAGTTGATGTATTTTCTGCCATCACTGGCCTCAGTACTAACAAGGCATATGGGCCGGATGGGGTCCCTCCTGTTGTTCTCAAGAACTGTGCTTCTGTGCTTACACCCTGCCTAGGCAAACTCTTTCGCCTTTGTCTGTCAACTTGTACCTTTCCTTCTTGCTGGAAGTTTGCTCTCATTCAGCCAGTCCCAAAGAGGGTGACCACTCCCAACCCTCCAACTATCGTCCAATTGCTTTAACGTCCTGTATTTCAAAAGTTTTCGAGTCAATTCTTAATAGAAAAATTTTAAGGCATCTTTCCTATCACAACCTTCTTTCCGATCGTCAGTATGGGTTCCGTCAGGGACGCTCCACTGGCGATCTTCTCACCTACCTTTCAGACTCCTGGTCATCCTCCTTTCGGGACTTTGGCGAAAGCTTTGCCATTGCACTTGACATCTCTAAGACTTTCGATCGAGTCTGGCATAAATCTTTAATTTCCAAACTGCCCTCCTACGGTTTCTATCCTTCTATCTGTGCCTTCATCACTAGCTTCCTTTCTGGTCGTTCTATAGCCGCTGTTGTAGACGGCCATCGTTCTTCTCCTAGATCTATCAACAGTGGTGTTCCTCAGGGCTCTGTCCTATCACCAACTCTCTTCCTTTTATTCATCAATGATCTAAGCTGTACATCTAACCCTATCCACTCATACGCTGACGACTCCACCCTTCACCTTTCCATTCGGTTCCCACAACGCCCATCTCAACAGTTACTTCAACAAGCAAGGGATGAGGCTATGGCACACCTAATGTCTGATTTGGCTCGTATCTCTGACTGGGGTAAAAATAATATGGTTGTCTTTAATGCATCTAAGACTCAGTTCTTACACCTATCAACCCGACAAAATCTTCCACAGGTATACCCACTAATGTTTAATAATATTCAGCTTAATCCTGCATCATCCTTGAACATGCTTGGGGTTTCATTTACTCGGGACTTATCTTGGAAAGATCATATTACATCTCTTGTAAAATCTGCTTCCAAGAGATTGGGTGTGCTAAGCCGACTCCGCTCTTTCTTTTTCCCCTGCACAATTGTTGACTCTATACAGGGGTTTTATCCGCCCCTGTGTGGAGTACAACTCTCATGTGTGGAGAGGCTCCCCACATACAGCTCTTCTCAATAGGGTGGAGTCAAAGGCTTTTCGTCTCATTAACTCTCCTCCTCTTACTGACTCCCTTCAACCTCTGTCTCTTCGCCGCACTGTTGCATCTTTATCTCTTTTCTATCGCTACTTTAATGATCACTGCTCCTCTGAACTGTCTGCTTGCATTCCTCCACCTCTACGACGGGCGCGTAGCACCCGTCTGGCAGCAAACTCTCATCCTTTTTCTGTCCAACTCTCTAATGCAAGAGTTAACCGTTACTCCCAGTCTTTCATTTATGCAACAGGTCAGCTCTGGAACTGTCTCCCTCTGTCTGTATTTCCTGCTGCCTATGATCTCCAGTCTTTCAAACGCAGTGTGTCCAGGCATCTCAAAATGATTGGATCTTGAATTTGGCTCTATATTGTATTTTGTTTTTCTCTTGGAGGGAACTGTTACTGCAGGCTCATGGCCTTTGGTTCCTTCTTCCTCGCATAAAAAAAAAAAAAAGTACAATGGAAAGCAAACAGCAACAGATCTTATGGTCCTTTCGAGGCTGTTTGGTACAGAGTAGACTATGACTACAATATCTAACTCTACATGCTGAAGGATAAGGATAATAAAGCAAGAAGGCTCCCCCCGCCTCCAAACCCTACAGCCAAAACTGGCAAGAAAAAGTGAGAAAAACCACCAGTAGCATGGAAAAACTGACATGGAAATTTCATAGGAAAGACTGAAAAGGAAAAGCTACATTCTATAATACATTATCTATAAGATACCAGTATGAATAACATGAAAGAGAAAGTAGTAAAGTACAATGAGTAATCGAATAAATAAAAAACTAATGCATGTCGCTGTACGGGTTCGTTGAGATGACAGGGCATATGCGGACACAGTGTGGAAATTACACAGTGCACAGTGTGGATATTCAGGGGTGGTGTGGCAGCCTTGCCTGGCGCTATTAAGGTAGGCAGCGGTCAATCAGGCCCCAGTTCCATTCATTCCACTGGGACTAAGAACTTTACCATGCGGGACAAGCAAATAAGTCACCTCATGAAGCAGTGACCCATGGTAAATTAAAAAAATTTCGAGGATGGCCACGTAACTAACAGGGACCATCAGTGATCCACAGCCCATCACAGGTCGAAAGTATGAGTAGTGACCGTTAACTCAGGGCTATCTGTGCATATCCTAGTCTGTGCATACACTATATTTGCATTTAATAAATTGATCCAGGCTCTAAAAAAATAAAATTAAATAAAACAGAAAATTATACATACACAAGTGTTTTATTCAGGAGTAAACATATTAAGCTGGGGGTTGGATGCCAAATACTTTTTTTTTTTTAATGCGAGGAAGAAGGAACCAAAGGCCATGAGCTTGCAATAACAGTTCCCTACAAGAGAAAAACAAAATACAAGAGAGAGCCAAATTCAAGATCCGTTCATTTCGAGATGCCTGGACACACTGCGTTTGAAAGACTGGAGATCATAGGCAGCAGGAAATACAGACAGAAGGAGACAGTTCCAGAGTTGACCTATTGCATAAATGAAGGACTGGGAGTAACGGTTAACTCTTGCATTAAAGAGTTGGACAGATAAGGGATGAGAGTTTGCTGCTAGACAGGTGCTACGTGCCTGTCGTGGAGGTGGAGGAATGCATGCAGACAGTTCAGAGGAGCAGTGACCATTAAAGTAGCCATAGAAAAGAGATAAAGATGCAACAGTGCGGCGAACAGACAGAGGTTGAAGAGAATCAGTAAGAGGAGGAGAGTTAATGAGATGAAAAGCCTTTGACTCCACCCTATTGAGAAGAGCTGTATGTGGAGAGCCTCCCCACACATGAGAGTTGTACTCCACACAGGAGCGGATAAAACCCCTGTATAGAGTCAACAACTGTGCAGGGGTAAAGAAAGAACGGAGTCGGCTTAGCACACCCAATCTCTCGGAAGTAGATTTTACAAGAGATGTAATATGATCTTTCCAAGATAAGTCCCGAGTAATTGAACCCCAAGCATGTTCAAGGATGATGCAGGATTAAGCTGAATATTATTAAACATTAGTGGGTATACCTGTGGAAGATTTTGACGGGTTGATAGGTGTAAGAACTGAGTCTTACATGCATTAAAAACAACAAGATTATTTTCACCCCAGTCAGAGATACGAGCCAAGTCAGACATTAGGTGTGCCATAGCCTCATCCCTTGTTTGTTGAAGTAACTGCTGAGATGGGTGTTGCGGGAACAGAATGGAAAGGTGAAGGGTGGAGTCATCAGCGTATGAGTGGATAGGGTTAGATGTACAGGTTAGAAGATCATTGATGAATAAAAGGAAGAGAGTTGGTGATAGGACAGAGCCCTGAGGAGCACCACTGTTGATACATCTAGGAGAAGAACGGTGGCCGTCTACAACAGCGGCTATAAAACGACCAGAAAGGAAGCTAGCGATGAAGGCACAGATAGAAGGATAGAAACCGTAAGAGGGCAGTTTGGAAATTAAAGATTTATGCCAGATTCGATCAAAAGCCTTTGAGATGTCAAGTGCAATGGCAAAGCTCTCACCAAATTCCCGAAAGGAGGATGACCAGGAGTCTGAAAGGTAGGTGAGAAGATCGCCAGTGGAGCGTCCCTGACGGAACCCGTACTGACGATCAGAAAGAAGGTTGTGATAGGAAAGATGCCTTAAAATTTTTCTATTAAGAATTGACTTGAAAACTTTTGAAATACAGGATGTTAAATAAATTGGACGATAGTTGGAGGGTTGGGAGTGGTCACCCTTCTTTGGGACTGGCTGCATGAGAGCAAACTTCCAGCAAGAAGGAAAGATACAAGTTAACAGACAAAGGCGAAAGAGTTTGCCTAGGCAGGGTGTAAGCACAGAAGCACAGTTCTTGAGAACAACAGGAGGGACTCCATCAGGCCCATATGCCTTGTTAGTATTGAGGCCAGTGATGGCAGAAAATACATCAGCTGAAGAAATTTTAATGTCAGCCATGAGGAAGTCAAAGGCAGGAAATGATGGAGGAACAGCACCGGAATCGTCTAAGGTGGAACTGGAGGAGAAAGTCAGTGCCAAGAGATCTGCTTTATCAGTAGATGAAATAGCTACAGAACCATCGGAGTAGAAAACAGGAGGGAAGGATGATGAGGTAAAGTTGTTAGAAAGGTTTTTGGCAAAGTGCCAGAAGGAGCGGGAAGAATTCGAGTAGGAGAGTTGAGAGCATTTAGTACGGATGAAATTGTTTTTAGCAGAGTGAAGAACAGACTTAGCACGATTCCGGGCAGAAACGTAAAGATGATGTGATTCAGGGATGGGTTGGCTCCGGTACCTCTTGTAAGCCCTCTCCTTGTTGTGGACAGGATGAGAACAAGCATGATTAAACCAAGGCTTTCTTGCATTAGTCAAAGAACATGAGAAAGGAATGCATGCTTCCATGCCCGAGAGAATAACCTTCGTAATGCGCAAGGCACACTCAGATGGCTCCCTGCCATGGAAGCAATAATCATTCCAGAGAAAATCAAAGAAGTACTGCCTGAGTGCCTCCCAATCCGCGGCTCCAAAATGCCGCAGACGACGTTTCCCTGGAGAGTCCACAGGCCGTACCAGAGTGATAGGACAGGTTAAGGTGATAAGGTTGTGATCGGAGGAGCCCAACGGAGAGAAAAGATAACAGTGTAAGCAGAAGGATTAGGCGACCTTTAAAGGTTTGTACTGTATTACAATATATTACGTTGGAGGGCAATTTATTCCATATACTTACAGCTCTATTGAAGAAGAAATGCTTAGCTTCATGCAACTGGAATCGTTTGCCAATTATTTTATTCCCATTGCCCCTAGTGTAGTTCGAGTGATCAACTGTGAAGTATTTATCGACAGCCATTTTATCATGTCCTTTGAATATCTTGAATACTTGAATTAAATCTCCTCATATCCTCCGTTTTGTTAGGGTAAAGAGATTAAGAGTTCTAAACATTCCTCGTATGGTTTATTTCTCAATCTAGGTATCATCTTTGTCATCCTACGCTGCACTCTTTCAAGCTTTTCCATATCCTTTTTATAATACGGTGACCAAAACTGAACGCAATACTCCAAGTGCGGGTGTACTAAGGAATTATACAAAGTGAGGACGATATTATCGGATTTATATTCAAATGCTCTGCCTATGAACCCAATCAATTTGTTGGCCTATTTCACAGCTTCTGTACATTGTTTGCTTGGTTTCAAATCATTTGTTATTATAACTCCTAAGTCTTTTTCATGGTTTACCCTATCAAGCTGGACATTATTCATGCTATAACTTGCTCTTACATTTTTACTGCCAATGTTTAACACTTTGCATTTATTAATATTGAAATCCATTTGCCAGACTTGGGCCCAGTTAAACAGATGATCAAGATCACTCTGAATTGCCTGTCTTTGCAGTGCTGTATCTGCCCTGTTACCTATTTTAGTATCGTCAGCAAATTTTGAAATCTTACAACACAATCCTTCGTCAATATCATTCACATATATTAAGAAAAGAATAGGACCTAGCACTGAACCCTGCAGCACTCCACTTGTAACGTTTATCCTGGCTGATGTAGGCTGAGTGGAATTTTGTAATGTTTTGACTTGTCTTTGTATGAACTGAGCTTTATTTTCTGGTGATACAGCAGTTCAGTGCAATTGTTGTGTATTAACAGTAGTGTGGGAACGATTTTGTGACGATTTAAGCAGTTTGTGGCAATCAGTTGTGACTGTGGTTGGCGCCTTTGTGTTTGTAGATGTAAACAATTAAAGTCTGGTACAGTATACTTGGTGTATTTAGTGTTAAGCATTCCCCTGTGAACAGTGTGTGAGTGAGTGAGTACTATTCCCTTAGTTTTTGTTAGTTTGTTTGTTTTTGCCAGCGAAAACAGTTTATATCCCAGGTTTACAGTTACCCTTATAGGTAAGATATAATTGTATTTTCATATGTTGTAACTTTTCAGGTGATAAACAACTTATTTGTGTATTGTAAGACTCTGTTGTGAGTTCATTGTTGTTGTATTTCAGGTAGTATAATTTTAATTCTTCCTTCCAGGTAATGGTTAGCTTTCCATTCTTTGTAACAGGTGTATTACTAACCAGTAAGGTAGCTATTCCTGTACAGTTCTAAACTAACCAGCAACAAGACCCCCACCAGTAAAACCTGTAACCATTGCATAAATTGTCACTGTTCTAACAGGCTTTGTATATAACTTATTCTTGTTCCAATATCTCTTCCAGGTACTAATCAGTATAACCAGATTCTTTTTCTCTGATTAATCCTCGCAGTTACCTTGCATTTCAGAATGCCGTGGAACATCATTTGCGTAACCTGCTCCGGTAGTTTCACCTTATCCTTTTATACAGACTGCACCTTTGTTTTCAGGATGTGCAAACTACATCAGAGCCTGGAAGACAAGCTGACCGAGGCTACGAACAAAATTAACAGTCTGACCCGAAAAGTAGATGTGCTGGAGGAATTCATTGCGAGTAATGTCGGACACACTGCAGAGGACAATGTCACTGCTAGGCCAACTGCAGTCCAGGTTGACCATCCTCTTCCTGCTGTAGTTACTTCTCCCCCCACCATACGGAATGAGTTCCAGCTAGTGCGAAATGGTGCAAGGCTTGTAAGGAAAAGAAGCATCATTCCAGTAACAACATACAACAAGTTTCAGATTCTAACAGAAGTAGAGGAAGAGCTCCATAAGGCACGGGTTGTGGGGGACTCCATCATCCGTGATCAGTTGGTGGAATTTTGCGGCCGGGCACCCTCTAAACGAAAGCGTTTTTGTATTCCAGGTGCAGGAATAGATGACGTAACAGAGGCTGTGGATGACGTTTTTGAGAATGCGGAAAATGACAGCCTTGTTATCATTCATACAGGTACCAACGACGTCATGTGAACCCAATCAGAGGAGCTGATGGAGAAGTACAGGAAGATGATCCGACGCTACAAGGAGAAAACTAACCATATTTTAATTTCAGGCATACTACCAAGGATTAATGCAGGGAATGCCTTCTTCAGCAGAGCATTTAGTATTAAAAACGGAGTCAAGTCACTGCATACAGGAAGGAGTTCAGTTCATCGACACGTGGAACCAATTTTACAAGCAGTGTACACTGTTTACGAACGATGGACTACACTTGAATGCCGTTGGTTCTGCCAGTCTCGGTCGTTTGCTTAATGACGCCGTAAGTTTTTTCTGGAGAAAAAACAGGCATCACGGGAGGCAAACGTAGATATCATACGATCTGATAAATCAATAAATAATGGAAGCTCCCAACATCAGAAAGGAAAGCACATTAAAGCAATCCTTGCAAATGCTTGTAGTCTACGTAATAAATTTTCTGATTTAGAGCCCCTTGCCTTTACCGAAGATTATGATGTAATTGGAGTAACAGAATCGTGACTAAATACTGAGCAGAGAGATTTTCAAGCAGAGTTTAATTTACCAGGCTATCACATTTTCAGTTGTGAAAGGAAGAATCGAGCAGGGGGCGGTGTGTTGTTAAATGTTAAATCAGGATTTCATCCAGTCAAAATTACCAAGCCATGCATCAAAAACATCGACACTATTTATATTCAGCTTAGAAATTAATATTGTCATAATATCACTCTTGGGTTAATTTATCGTCCACCTGGTCAGCCACTCAACATTGATAATGAAATCTACAATCAAATTGCCGAACTATCTTGTATGCAAAGCACTGTAATATTTGGTGACTTTAATTTACCAGTTCCAAAATTGGGAGAAGCCCTATCCTCACACACAGGGTCAGACCTATATACAAATTTGCAAGAAAATTCTTTGTATCAATTTGTAAATTATCCGACACGTGGAGCTAACATCCTAGATCTTGTCTTAGCTACATCAGAAAATGTAGTGAGTAATGTTATTGTAGGAGAAAAATTTAGTACAAGTGATCATCGCATAGTTACATTTAACATTAAATTCAGTGAAGACAGAGTCAAGGCCAGTTGTGAGAAAGTGCCCGACTTTAAGAGAGCAAATTTTAAGAAATTAAAGGCAATTGCAGGTGCAGCTGACTGGCATCCCATTGTCAAAACTTTAGATATAAATGACGCATGGAGTTACTTTACAGAAACTCTCAACAGTGCCATCAAATTATGTATTCCTATGTGCAACAGAAGGCCCACCAAAAATTCTAAACCCAAATGGTGGAACTCCAACATTAAACATTGTCTAGAAGCAAAAAATCTTGCATATAAGAATTATAATACCACAAAGAGTCAAAGTGATAAATATTAATACGATGCCCTTTGACGAAAAGCCAAAAAAAAAAAAAAATTAAATGCAGTAAGAAAAACCTTGAGACACATATTGCAAGTATCAATAAATCAAGTCCCAAAGAATTTTTCAGTTACATAAGAAGCAAAAAGGTAATAACTCCATCAATTGGTCCCTTAGTCACAGATAACGGAGAGCACACTGATGATGAAACTATGATGGCGAAAATTCTTAATACTTTCTTCGCGTCAGTATTTAAAACAGAAAATATACATACCAGTACAATTCCTACTGTTTCTCCCATTCCTATAGAAGAGGGCAACATAATCACTGACATTACAGTCAGCGATCACGATGTACTGCTTGCAATAAACAGATTAAAAGAGAATAAAGCACCAGGACCGGACAAAATATCACTGTCATAAACGGACTCTGTAGTTACTTGTAGCTGAAGTTATCTATTAGACTTGTGGACGAGCGGTTGTTATACTTGAGTTGTTTTGTAAGTAGATAATCTTGGTTCCCATTTGTCATGCAATGACAGGAGAGATAAAGAAGAGTATGGGACTATTTTTATTTGTCTTGGAAATATTAACAAGTCTCTCACACACAAGTGAGTATAAGTAGAGTCCCTGTCTCCCTGTCTCTCTCTTTCTTTCTCTCTCTCTCTCTCTCTCTCTCTCTCTCTCTCTCTCTCTCTCTCTCTCTCTCCCAAGTTGCTAAGCCTTTCTCCCTACACCCTACCGATTCTATGGCCTCTCTCCTTCTGAGCTCTCTTTCCTAAATTCTGGTGAAACAGGGGTCGTGTCACGTGTGTTCACTGTGGTTGGAAAGTTCTAGAAGCCTGTGTGTGAGTATGTGTGTATGTGTGTGTATGGTCACGAGGCGCTGTCGTGTGCCTATAAAGCATTCCTTGAGTTAAGAGTGTGTAAGCATGTTTAGCATTGCTCGATTCTCGCAGACACAATACCTTCTCATCATCTGACCTCCTGCTTCTATCTGTCTCTCTATCAATCTATTTATCTATTTATCTATTATGATTTGTAATTATAATATGGAGACCTGACATCACCACGTGTATTGAAGGAACTACAGAATGAAATATCAAAGCCTTTAGCTGAACTTTTTAGCTTATCACTTAGGAGCAGTAAGGTGCCACATGAATGGAAGCTTGCTAACGTAACCCCAATATTCAAAAAGGGCAACAGAGCCCAACCAGAAAACTACCGCCCAATTAGTTTAACATCGGTGGCTTGCAAATTGCTTGAAACACTTATCAGAGACAAGTTTGTAAAACACTTAGAAACAAACAATCTCATAAAAGATTCGCAACATGGTTTTCGTAATAATCGCTCTTGCCTCACGAATCTGCTGGACTTTTTCAATGATATACTGAACATGTATAACGAGACTAAATCTATTGATGTGGTCTACCTCGATTTTCAAAAGGCTTTTGACAAAGTTCCACACAAAAGACCCCTTCAGAAGCTAAAGGCACATGGTTTCAGCGGCAGTGTTCTCGGGTGGGTAGAAGATTGGCTCACCAGACGAAAGCAAAGAGTTGTAATAAATGGTATGAATATGTCCGTGAGGGAAAATGGGGGCATTGGGAATTATGTTCCTGAGGAAATGAACCTAAGGAACAATGTAAGTCCAATGGGTTATAACAGGTCCATGGGTGAAATAGGTCCATGAGAGAAAATAGGGCCATGCACAGATTCTTTGGTTCCTGTTGGTAGAACACTGGTTATTATGGAAAAATAGGTCCATGGGGAAAATAGGTCTATGGAGAAAGTAGGTCCAAGGGAGATAAAAGGTCCAGGAGGGAATAACTGGACCAAGAGGAAAGATGGGTCAAAGGGCAAAACAGAACTTACTGGGGACATAGGTGCATGGAGGAAAACAGGTCCATGGTGAAATTTGGATTCATGGAACATAAAAATTTGTTGGTGGAAAATAGGTCCATGAGAAAAATAGGTCCATGGGTAAAACAGGTCCAGGAGGAAAATAGATCCATGAAGAGAAAAGGTCCATTGTGACAATAGGTCCACATGGAGAATATGTCCTTCAGTAAAAATCGGTTCATGGAGGGAGCAGATCCATGGGGGAAAATTTGACAGTGTTGGAACAGGTCCGTGGGTGAATATAGGTGGGTGTGGGTTGGCACCTCGGGGGTGTAGCCGGAGACGAGTTCATGTGTTGGTATGACCCTAAGGAATAAAAGTATGTAACATTCACAAAGAGGCCTGTCATGACCTTTGGTCTAATTGTCGGAACAGCCAAACACTGGACATTGTTACTGATCCCAACCCTGCTGAAGCAAACACGTGTGGGACAAGAATTTATAAAACAGATAAACATGGGAGGTGGTCTTCCTCTCGACCCCTTAGCCTACCTAACACCCATTAATCTCGACTTGGGATCAGCTGGTGACAACGATAAACATGGGAGGTGGTCTTCCTCTCGACCCCTTAGCCTACCTAACACCCATTAATCTCGACTTGGGATCAGCTGGTGACAACGAAGCGAAAGAAGGAGGAGAACATGAAGAGGAATAAACTGCTGTACACCAAGAGTATCGGCAGTTGCTGAAAGTGGCTTATAAAGCTGTTAAAAGTAGGCATCTTGCGGACATTAAAACAAAAGCACATGAAGCATGACGAGCTGCAGTGAAGACTTAGAGACGGTGGAAGACTAGGCAAATCTCAGAAACGAGAAGAATGATGCAGTGAAAATAGATGGCAGTGAAACATGCGAAAGTTCTTGAGACATTATAGCATAGGCCTGACTCTTGTGAAATTTAAAAAAAAAAAAAAAAAGGTCCTTTGTGGGGCGTGGAGTGAACAAGCAGAGATTATGAGGGTGTGTACTGCTGAAGTGAATTCTACTAAGTGGTTACGAGAAAGGTACCCCTAAAAGTATCATTAGTTTTAGTAAGAGTTCACGAGAAGGTGTCCCTAAAAGCATCATTAATTTTAACACAAACGAATCAGTATGAAGCTCGATAGTTCGAGTGTTGTACAAGACAGTGCTCCAGGAACTACTATAGATATAAGCAGAGGTATGAGGGTGACAGGGGGAGTACAGATTTAGGCGGCTGGCAGACGGGACACATCTGTGAGAGTCTCGGGAGACAAGAATTCTGTTGAGAGGAGCAGACAGTCACATGACCATGGACAGCTTAAGGATTCTAGTCAGTGGAAGTAGCTAAGATGGGGAGATTGTGAGTGTACAAGACAAGGGAATTGCACATTTATAAGCATAAATTAAAAAAGTCAATTATCCTCTGCCCAGTATCCAGCAATAATTAATGCTAGTCTCTGGTCGTGGGGATAATTATAGTGGTCATTCTGTAGTATGTAAGAATTCAAATAAACATATAAGTGAATCATTATGGAAGAGTACGGTAGGTGGGAACACTCACCATCCACTCACCCGATGTAGTGCATCTTTGGGTGTTTGCCCTTTCATTTCTCCCGTCCTTCCTCTTCTGTCTTTTTTTCCTTCATTCTTTCCTCTGTCTTCTGCCTACGGGTGATTTTACACTCCCTCTTCTGTCTTTCTTTCATTCATTCTTTCCTCTTCCTTCTGCCTACTGGTGACTTTACACTCCCTCTTCTCTCCTCCATTCTTTCCTCTTCCCTCTGCCTATGGGTGACTACACTGAGTGACAGTCAAATGGTTTCCTGTCCACCAGGAAACCATTTACTACACTAGGTGGTAACCATATAAAAAAATTATGGCGCCTTGTGGTTTAGTGGACGATTGAAGCACTCTAATCGGACTGAGCCTGTGTAGGTTTGTATACAAGAGGTGGTTGGGGTTTATTGCTCACGTAATGCCACTCAGGCACGAGTGAGACTGGTCACTCTCTTTTTAAATGTCAGGACCAACTTGCCTAGCCCCAGGCTTCTACGCTCCTCAAGGGGCAACTTAGGATTGGATGATGGATGGATGGACGGAAGAATATTTGTAATTATATGAAAATTGAGTTAAATCTCCATGCATTGCGTGACCAGTTTATAATTGTGTTGCTAAAGTAATGTAACTGTCTTGTTCTAAGCCAGTAATGGTAAAGTAGAAAACGTATCTGTGTTTTGGAACCTCAGTGTGTGGAACAGTTTTCATCGAAGTCTGGGAGGGAACTGGGAGAGAAAATGACACTCAGTGTCACACTGTCTTAGCTCTAATGTTACAGATCCTCTCTGGACTTGTCTCCACACTCCTTGCTGCTACTGTTCTCGCGCTGCCTAGCTAGATAAATAGCAGTCATATATCGTGCTCATTAAAGATGAGTGTGAAACATATGATTACTGAGGTAGAGTAGGGTACGACATAATTTATCCTAAATTAACTAACACTGCAAAATCATGTCATATCGACATTGGTTGTTATAAGGGTTATGCCAGCTGACGGCTATGCAGAACCTCGATACGAAGCTGATGAACGAGCTCGTTGTAGAGTTGTACATTAAGATTAGCATTTACATGCTTCTAAGTTCGTCATGACACGAGGTTTGACTGTTAATTGAATAAATGTCTGGAGGTCGTGATGAATTATTAAGGGACATCCTCTCAGTGAAAGAGTGACTGAAATTTGTACAGACTCTCTGCAGAACCAGCGGTTGCCACAGTTTGAACATAGCGTTGCGGCCGTAGCGGGAATAGTGATTATTTGAGATGATCACAGTAACAAAGTAAATATATTTGTATAATCTCTTACAGTATTCTCCATTCATAATTTTCTTGTTTCGTAAGGATTCGGGGATATAGTCTGCAATCTATTACACTTTTCACTACGATGACACATTTCTAAATTATGTTCTTAATACTACTATACGATTTTATTATCAAAGGTTGGACTTTAGACATATGGACACATAGATTCATAGAGGCATACTTTCATACATACATACAGGACATACATGCACATACATACATACATACATACATACATGCGTGAAAACATGCGTCATACATACATGCATACAAATGTAAAATCGTTGTACTAATACATGCATGCATACATTGATACATACCTAGCTAAAATATATACAACGAATACATCACACACACACACACACACACACACACACACGCATATATATATATATATATATATACTGTATATATATATATATATATATATATATATATATATATATATATATATATATATATATATATATATATATATATATACAGTATATATATATATATATATATATATATATATATATATATACACACACACACACACACACACACACACAAACACGGAAGTAATTGACCCACAAACTTATGTTGAAGGTATTTCCAATAAAACCCCTGAGTCATGCAGGCATCACCGGGCGAGCTGTCCTGTGGCGTTATTTACAGCACAAAGGGTTTAGCATACTTATTATTTTGTACTGCATATCAAATATCACCCGTCTTTAATCCCATAAACTAGGAATACAAAGGAATAAAGCGGCTCAAATACTACATGTGACTGATGGATCAAAATATGGTTTTATTCCTGGGATTCAATGGATATGAAAATGAACAAGTTCCACAGAGATGGGTCTATTATGCCCTTCAGGACTGTGGAGTCTTTTGATACTTCCTTCTTGCTTTTACCAGACGATTTTATTAAGTTTAGAAAAACCCACTGGTAGAAAAGTGTTCAATCAAGGCTGTATCTCACCCCTACATTTCAGAATGGATATCCATGACGAAATAAATGTATCTGGAGATGAGGATGAAATAAATAAGCCGTTCTTAGGTAGAAATTATTAAAACGGCATTTCAGGCTTTAAGTGTACCGTGTATGGCGCTGTAGTAATTTTCATTTCTAATATCACAGCAATATGACAGGATGGTCCATATACCATATCTGAGACTTACGTGCGGAAAGTGGCGCGTTACGATTTTGTCGGGTACACACTGGTTATATTACATGCTGGAATGTGAATTAATATATTTCATGGTTGTACCTCGATGCTCTAATATCCACCGATACTTTAATTCACCTGAAGAGAGGGACATCACAAATAGGAATGAAAATATTGGAACAGTAATATTTTGATCATATAATCACTAATGTTACTAAAAACTCAACACTATGCACACTACTCACGTAGTACAAACTACAAAGTTTTCTGTGTATTAGTTTATTTTTACCTGCGTAGGAAGATGACAGGAGTATAAGAAAGGAGCGTCCTTAATTTCTACATACTAATCGACTGGTTTTAGAATGTTTTGAAGTAATCCATTGCCAGATCCACAGAAGGCAACCTGCACCACCTGTGTTCACAGGTAAGTATTACTTCCTCCTTGCTCAAAAAAAAAAAAAGAAAAAAAAAAAGAAAACACCCAAATCCTTCTCCCCAACCCATCTCAAACCATTTCATGTGTTTATACCCACGACTCCCGAAATGAGAACGGGTGTTTTGTTGCGAAGAAAAGTTTAACAAGTTGTAATCTGCTTTCAGTCAGGGCTGGGGGAACGGTTGAAGGACAGAACAAGAGGAATGTTCTTGTCTTTCAAGAACAATAGGTCAAAGATGTAGGTCACGGGGCTGGGTCAAACGTTGATTCAGCAAAATCAACGTCAACAGTTTTTATCCAGTTATGACAAAACTTGGAGGAAGAGCTGAGGGTATGGCAGGAATTGGGTGATTCAGTTTTGACAACGCTCATTGAAAGATCAAGGTCACAGGTCAAGGTCAAATTTTCGATTCGAATGTGTGATGGTTAACAAAATAACTCAGACAGATGTAGTCTGCTTTTAATAAAGCTTGGCTGAATGGTTGAAGGTGGGGCACGGAGTAAAGTTTTTTTTTTTTTTTTTTTTTTTAGATCTACATGTCAAATTTCTAGATCATGGGGCATGGTCAACTTAAAATTTTCATCTAATTTACACCATTTGTGAAAGGTTGTGGATAACACACGAATAACAGGGTGTGATTATGAGCACATTCAAAGGTCAAGGTCACAGGGAAAGGTCAAAGGCCATATTTACAAGACAGAGTCAGCTTAGAGTTTTGGTCTTATTTGAACAAAATTTTGTAGAAGAGTTAAGGGTCAGATAATGCAGAATATTCATAAACTCTAACAAAAACTTTATTTTGTAAAATGCATAAAGATTTTGATCAAAGTAATATTAACAAAAAAAGTGGTAGTAGCAGAATAAACTACAAATATACAGAAATATATAATTAGTCTTCAAAGTGTTAAGAAAATATTGCCACAGATATATAGTATAGCAAGAGAATATATCCTTTATATAGGAGGGTTTGAACTCCTGAATCAACAACTCCACCATCAAGTTAGCCTACTGATCCACTGCGTCTAGTTCATGATCAAGCACGTGTTACTTTCTTCCTGACATTTCACATCAAAGAGGATCATCTATTGGCAGAGAAACATACCAAGCCTCTCTCAGCTATTCCAGTGCATCTATTTCACACTTACAGCATGTACTGTTCATCACTTTCCTCCCTGATGTTCAGTACAGTACCACAGAAAAGTGTCTATGAGCAGAGAAACATAACATACCTCTCTCAGCCATTCCACTGCATCTACTTCACAATTAGGGAATGTCCATCATATTGCTCCCTGATACACACTACCAGGGTAAATTATCTAACGGCTTAGAAACATGCAGCTCCAGTTGCCTGTTTACTAGTCCACAACATCATACTCAACACACACGAACACCACAACCCACAAGGCAACAGAATTCATTAAAACCCAAACTTTTCACCAAAGATATTCTGCCTCATAAGGCAATGCAACAGATTTAAACACACCTCACCTCTCCCACACACACAACACTCCATCACAAGGCTCCAAGAACTAAACAATGAGATCAGCAACAAAATTAGTACAAAGAAAATGGAAAACTGGAAGGCCTTTGTAAGAACACGTTGTCACTTCACAGACACCTCTAGACTCTACAAAATATTTAACAGAATCACTAAATCACAAACATGCACTTCCAAGACCCACGCTACCATCACCTACAACACCTAACACATCACATCTTACAATGAACAAACAAATATTCTTATAAATCACTACAAAACATAAGTCACAACACGCACAGGGTCTGAAAAACAAACCTCTCAACATAGGCCCTCCTTTTCTCTCGATCACAGTGCAACCCCCTTCGCTCCAGAAGAGACAACATCAACAAAAAGAACCCTACAAGCACAGGGGCAGATACTGTCAGCAACCTGCACCTAAAACATGAAGGACCACAAGGCATCCAGACCCTGACAAACATCAGCACCTACTCATATTCACACTGCAGCATTCCCAGTATTTGGAAACCTGGAACAGTCACCATTATACCTAAACCAAACAATGACCCGACACTCCCTTCTTTGTACAGACTCGTAACACTACTTAGCACACCATCCAAAATAGGTGAATGTCTCATTCTCATTAGAGTCATTCCCCATGTCCTCCTTGCACGGATTCAAAGCAATGTTTTCTACATGCACCTGACTGGCTAATCTCACGCAACGAGCATCGAATGGCATGAACTCCATGACACCAGGTCAGAGTACATTCCTCACAATAGATAAGTAAAGCCGTAGATGCCATCCCGCGATGCAAAGTAATCACCAAGATAATGAAAATGAATATGGAGAACAACACTAACTGTTGGCTTGCCAGCTATTTATCTGATAGATAAGCAAATGTTATATTCCACGGAAAGCCATCATGAACAAGAAATTTCCCTAACGTAGGTCCACAGGGCTTTCTTGTCTCACCCATACTCATCGACCTATGCACACATATTCCTACACCCCAACCACTTACAAACATTGCCTTATTATGTAGATGATATCACCAAAATACCACACACTTCGTTGCAAACACAGACTGCACACTGCAACAGGACTTCCTCAGCACACTGCAGACTTGTGTGGACAACAGGCTGATGATTGCCCCAGTCAAATCCAGCACCACACTCATCAGCAGCAGTAAACATGACCACAGGTACTCCCCCCACATCACACTTAACAATGTACATGTGCCACACACACCCTCTGTTAAGACCCTTGGAGTGACATATAACACTGGACTCACCTTCAAGGGCCATGTACGTCAAGAGGCGGTGCATCCCCAGACTCAGTGCACTAAGGGCAACTATAAGGCCACACTTTGGGGAACAAAAAGAAACACTCTCCTTACTCAATAAACATTAGATGAATAATGTCATATGCCTCCCCGGCATGGGCTCCCATCCTATCTAATGTTTGCTACAACATATTGCAGATCATACAGAACAATGCATCACCACTGGCTCCACCAAAATCTACACCAACATCTTACTTGCAATCTGAAACAAAAGCCCTCCCTGTCAGAACTACCTCGATATGAGGGGCACACAATTCTCTGCAGCAGCCGTCTCCAGAACACAATACCCCTGCCCTTATATGAAAGAAACACACAACACACCTAGGCACATAAAACACTCACCACACAAACATTATCAAACCCTCAACAACAATATCCAACCTCCAGATATTCGAACACTAACATTGAAACAATACCTACCTATACTGTATTCATGTGCAGGGCACTACAACACCTCGATCACAACACCATACTACAACCCCCCCCCCCCGAACATCCACAAATCGGAGGTGGCCTTAAATTGAGCTGAATGAGTTCACTTAGCTTCACTCAGAGCAGGACATACCCAGCCCTCCACAACTAATAGTTTAGATTAGAGGGCATTATTAATGGGAAGAGAAACACATCAGGCTTCTCAGCATATGAACATTAGCCAACAGAGGAGAGTAGGAAGTAGAACAGGTGTAATGTTAAGTAAACTTTTATCCCTGGGTGTACCAAGGTGGCACCTCCCCGACTGCCTTACTCCCCGTCTCCACGCAAGCCTGGAGAAGAATAAAAGATCCCATTCAATTTTTGCAATAAACAAATCTCTATCCCAGTGGTTCAGTAATATCGCAGATCATTGTCTTTGGTATAAATTTTTCATCCTAATACCAACTCAAGATTGGCCATGAAGTGTCAGGTGAGGAAATAAAAGTATAAAGTAACAATCTCATACGCAAATCATGCTCAAGAAAATTTGTGAGTATGGTACCTGGAACTTGGCCTTCATTTGGGGTGTGAAGCGATTGACCCAGTCCCCAGTGGCACCTGTAGGGAGAGAAGAACACAGGATGAACACTGAGAACACTGCCACTGACAACATACAATACTCAATGTAAATTCACCTGATGGAACTGGGACACTCCTACAACTTGAAAACTAAGTCGCAGTTGCGTGAATTTAGATGAATCTTAGTAATGAGGTGGACATGAGCCTCCTTCATTAATAGTTAAATTGACCTTCCACTCTGACTTCACTTGGTCATCAACTGAGCTGCAAAGGGTTATGGATCTTTGTCAGGTAAAACATGCTATTTCACCTTTATCTGTGGGCTCACCTTAATCTCACCCAGCTTATATCTACCTATTTCTAGTAAAGGGTGGTCCATATATTACACCATGGCCCGTATTCTTGTTAGTTAAGGAAGGGGTTGACACCTTTTCCTAAGTGGTTTGTTTATTACAACTTACTGTACTCTTCAGTGTTACATAAATTCTTCTAACGTCACCATACTCCGCAAAAATAAAGTACCAAAGGATATTAACCACCCATATCCCATAATAAATCATTAAGAAAGAGGTGTTAGGGAGCTTCCTTACCCAGTAAGAATATAGGCCCATGTGTTGCAGGGACGGCTCAGTCAGTGTAAACAGTATCTTCTTCCAATAAATCTGTCCATAGCCAGACGCCTTTATCCCGTAAGTGGTGTCCATGTCACCCTGTCCTCTGCCATTATTCTGCCCTACCCCCTAGCTCACGCACGGCTGTCTCATATACCTGTCCACTCCATCCCTCCCTCTCACCCTCTGTCTCCCACTCCCTCTCCCTCTTTTCTACTTTTTTACTACTTTCCATAAATCTTTACATACTTAATACTCTCCACGTTTATGATTTCACTGACTGCATGGTGGATTAGTAGTTTCATGATGAAGCCAAAATCTCTGCTTTCCCCATACCAGCAGACTGAGCCAGGACCACACGATACAAGGGTGCAATATACCATCCATCTTGTGTATCGTTGTATGCCCAGCTTAGCATACTGTAGCCTGGTCATTCAAACCTGACATGCTTAACCTACTTTGTCTGACTGGCTTGCATCCATTAATGAGGTGAGTGAAGATGATGATGATGTAAAGACAATGATGATGATGAACACTACGACGAAGACAGGGATGATGATGATGACGATGATGATGATGATGATGATGATGTGAAGACAATGATGATGATCACTACGACGAAGACAAGGATGATGATGATGACGATGATGATGATGATGATGATGATGATGATGATGATAATGATGATGATGATGATGATGATGATGATGTAACGACAAAGATGATGAACACTAAGACGAAGACAGGGATGATGATGATGATGATGATGATGATGATGATGATGATGATAATGATGATGATGATGATGATGATGATGTAACGACAAAGATGATGAACACTAAGACGAAGACAGGGATGATGATGATGATGATGATGATGATGATGATGATGATGATCATGATCATGATCATGATGATGATGATGTAACGACAAAGATGATGAACACTAAGACGAAGACAGGGATGATGATGATGATGATGATGATGATGATGATGATAATGATGATGATGTAACGACGATGATGATGAACACTAAGACGAAGACAGGGATGATGATGATGATGATGATGATGATGATGATGATAATGATGATGATAATGATGATGTAACGACAAAGATGATGAACACTAAGACGAAGACAGGGATGATGATGATGATGATGATGATGATGATGATGATGATGATGATGATGATGATGATGATGATGATAATGATGATGATGATAATGATGATGATAATGATGATGATGATGATGATGATGATGATGATGATGATGATGATGATGATGATGATGATGATGTAACGACGATGATGATGAACACTAAGACGAAGACAGGGATGTTGATGATGACGATGATGATGATGATGATGATGATGATGTAACGACGATGATGATGAACACTAAGACGAAGACAGGGATGATGATGATGATGATGATGAACACTAAGACGAAGACAGGGATGATGATGATGATGATGATGACGACGACGATGATGATGATGATGATGTAAAGACGATGGTGACGAACACTAAGACGAAGACAGGGATGATGATGATGATGATGTAAAGACAATGGTGACGAACACTAAGACGAAGACAGGGATGATGATGATGATGACGATGATGATGATGATGGTGTAACGACGATGATGATGAACACAAAGACGATGACAGGGATGATGATGATGATGATGATGATGCTGATGCTGATGTAGCGACAATGATGCTGAACACCAAGACGAAGACAGGGATAATGATGATGACGTTGATGATGATGATGACAATGAAGATGATGACGGATGACGACGACAACAGACGATGATGATGATGGTAATGAAGGCAATAATAATGATATTGATGCCAAAGGTGACATTGACAATGGATGATGATGATCATGATGATGATGGTACTGAAGACAATAAGTAATAATAATTATTATGATGACAATGATGATGATAACAGCGACGATAATAAATAAGAAGAGGATGATTAAGATTATGATGACAACAACGACGACGCTAATTAAACTCACCCTTCCTCACAAACTCAGCCTCTCCCGGCACCAGTATAGGCGATTCCGGGATGAGACTGATGTTAGTGGCAGGTCTGGCCTTCATGTTGGCAAAGCTGGAATGCTGGGCCACCTGCAGCAGCTCGTCTTCCGTCAGGCCTGTGGCGAGGAAGTGGTCCAGGCGCTGAAGTTCCCTCAGCGGATCCTTGTTCATGTCTTCGTAGTATAGCCAGAGGAGGTTTGGGTGGGTGCGTTTTGCCCATGCCTCGCTTAAGTGACTCCAGTATGGTCCTCGCATAACTGTGAAGAAAAAGAAAAAGAAAGAGAGAGAAAAGGAGAAAAGAGGGAAAAGAAGATGAAGGCGTCGAAGAAGAAGAAAGAGATGCAGGAGAAGGAAAGGAAAAAGAAGGATTAATGCACATTATTCCTGTCAACGGCACTAAAATCAACAGTTTATTAAATTTCTGCAAAGTCCCATTCTTCGTTTTCTCTCTCTCTCTCTCTCTCTCTCTCTCTCTCTCTCTCTCTCTCTCTCTCTCTCTCTCTCTCTCTCTCTCTCTCTCTCTCTTCTTACCTAAATCTCGGCACCACAAATCCAGGAACTCTTCCAGGTCGCCCTTGAAATTCACTGACTTGAGGAGTCTTTGAAGGTGGTAGTAAGACACACACACGTCACCCGGATGTCTAGCCACATATATCACCTACGAATGAAAATGAAAACTATCACCACCAACATCTTCATCTTCATTATCATCTCCATCATTCTTATTTCAAAAGTTGATTCAAAAAGCTTATGTTCGTATTTGTGTACTACGGTAGAAACCAAAACAGATCAAAACAAGTGGCGGTGCCAAGGAACAGCAAACCCGTCCCTGTGAGTCATTTTAGTGCTGACGTATAAACTGAATATCTAGTCAAATATGCCACATATCAAGTTTGAAGTAAATCAGGTGAAAAGTAACGATTTTATGCCCATATGAAATTTTAGGCCAAATCCACCTGACACTGACCTCTTTACCACTAGCTGAGGGGTGACCCCCCTGATGTAATGAGGCATGTTATACGATGCAGATTTGAAAGACGCACCTATAGGTTTTACTTTCATGTCGATATGACGATTTTGAAAGAGTTATAGCGAAAAAAAAAAATTTCCCCTCCTTTTTTTTTATTTTTTATTTTTTTTTACACTTTAGGGGCCCGCAGCCTGGGTCTTAGCCCAAAATTTAATCAGGTGATCAGGTCATAGCCCTTCATCCTTTTTAGGTTTAGTTATAATCGCACCAGTAGTTTTCGCAAAAAGTTAACAGATAAACAGACAGACCGAGTTAAAGCAATACCCGTCCCCCACCCCTTCCTGTGTGGGGTCTGGTAACTAACACTTTCAAAGAGAGAGAGAGAGAGAGAGAGAGAGAGAGAGAGAGACCAAATTAGATTAAAACTAATTAGCTAACCTTATTGTGTAGCCACAATAAGGAAGTTTCGCTCTCTCAATATTTTTTTTTTTTTGCCTATCGACCATGGGGGCCGAAGCCCCTGGTTATTAAGGCAAATATATATATATATATATATATATATATATATATATATATAAACATCATCATCAGCCGTTTGAGTATCCACTGCAGGACCGGCCTATCCCGACCGAAGTCGGGACGATACAGCCAATGTATCTCTACCAAGTGGCTTAAGCTGTCTAGTAGAGATTGTATGTAGGGTGAGAAGTACTTGTTAGTGTAATTGTAGTGTTGGAGTGGCTTTGGATGTGTGTGTAGTCTGTGAACCAAGTGTAATCGGCCCGCGCAAACCGACTGGGTGCAAGCATACTTTATAGCAAGCGACACTGGTTCAACCACAGCACCCCTGGTGTCCGCCAATGCAGTATGTGGCCGGGTGAACACTCCCAAAGTTTATTACCCTGGCGGGGAGCGAACCCTGGCTCACCCGTGTACGAAACGCACACTCTACCACTGTACCACAGAGGCTCATATATATATATATATATATATATATATATATATATATATATATATATATATAATCATGAGGTCCACTGCAGGACCGGCTTATCCTACTGAAGCAGGGACGATAGAGCCAATGTATCTCTACCCAGTGGCTTAAGCTGTCTGGTAGAGACTGTATGTAGGGTGAGAAGTGCTTGTGAGTGTGATTGTAGTGGCTTTGTATGTGTGTGTAGTCTGTGAACCAAGTATAATCGGCCCGCCTTAAGCCGATTGGGTACAAGCATACTAGTATGTGACACTGGTTCAACCACAGCACCCCTTGTGTCCGCCAAAGTAGCAAGTGGCTTGGTGAACGCTTCCCAAAGTTTTTACACCTCTGGCGGGAGGCGAACCCGCGCTCACCAGCGAGAGAAACGCACATTGTACCACTGTACAACAGAGGCATATATATATATATATATATATATATATATATATATATATTCACACACACACATCCATGCATATATATACACACACTTTCATTCATATATATATATATATATATATATATATATATATATATATATATATATATATATATATATATATATATATATATATATATATATATATACATAATTTTTTATTGTATTTAGTTTTTTTATTTGTATTGGTATTTGTATTTTTTTTTTTTTTTTAACCTTACGTTATGTAACAGAAAGAAAAAAAAACTAATGAACCTAAAGTCCCTAAAACTAATAACTTAACAGACAAGTCGCTAACCTATACTAAATCCTAAAAGGCAAATAACTAAACCTACAGTAATGATAAAAAGAAAAATACCTCGACCAAGAGAACTCCATTGACTGCAGATATGTAATGCCTTTCTACATTACATACCTGCACTCTTCACCTGTTGACTGTCACTCGAGGCACAACCTAATATAGGGGACATCAATATATGAAAGGGAACCAGACGAGTCAGGAACATTTCCATATACGTCAGCTGTCGCCCTAATTAGAATAACTTAAGCAAGATGGTTTAATGTATTTACATAATATGTACAAAAAGTGAAGTACCTCTCCCAACAGACCACCATCGACTTCAACTGCCCAATACCTTTCTATATTGCACCCTTGCACTCATCAGCTGATGACTGTCACACGAGGAACAGGGTTTAATGTAGGGTACATCAATATTAGAAATGGATCAGTGGGAGGAGGAACTATTTCAAATATGTCAACTGTCAACCCTAATGAATATTAGAATATATACATATATACAGTTGATAAAAACCATAACCACACAGTAAAAAAGTCACATCACTCTGATCAGTCCGGTCTCTCTCAAGAAAGCCATCAATTTATCAGTCATAACAATATCCCTATCACCCAGGATGGTGGAAAGGGTGAAGGGGACGTCTGCTGTGCCACAGTAATTTATAAGTGAAGCGTGTTCATGAATAAATCGCCGACAGCGCAGGATGATATGACTGATAGATAACACCCCATCACAGATGTCACAGTGCGGTGGAAAGCGTCTTTCCATGTACGGTTTCATGTGCGTTACCACGGTGGCATTGAGCCGTAATTGCGCCAATACTTTTTCCTCAAGACGACTGGAAAGGTTGGCAGTATCTCAGTCGCCTAGGTACGGCTTACAGGTTGAAATATTAAGTCTAGGCCACTGACCTTGCCACAGAAGATTTATTGATTTCTTTCCGAGAGAGAGATTCGACCGTAGATCACGAGGAACGTCCCAAGTCTCCTCAAGCTCTACAGTCGACTTTGCAAGTAAGTCAGCCTGCTCATTGCCATAATTACGACAATGACCAGGCACCCAGATCAACGTGAAGGACTTGTTGCACAAATGCAATTTATTAATAATGCGGCCCTGGATCTCATTAGAGTCAGTAGTACAAGAAGCAATTGCCTGAAGGGCCGATTTGGAATCAGAAAATATGACAAATGAGTCATGCCGAGAAGTGAATGCATAGTCTATGGCTTTGTCAAAGCAAAATGTTCGGAGGTAAACACAGATGTATGAGTCTGCAACTGATACCTGATAGCATATTCAGTCGACCACACACTAGCACCCACACATTCACTCGACCTGGAGCCATAGGGGTACAATTGATGGGACCCTAAGTGACGAATGATGATATTACAAAACAAGTGGTGGACCTCCGATTCTGGCGCCTTGGTCTTTGGTGCTGGGAGCCATGATACATCAACAGTGCCGGGTGGCTCCCAGGGTGCAATATTTTTAAGCACCAACTTGTCAAGGTCACTGAGGTCCACACCAAGCTCCTGAGTTAGTAAGTGGAGGCGAACGGCAAGTTGCCGATGCACCCCCCGCATAAGATGGTGGTATTGATGCAGGGGGGTACAGGCCACATTGCTGATATTAATTTTCCTTGATGTTCTGAACCCATACGATATACCCAGGTGGTCGCGGTGAAGATGGAGGGGAGGCACATTAGCCTCCACTTCCATACGAGCTACACGGGTATACCAGATGGCTCCAAGAAACATTCGCAAACATTTATTCTGCAACACATCCAATCCTTTCAGCGTGGCATCGGATACTGAGCCATACACCTGTGTGCCATAGTCTAGCTTCGATCAAATAAGGGACTTATACACCATTAATAAAGATTTTCTGTCGGCACCCCATGTAGTACCCACTAGATACTTGAGGACATTTAATGGTTTATCACAACGAGCAAGCAAATTATTAACATGAATTTTGAAGTTCAATCGACGATAAAAATATATTCCCAAAAACTTTACACAATTTTCAAAAGGTACTGCCTGATTATCCAAAGTTAACCACAAATTAGGTACGTTACGAGTCGTAAAAACTACAGCGGCACACTTCTATCTATCTATATACCTAGGCTGCTTCCCCCAAGGAAAGGAAGGTAGCCGAGACAGGACGACACACTCCCCATTTACTCATCCATTCAAACACATTCATTCGCATCTTAGCCCCAAAGGGGAGAACAGACAGATCCTCACCGCACCACACTGCACAAGGGTCAACTGCGCAATGCAATCAGTGACATCTGCAGCAGGGCCCGACAGCAGAGCTGGTTTACCCCTGCCACATCATAACAGACTCATCCCCTTACCCGCACGTGACCTGAAATTGCTGATCAGACCAAATGCGGGAGAATATCCCCTCAGGGCTGCGTCATCACTTATTCATTCACAATTTCTCTCCACCCATTTCTGTCATGCACAGCCACTCTTCCTTGCTCAACAGACATCCCTCTCGCATCCAGCGCTCTCTTCACACTGTCAATCCATCCTATTCATGGTCTTCCTCTCAGCCTTACACCTCTCACATCAGATCTAGTTATCTTTTTCACCAATGGCTCATTATCCATTCTCTCCATATGCCCAAACCATCGCAACACCCTCTTTTCAACTCTACCAGCCATCTCCCGAACAACTCCAGTTCTCTTTCACACTTCATCATTCCGCACTCGATCCATACGCGTCACTCCACACATACTCCTCAGACACCTCATCTCCATTACATTCAAACTTTTCCTCTCTGCTACACCCATATTCCATGTTTCAGCCCCATACATTGCAGTCGGTACCACAACACCCTCATACAGCCTTCTCTTTACATCCATTCTAAGCGAACGACATCTAAACACTTTTTTCATTCCTCCCAGCACCTTTCCTACTTCATTTATTCTAAACTTCACTTCTGCATCTATTCTTCCATCCACAGCAACATGTGACCCTAGATATTTAAAACACTCTACTTCCTCAAGCAACTCGCCATTCAAAATTATATTCATCCCCCTACCATCTACCAACCTCGTACACTTCATCACTTTACTCTTATTCTCATTTACTTTCAATTTCCTCCTTTCACACACCCTTCCAAACTCCTCTACCAACTGTCTCAATCTCTCCTCTGAATCAGCCACCAGTGCAGTATCATCTGCAAAGAGCAGCTGCTTCAGATTCCACTCTCCACCATCAACATTCACCAGACTTAGACCTCCACCTAAAACTCTTGCATTCACCTCTCTTACAACACCATTCATGTAAATATTAAACAACCAAGGCGACATCACACATCCCTGTCGCAGCCCCACTCTCACAGGAAACCAATCACTCACAGCATTTCCCACTTTTACACACGCTCTACTATTTACATAAAAACTTTTCACCCCTTTTAATAACCTACCATCAAGTCCATACAATCTTAAAACAGTCCACAAAGCCTCCCTATCAATTCTATCATACGCTTTCTCTAAATCCATAAATGCCCAAAACACATCCTTGCCTTTCGCTAAATACTTTTCACACACTTGTCTCACTGCAAACACCTGATCCACGCGTCCCCTCCCTCTCCTAAAGCCACTCTGCTCATCACCAACCACTCCCTCTGTACCCTCTCTAACTCTCATAATTAACACTCTACCATACACCTTACCTACAACATTCAACAGACTTATACCCCTAAAGCTAGTACATTCATACTTATCACCCTTGCCTTTATACAACGGGACCACACAAGCACTTGCCCAGTCAACTGGCATCATACCTTTCACAAAGCACACATTCAACAATCTTACTAACCAGTCAACAATAGTCACTCCACCACCCTTCAGGCATTCCACAGCACACCCATCCATACCTGCAGCTTTCCCTGTTTTCATCTCCTTTACTGCCTTCTCCACTTCCTCCTTCGTGATCAAAGAATCATTCAACTCTCCCAACGCATTTATTCCTTGCACCCTTCCATCCGCCACAAGCTCAGCCACCCTTTCCTCCTCTACATTTAACAATCTTTCAAAATACTCGGCCCATCTCTTCCTTACTGCATCCATCTCAATTAACATCCTTCCATCCTCTGCTTTTACTCGTTCTTCTTTCCCAGACTCTCCCTTTCGCACCCTTTTCACCTCCTTCCAAAACATTTTCTTATTCTGTTGAAAATTCTCTGTCAGCCGCCTACCCCACCTCTCATCTGCTGCCACTTTAGCATCACGCACAGCCCTTCTCGCCTTATTCCTCTTTTCCTTATACCTCTCATATGACATCTCATCCTTCCTCTGCAGCCACACTTCATATGCACGTCTCTTCTCAGCCACAGCCATACTTACTTCCTTGCACCACCATTCACTTCCTTTTCTTACACCTCCACCCACACGTCTCACACCACACACCTCTTCTGCATGCCACACCACAGCACTCTCTTAAATAACTGCCATTCCTCCTCCACACTGCCATTTTCCCGATCTTTCACTGCGTTCCACTCATCTTTCAATTTCTCCTGATACTCTATCTTTTTCTCTCTTTTATCCAACTCACTCACTTTCAAAACCTCCCTGCCACACCTAACCCTCCTAGCTCTCACCCATCTCTTACCTACTCTTAACTTTCCCTCCACCAGGTAGTGGTCAGACATACCTCCACCCTCCCCTCTCAGAACTCTCACATCCAACAATCTTCCTATTACATTCCTAGATACAACCACATAGTCCATCAAAGCTCTATCAACAACCCTTCCACCCTCCTGTCTCACCCATGTATACTTATAAATATTTTTCTTCTCGAACAGCGTATTTCCAATCACCATCTCTCGCTCAACACACATCGCTATCATTCGGTCCCCATTTTCATTTCTTCCAGGCACACCATGCATACCAACTACACCTTCAACTGCTACATTTCCTACTCTAGCATTCAGATCTCCCATCATTACCACATTCACATTCGCTCCAAAACTCTGCAGACACTCATCAACATCATTCCAGAAAGACTCCCTCTCTTCTTCATCCCTTTCACTACCAGGCCCATATGCACTCACAAACACCCACAACTCACGTTCAAATATCGCTTTCACCCACATCAGTCTCGATGACACCTCCTTCCATTCAATCACACACTGCTGTACTTCTGGACTCACTAACAAGGCCACACCTTCTCTTGCCCTTCCTCTATCAACACCTGACAATCTTCTATTCACACTTCCAAACATAGACTCACCCTTCCCTTTCATTTTCGTTTCACTCAAAGCTAACACATCCAACTTTCTTTTCACAAACATTCTCCCAATCTCCTCCCTTTTAGCCTCAATCGTACTACATCCACGCACATTCACAGACCCAATCTTCAGGGTACGGGGATAACTCCATCCCCCATCCCTCTCTCTGGCCTGTCTCTTTTTAGGAACTAAAAAACAGAGAAGGGGGTCTCTAGTCCCCTCACCCTGCCCCTTTTAGTCGCCTTTTACGACACGCAGGGAATACGGTGGCAGTATTCTTCCTAACACTTAGGGATGGAAAATTTAATCTCCACTGCAAGGCCCATTGGTGAACAGAGTCAAGGGCTGCTTGAATCCGCCCAGCCGAAAATTGTGCAATATGGGAAGAGTGCCATATTGCACAATCATCAAAGTAGAGCGAGTATTTACGATTCCTCGGGATGGGAGCTGATGACAGAATATCATTGATCACAATGCTAAATAAAGTGGGACTAAGCACACTTCCCTGCAGCACCCCGTTTTCCTGGATAAATGTATCTGATGTTACGTTACGGGGCAATTTGACACAGAAAGTCCTGTCTCTTAAGAAATTTGAAATAAAAATAGACAAATTTCCTCTTAAACCATAAGCATAGAGCTTCATTAGTATACCATGTCACCCTGTCATGTCATAGGCTTTATGAATGTCCAAGAACACCCCTGTCATGAATTATTTATTGGCAAATGCCTCTGAAATACAATGCTCCAAATTCAGTATATGATCTAGTGAACTTCTGTATTTACAGAAGCCACACTGTTGATCATTAAACAAATTCTTCGACTCTAAAACAAAAAGAAGCCTATTGTTTACCATGCGTTCCATGACCTTACATAGATAAGAAATCAACACAATAGGACAAAATGATGTAGGATTCATAAGATGACCAGCTCTTTGGGTATCGGTACGACGTGCGCAAAGTGCCATGAGTTTGGGAATGTTCGAGACGCCCAAATCTCATTGTAAAATGCTAACATCTTAATCAGGTTGTCTTGATTAAGATGCTGGATTATACCGTACGTGACTGTGTTTGGTCCAGGGCTGGTGTCTTTACAGGATTTAAGGGCAAGGAGCAGTTCATCTAGCGTAAACTCTTGGTTGCACGGGGAGTCTACATCTTCTGTGGCAAAGTCTATTATCTGTAGCTCAGCCGTGTGCTTATGATGTTGGAAACGCTAGTCATAATTGGCTGATCTACTTACATGAGAAAAACTACTGGTGAGGATGTTAGCAACGTCCACGGGACCGTCATGGATGGTGTTGTTCACCTGCAGGGTGGTCACAGGGAAGTATGGGCCTTAATTATTTAATATTCTTATAGTGGACCAGACTTTACTGAATGGTGTAGTATGAGTCACCATGGACACAAAGGACCGCCAGGAGTAAAGTTTGGCCCTTCTTATTATTCTCCTTGCCTCAGTCCGTGCCTGTCTGTATGCAATAAAATTTTCCTCAGTAGGCTGACTAACAAAAATCCTGTATTTCCTATTGCATTTCCTTAATGCTTGTTGGCAATCCGGCGTCCACGAATTTGCTCTATGTTTCGCATAAACTGTAGAAGCCTTGGGAATAGCAGCCTCAGCTGCATGTATTATGGAATTAGTTACATTTTCGACCTTAACATCTATGGTCTCCCCAGACATCTCTAAATTGGCGATCCTTGAGAAGGATCCCCAATCTGCTTTCTTATAGTTAAATTTTGGAGATGGAGGGTCCGAAACAATGTCGCGTGTATAGGAAAAACAGATGGGTAAATGATCACTTCCCAAGGAATCGTCGTAAGGGTCCCACAAGAAATCTTGATGTATACCAGGGAAGGCCAGAGATAAGTCCATGGCCGAAAAGTTACCAGTACAGTCATCTACACAAGTCGCACTACCATCGTTCAGAAGACAGAGGTTGGCCTGTAGTATTAGGTTGGCTACTTGCTCCCCATGACCATCGATCCTCAAGCTACCCCACTGATAGTGATGGGCATTAAAGTCGCCCAACACTAACTTATTCCTAGGAAGATGTTCAAATAGTGAATTTAAAGCATCACTATCAGTGAGGCCATGTGGAGGACAGTACAGAGGGCAAGTAGACAGATATGTGTTATTAAAATTTACTCTGCACGTGACAGCTTCCAGAGTAGAATTTAGAACCATTTCCATTTGTGGGTGTGATTTGTGGGAGTATATGGCAATTCCGTACCTTCATATCTTCTATACAAGTGGTAGTGTTTGAACTGTGGAGGATCAGGATGATCCTCCAGGCGTGTCTCCTGTAAGCAAATAACGTCTGGTCTGTGTACTGAAAGCAAGATTGCTATATTTTGTAATTTATTCCCAGAACCTCCACAAATCCACTGTTAAATAGTGAATGTGGTGGTTTAAGATTAATGAGGGTAGCCAGTGCTGTTAGTCTTTTTATGTCGCCTGCCAACAGGCAAGTGACTACCGGGGGACCTATCCCGGTGCTTGCTGATGGAAACCTCCATTTGCTCATCAATAATGAGGCTCCCAGAGCCCCCCGAGGAAGAGCTACCCTTTCCCTCGCTGGACCAGGAGCAGGTAAGACATGAGGTTGTGACTTGGTAAGGGTTGTCAAGCTAGTTTTTCAGGGTTGTCTGACTTCTATTTAGGCCATAGTGCCAGAGAAGTAGCAGTGGCCTGAGAGTATGAAGATGGAGCAGGGGCATCAGAAGAAGAGTCAGAATGTACAGTAGGAGCAGACAATGGTGCAATGTGAGTGACAGGAGTGCTGGGGTCCTGGTCAGTCTGAGTTTCCGCCGTGCACATCACAGGCTGGGAAATAACCGCCGATGCATAGGAGACATTAGGCCTGGGAGTTGCATGCGACTCCCTTACCTTCATCTTGGGATCGTAAGAGGATATGCCCTCTGTATCTTTCACTGCGCAGATCTCTTTCTCCTCCTTCCATATTGGGCAATCCCTCGAGGAAGTGGAGTGAGCACCCTGACAATGAAAGCAACTCACAGACCCTGACATGCAGTGTTCAGCATCATGACCCCGAACTGCACACCTACCACACACTGACTGAGAAGCCCGACAAACTTTTTGGGCATGACCTAAAATCTGGCATTTAGAGCACCTAAGGGGATTGGGGATGTAGGGTCTAACATTTAGAGTTTCATATCCCACTTTGACATTTGAGGGAAGTGAGGTCCTGCCAAAAGTTAAAACTATAATTGCAGTCTTCTTCCTGATGCCTTCCGTAAATCTTGTGATAAAATGTGCATCAATAACATCTTGACCAGTAAGTTCCCGTACAATATCGTCCTCATCCATTACCATGAGGTCCCTGCAAGTGATAACTCCCTTGCAGGAATTCATGGAGTGAGGGATCCTTGGCTCGACATCGTAGCAATGAAACTTACTTAGCTTAAGCAAATCTTTAACTTGGCTTGGTTTTAGTGTTTTGACAAGGAGGTCTCCAGAAGCAAGTTTTTTAACCTGTTCAACTTCACCAGCACAGCCATCAATTACTTTGTTAATGAGAAAAGGTTTGAGACTAGCCAATGAGGTAGAACCAGTCGCATGTAGGAATACATACATAGCATTATCTACAGGGATGTCAAGCGGGGTTCTAGTCCGGGGGCAGTCAGTCATGACGTCGGTCAGTGAGACAGTCAGGGGTCGGGGGGGGGGGAGGCGGAAAGGTTGTTCGCCATAGAGGCCATTCCCCCATAATGGGGGAAGTGGGAAGGAGGAGAGAAAACAAGCAAAGGACAAATAACCCAGGCCAGAACACCTAAGTCTGAGGTTGCCCTCTGAAACCACTCCAGGGAGGCCCGACCGTGTTTATTCACGCCTCAGAGCGATCAGTGGGGGGGACCCTCCATGGTCGAGTAAGCAAAGGTAAACTCAGGAATAGATACAAACTCCTATTGTATCTCTAAGTAGGGAAGGGAGGAAAATAAGTACTAGCTAGCCTAACTGTGAAAAACGCCCTAGTGGCAGAAAACAAACAACTAATGCCGGTGGAGCAGCCCTATAGCTAGAGGAGAGCTCAGATTGAATAAGTCTTTACTCTCCGCAACCATGCATAAAAGTCCTTCCTCAACTGTCAATAGTATAGGAGTATGTCTATTATAAACAAGATCTGAAGACCCTAAGGTATCTTCTTGTGTAACATCAACAAGGGACCTGAAGACAAAGGTGTCAAAAAACTCAGATCTACAGTAAATTTTGCGTTTGTCTTAATAACTGGCTAACCGTATGCTAAACTGTAACTATATTCCATTCAGACCATACGGGGGAGCAGACTATATATCCAGCAATGTCTTTCTATCTTCTATCTTCTGCCGACGCCATAATCCCGTAAAGGGTGGCCATTTTGACTTTGAGTTATTTGTTTTGTGGGGAGGGGCACTAACCCTTCACCAACCCACTTGTTGACACGTAGGAAGCACGTATGGTTTGGTTATATGGTTACCACCCAGCATTGTAAATGGTTTCTTGGCTTACAGGAAACCATTTGGCTTGTCACTCAATGTAAAGCCAACTGTAAAGGAAGGAAAAGCAATAAAAAGTGACAGGAAAGATGGGAGCAATAGGAAGAGAGGAGGGCAGGCACAGAAAAAGAATGATTAAGGCTAAGGAAGAGGTAGGCAGCACTACGTCAAGTGAGTGGATGATGGTCGCCACCACCTACAATGTATATCTTTAAAACTTCTGTGGTTTTCTCTAAAACGTGTTGCAAAGAGCAAACTGAGCAAATTTGAATTCTGTACTTTCTACTAGGCTAAATGGCAAAATATTAAGCCAAAGTTATACGGCAAGCACTTTTTTCTTGGGATTCTCAACCAAATATCCGTATCTCAATTACTTTCCGCGATATTTCAATTTAAAATGTGCAATTTTTGAATAAAACTGAGTATATCACCTTCAAAAATAGGTCATGGTCATTTACATTTGGCATAAGGACTTCGGTTAACCTAGGGTACCTTCATGTGCAATATCATCAAGATCGAAGAAAAACTGCAAAGAAAAATAATACTGACGAAAACATGAAGCGTCACCATTTATATGGCGAAGCTTAATAAAGTTTATGCCGCCAGAGAGAGAGAGAGAGAGAGAGAGAGAGTACGTCACCCACCTTACAGCTTTCAAGAATGGATGGCGGGAGAAGTGAGAAGGGCAGATGGGTTTTGATTATTCTAGGAGAAGGAACGGACTCAGCATGGGCCAAAAATACCCCAGTGGTGCGCGGGTCCTCGTCTGGATGTTGCTTTAAAAAACTGTCAACCAGAAAACTGGGCCGGGGAACATCTGGATGGTAAATTGAGTCACCTCTGAAAAAAAGGATGGTTGTCAGTCTCTCTCTCTCTCTCTCTCTCTCTCTCTCTCTCTGCTGTTTGTTCCACTCTCATTATCTATTCATATGTCTATCTGTCTACCTGACTCTCTGTCTGCTTGTCCCTCTCTGTCTAATAATTTACCTGTCTATCTGTCTGTCTGTCTGTCTGTCCCTCTCCACTTATTCAATCATCTATCTGTCTATCTGTCCACCTATCTATCTATCTGTCTATCTATCTACCTGTCTGTCTGCTTGTCCCTCTCTCTTTAACTAGTCATCTTTCTACCTGCCCATAAGTCTCTATCCATCAATCTTTCTTCTATCTATCGATCTATATGTCTCTGTCTATCTATCCCCTGTTAATCTATCTGTCTGTCTGCCTGTCCATCTATCGCCTGTAAGAGCACTGAACAGGGGTAGCACTGGACAAAATAATTATAGGTCTCTCTCTCTCTCTCTCTCTCTCTCTCTCTCTCTGCTACACACCACTTCTTCATGACTAGCGCCATATTCTAGTGATAATAATAGCTCAGTGGCAGACAATGACAATGCTGTGGCTGTACATCCTTTACACAGCACTTCTTCGTGACAAGCACCATATCGTAATGTTAATCTCTTATACCCCAGCAGTCAAGATGGGGAGATGGCAAATTTAGGCGAAATTTACATAGTTAGATCATACTAACTACACTCTGTTTACTCTAACTTGGCATAAAATTGCCCCTTCTAACTAGAATGTAGAGTTGTAACAGGAGATGAACACTAGAATATGGTGCTAGTCACGAAGAAGTGCCGTGGAAAGGAATCCGCACCGTGGCATTATATTATTCTACCAGTGAATATTTTTTTTATGCGAGGAAGAAGGAACCAAAGGCCATGAGCCCGCAATAACAGTTCCCTCCAAGAGAAAAACAAAATACAATAGAGAGCCAAATTCAAGATCCGATCATTTCGAGATGCCTGGACACACTGCGTTTGAAAGACTGGAGATCATAGCTAGCAGGAAATACAGACAGAGGGAGACAGTTCCAGAGTTGACCTGTTGCATAAATGAAGGACTGAGAGTAACGGTTAACTCTTGCATTAGAGAGTTGGACAGAAAAGGGATGAGAGTTTGTTGCTAGACGGATGCCAGGAGCCCGTCGTAGAGGTGGAGGAATGCATGCAGACTGTTCAGAGGAACAGTGACCATTGAAGTAACGATAGAAAAGAGATAAAGATGCAACAGTGCGGCAAAGAGACAGAGGTTGAAGGGAGTCAGTAAGAGGAGGAGAGTTAATGAGACAAAAAGCCTTTGACTCCACGCTATTGAGAAGAGCTGTATGTGGGGAGCATCCCCACACATGACAGTTGTACTCCACACAGGGGAGAATAAAACCCCTGTATAGAGTCAACAATTGTGCACGGGTAAAGAAAGAATGGAGTCGGCTTAGCACACCTAATCTCTTGGAAGCAGATTTTACAAGAGATGTAATATGATCTTTCCAAGATAAGTCCCGAGTAAATGAAACCCCTAGCATGTTCAAGGATGATGCAGGATTAAGCTGAATATAATTAAACATTAGTGGGTATACCTGTAGAAGATTTTGTCGGATTGACAGGTGTAAGAACTGAGTCTTAGATGCATTAAAAACAACCAGATTATTTTTACCCCAGTCAGAGATACGAGCCAAGTCAGACATTAGGTGTGCCATAGCCTCATCCCTTGTTTGTTAAAGTAACTGCTGAGATGGGCATTCCTGGAACCGCATGGAAAGGTGAAGGGTGGAGTCATCAGCGGATGAGTGGATAGGGTTAGATGTACAGCTTAGAAGGTCACTGATGAATGTAAGGAAGAGAGTTGGTGATAGAACAGAGCCCTGAGGAACACCACCGTTGGTAGATCTAGGAGAAGAACCATGGCTGTCTACAACAGCAGCTACAGAAAGACCAGAAAGGAAACTAGCTATGAAGGCACAGATAGAACGATAGAAACGGTAAGACAGCAGTTTGGAAATTAAAGATTTAAGTCAGACATTAGGTGTGCCATAGCCTCATCCCTTGTTTGTTAAAGTAACTGCTAAGATGGGCATTGCTGGAACCGGATGGAAAGGTGAAGGGTGGAGTCATCAGCGGATGAGTGGATAGGGTTAGATGTACAGCTTAGGTGGTCATTGATGAATGTAAGGAAGAGAGTTGGTGATAGGACAGAGCCCTGAGGAACACCACTGTTGATAGATCTAGGAGAAGAACCATGGCTGTCTACAACAGCAGCTATAGAACGACCAGAAAGGAAGCTAGCGATGAAGGCACAGATAGAACGATAGAAACCGTATGACAGCAGTTTGGACATTAAAGATTTATGCCACACTCGATTGAAAGCCTTTGAGATGTCAAGTGCAATGGCAAAGCTTTCGCCAAATTCCCGAAAGGAGGATGACCAGAAGTCTGAAAGGTAGGTGAGAAGATCGCCAGTGGAGTGTCCCTGACGGAACCCGTACTGACGATCAGAAAGAGAGTTGTGATAGGAAAGATGCCTTAAAATTTTTTATTGACAATTGACTCGAAAAGTTTTGAAATACAGGACGTTAAAGCAATTGGACGGTAGTTGGAGGGTTGGGAATGGTCACCCTTCTTTGGGACTGGCTGAATGAGAGCGTACTTCCAGCTCTCCTCTCCTTTCACGGATCCACCTGGTGAACTAGCCTACTTCTTTTCTATCCTTAATGACCTAGAGCAGCTTGTACAGCACCCTACCCGTATCCCTGACTGCCTTGGAGAGAGCCCCAACATACTTGACCTCTTCCTCACAACTAATCCTTCTGCTTACTCTGTTAATCTTTTCTCTCCGTTGGGCTCCTCCGATCACAACCTTATTACCTTAACCTGTCCTATCACTCCGGTACGGCCTGTGGACCCTCCAGGGAAACGTCGTTTGTGGCATTTTGGAGCTGCGGACTGGGAGGCCCTCAGGCAGTACTTCTTTGATTTTCCCTGTAATGATTATTGCTTCCATGGCCGGGAGCGATCTGAGTGTGCCTTGCGCATTACGGAGGTTATTCTCTCGGTCATGGAAGCATACATTCCTTTCTCATATCCTTTGACTAACGCAAGAAAGCCTTGGTTTAATCACGCTTGTTCTAATGCTGTCCGCAACAAGGAGAGGGCCTACAAAAGGTAACGGAGCCAACCCACCCCTGAATCACATCATCTTTACGTTTCTGCCCGGAATCGTGCTAAGTCTGTTCTTCGCTCTACTAAAAATAATTTCATCCATACTAAATGCTCTCAACTCTCCAACTTGAATTCTTCCCGCTCCTTCTGACACCTTGCCAAAAATCTTTCTAACAACTTTACCTCATCATCCTTCCCTCCTCTTTTCTACTCTAATGGTTCTGTAGCTATTTCTTCTACTGATAAAGCAGATCTCTTTGCACAGACTTTCTCCTCCAATTCCACCTTAGACGATTCCGGTGCTGTTCCTCCATCTCTTCCCCCCTCTGACTTCCTCATGGCTGACATTAAAATTTCTTCAGTTGATGTATTTTCTGCCATTACTCGCCTCAGTACTAACAAGGCATATGGGCCCGATGGGGTCTCTCCTGTTGTTCTCAAGAACTGTGCTTCTGTGCTTACACCCTGCCTAGGCAAACTCTTTCGCCTTTGTCTCTCAACTTGTACCTTTCCTTCTTGCTGGAAGTTTGCTCTCATTCAGCCAGTCCCAAAGAAGGGTGACCACTCCCAACCCTCCAACTATCGTCCAATTGCTTTAACGTCCTGTATTTCAAAAGTTTTCGAGTCAATTCTCAATAGAAAAATTTTAAGGCATCTTTCCCATCACAACCTTCTTTCCGATCGTCAGTACGGGTTCCGTCAGGGACGCTCCACTGGCGATCTTCTCACCTACCTTTCAGACTCCTGGTCATCCTCCTTTCGGGACTTTGGCGAAAGCTTTGCCATTGCACTTGACATCTCAAATGCTTTCGATCAAGTCTGGCATAAATCTTTAATTTCCAAACTGCCCTCCTACGGTTTCTATCCTTCTATCTGTGCCTTCATCGCTAGCTTCCTTTCTGGTCGTTCTATAGCCACTGTTGTAGACGGCCATCGTTCTTCTCCTAGATCTATCAACAGTGGTGTTCCTCAGGGCTCCGTCCTATCACCTACTCTCTTCCTTTTATTCATCAATGATCTTCTAACCTGTACATCTAACCCTATCCACTCATACATTGATGACTCCACCCTTCACCTTTCCATTCAGTTCCCACAACGCCCACCTCAACAGTTACTTCAACAAACAAGGGATGAGGTTATGGCACACCTAATGTCTGACTTGGCTCGTATCTCTGACTGGGGTAAAAATAATATGGTTGTTTTTAATGCATCTAAGACTCAGTTCTTACACCTATCAACCCGACAAAATCTTCCACAGGTATACCCACTAATGTTTAATAATATTCAACTTAATCCTGCATCATCCTTGAACATGCTTGGCGGTTCATTTACTCGGGACTTATCTTGGAAAGATCATATTACATCTCTTGTAAAATCTGCTTCCAAGAGATTGGGTGTGCTAAGCAGACTCCGCTCTTTCTTTACCCCTGCACAATTGTTGACTCTATACAGGGGTTTTATCCGCCCCTGTGTGGAGTACAAATGTCATGTGTGGGGAGGCTCCCCACATACAACTCTTCTCAATAGGGTGGAGTCAAAGGCTTTTCGTCTCATTAACTCTCCTCCTCTTACTGACTCCCTTCAACCTCTGTCTCTTCGCCGCACTGTTGCATCTTTATCTCTTTTCTATCGCTACTTTAATGGTCACTGTTCCTCTGAACTGTTTGCTTGCATTCCTCCACCTCTACGACGGGCCCGTAGCAACCGTCTAGCAGCAAACTCTCATTCCTTTTCTATCCAGCTCTCTAATGCAAGAGTTAACCGTTACTCCCAGTCTTTCATTTATGCAACAGGTCAGCTCTGGAACTGTCTCCCTCTGTCTGTATTTCCTGCTGCCTATGATCTCCAGTCTTTCAAACGCAGTGTGTCCAGGCATCTCAAAATGATCGGTTCTTGAATTTGGCTCTCTATTGTATTTTGTTTTTCTCTTGGAGGGAACTGTAACTGTGGGCTAATGGCCTTTGGTTCCTTCTTCCTCGCATAAAAAAAAAAAAAAAAGGTCCAAGTTGACAGACAAAGGCGAAAAAGTTTGCCTAGGCAGGATGTATGCACAGAAGCACAGTTCTTGAGAACAACAGGAGGGAATCCATTAGGCCCATATGCCTTGTTAGTATTGAGGCCAGTGATGGCAGAAAATACATCAGCTGAAGAAATTTTAATGTCAGCCATGAGGAAGTCAGAGGGGGGAAGTGATGGAGGAACAGCACTGGAATCGTCTACATGTACGGTGGAATTGGAGGAGAAAGTCTGTGCGAAGAGATCTGCTTTATCAGTAGAAGAAATAGCTACAGAACCATCAGAGTAGAAAAGAGGAGGGAAGGATGATGAGGTAAAGTTGTTAGAAAGGTTATTGGCAAGGTGCCCGAAGGAGTGGGAAGAATTCGAGTTTGAGAGCTGAGAACATTTAGTACGGATGAAATTATTTTTAGCAGAGTGAAGAACAGACTTAGCACGATTCCGGGCAGAAACGAAAAGATGATGTGATTCAGGGATGGGTTGGCTCCGGTACCTTTTATAGGCCCTTTCTTTGTTGCGGACGCATTAGAAAAAGCGTGATAAAACCAAGGCTTTCTTGCGTTAGACAAAGGATTCGAAAAAGGAATGTATGCTTCCATGCCCAAGAGAATAACCTCCGTAATGAGCAAGGCAAATTCAGATGGCTCCCGGCCGTGGAAGCAATAATCATTCCATTGAATATTAAAGAAGTACTGCCTGAGGACCTCCCAATCTGCGGCTCCAAAATGCCATGGACAACGTTTCCCTGGAGGGTCCACAGGCCGTACCGGAGTGATTGGATAGGTTAAGGTGATGAGGTTGTGATCGGAGGAGCCGAAATGAGAAAAAAGATTAACAGTGTAAGCAGAAGGATTAGTTGTAAGGAAGAGGTCAAGTATGTTGGAGCTCTCTCCAAGGCGGTCTGGGATACGGGTAGGGTGATGTACAAGCTGCTCTAGGTCATTAAGGATAGAAAAGAAGTAGGCTTGTTCACCAGGTGGATCAGCGATAGGAGAGGAGAGCCAAAGTTAGTGGTGAAGTGAACATTGAAATCTCCTAAAATGGAGATTTCAGAGAAAGGAGAAATGGATAGAATGTGTTCCATCGTACAAGTAAGATAGTCGAAGAATTTTTGATAGTCAGTAGAATTAGGGGAGAAGTAAACAGCGCAGATATATTTAGTCAGAGAATGGCTGGAAAGCCGAATTCAGAAGAATCGAGTTCAGGAACACGAGAGCAAGATAAGTCGTTGCGTATATATACACAATAATCCACCTTTGGCTTTGAAATGAGTATAGGGAAAGTAGGAGGATACAGAAAAGGGTTTGCTGTCAGTTGCCTCAGACAGCTGAGTCTCAGTTAGAAAGAGACGATGAGGTTTAGAGGAGGAGAGGTGGTGCTCAACAGAGCGAAAGTTAGAGGAAAGGCCGCGAATGTTGCAGAAATGAAGAAGAAGTGAGTTAGACAGTGGTTCCAAGCAGCTCAAGTCGTCACCGGGAGAGGGGCGGAAGGTGGGGGCATTTATGATCCCCCACTTGGGGACTCCGAGGCTGAGTGTTGAGACGCCATGATTTTTTAGAATTTTGGAAAAGGAAGTGTAGTGTGTACTGTGCATGTAGTTTGGTGTAGATAGAGAAATTTGTATTGGAGAGCATGCTGGCCTACTCTGTGTAACCGAGACACTGAAAAAGTTCAGCAAAGGGGGATGGTCAGGAACTAGTCCTGAGGGCTGATGAATTATGGAATATAAACTGAAAATGGATCAAAATATCCACCTAGAATCCCTTCACTTTAACTTGGCACAAATTTCTGTCCATTCGCAGCTTACTTTTCGTAGTTCAGGGACAGAAAAGGGCAATTGTACGTCTCTACTACTTTTACACGGCACTTCTTCGTGATCAGCATCCTAGTCTAGTATTAACCCACTGTTACAACTCAGCATTCACGATGGAAAGACGGCAATTTTAGGCCAGGTTGTGGAAAAGGATGTAGAGCCGTAGTATTGTCTTATTTTCCAGTAAAAGAGTTAATGAAGGCTGTATCTGACCACTCCAGTTCCTAACGTCTATGCCAAACCGTGTAGTAGTAGTAGTAGTAGTAATGTTAGTAGTAGTAGTAGTAGTAGAAGTAGTAGTAGTAGTGATGGTGGTGATGGTGGTGGCATTTAGCAGCGGTGGTAGTAGTAGTCGTCCTCTTTCCGTTCACCATTCTCCTTTCGGAGATAGAGAGGGATCTGAGGGACATTTGTATAACTAGGCAGAGGAGTGGCCTGTCCATTTCAGTGCCACCGCGAGATGGCGTCGCTCACTATACATACTCAGTGGAGGACATAGGAGACCAAGCAACACTTTTTCCTTTACTATGATGTTGACGTCTTGGTTGATAGTCAAAACAAATCGCTAAGGGAGAGGTGTTACGTAGTCCTGATCAATGACAATATGGCTTGAATCAATGAAAAATCAAAAGACGTAAGAGTACAGACAAACAAGAAGCGGTGTCAAGGTACAGCAAACCCATCCCGGGCAGTCATTTTACTGCTGACGTATAAACGCAACAGGACATTGACCCTCATACCGCTAAGTAAGGGGTGACCCCCCTGATGTAATGAGGCATGTTATAGGATCAAGACTTGAAAGATGCACCTATAGGGTTTGGTTTCATGTCGATATGACGAATTTGAAAAGAGTTATGAACAAAAACTATTTATTTTTGTTTTACATTTTGGGGGCCAACAGCCTGGGCCTTGGCCCAATTTGGTGCAAAATTCAATCAGGTCATCAGAAGGTCGTAGCCCATCATCCCTGAAATTTTAGTGAAAATTACACCAGTAGTTCTCGTGTAAAGTTGTTAACAAACAAACAGGCAGACAAGCCGAGTGAAAACAATACCCATCAACGTAGTTTACATTCAAATTAACCTGAATTACCACAACTACTACTACACACCACCACCGCCACCGCTACTGCTACTGCTACTTATACTACTACTACTACTACTACTGCTACTACTACACACCACCACCACTACCACAACAATTACTACTATTACCACTAATATTAATACTAGTACTGCTGCTGCTACACAGTACCACCACAACTACTACTACTACTGCTACTTCTACTACCACCACCACCACCACCACCACCACCACCACTACTACTACTACTACTACTACTACTACTACCACTATTCCTACTACTGCTACTACCACTATTGCTACTACTACTACTACCACCACCACCATCACTACTACTACTCCCATTACCAGTGAAGCAGAATCAATTGATGTTGGTGCGTACTCAAGGTAGGGGGATCTCTCTCTGACTGGCATGTTAATGGCTGTGGTGAAGTCAAGGTCGTGCGTCATACACCACACCATTTCCTGCGTCCACGTCGTGCCGCTGCGGGGAAACGTCATCACCACTACGTCATCTAGCCGAAATCTGGCCGTGAAAAATGAAAATCGTAGGGAAAAAATTGTCCCATTAAAAAAAGATAAGAAAAAAAAGAATGAGGTGACTGGCGCTGAGAGTTTCCTGTCGACAAATTTGCAACTAAGATTGAGAACGATGAGAAGACTGTTTTACCGTACAAATCCGAGAATTCCTTAACCCAGCATAACGTAATGGTAAACTGAAGCTCACTTACCTCTCTCCCCATGAAATTCGGAGAGACAGAGCACAACTAGACTCCAAGAGTGTAGCACAGCCTTCTTCCAGTAAAGTACTCAGTCATTGTGGGGGACTTTTATATAACTTAAAATCTTGGTGGAATATCTTTAGACTTACGTCTTATTTGAGGATTTTTTTTTTTCTGTTTTGGACCTTCCAGACATGGCACGTAAAGAATAAAGAAGAAGAAGAAGAAGAAGAGAGAGAGAGAGAGAGAGAGAGAAGGAGACAAAAGCTCCGACATTTGAAGAACCACGTTAAAACTCAACTAAATATTTACTGTAATGAGTAAGTTAGTCATCATTAGTCATATACTCTTTAGATCCCTGATTCTCCTCCATCGTCAGAAATACTGTATGTCTTATTTACTTACACATCACAGTGTTAGCTAGGTGGTGGCGACCATGATCCACTCACCTAATGTAGTGCTGCTTACATCCTCCTTCACCTTTGTCATTCATTTTGTGGCATATATTACACCACAAAGTATTGTACAGTACCTTGCATTTCACTTACACACGTGGTTTCCTTCCCTCGTGGTTTTTCCGCATTTCACCTACACACGTGGTTTCCTTCCCTCATGGCTTTTCCCCAACTTGTTCTCGGAATTAGCATGGCTACTCGTGCCGCTGCCAAAAGTATTCAATTTCTCATCCGTCCTCATCTGTACCAGTGCTGCTTCCTATAATTTTCAGTTTTTCTTCCCTCCTCACCCGTAGTGGTGCCTAAACCAATCAAATTTGCCCATTCAGGCGACCTAGGCCTACTGGTGCTCCGCCTACCTCATTAAGGGGCTTAAAACCGAGAGGGTGACCTCACTCGCCCTTCTTTCCACTCAGAACTTCATTCGGCTACTACCTGCCTTACTCTCTGTCTCTCCTGGTAAAAACTGGCCACGTGGTACTACTTTACATATACGATACACATAAACACAACAGCCTGGCACTCCCGCTTCTCACTAAATTCATTACTCATATTCTTAATCTGTAACTATTAATTCATGTAATTGATCTACACATGCTGTAACGTAATGGCCTTGTACTGTTTTGAAATCATGCAATAACTCTGTATTGTTCCAAGTCAATAATGACTGCCCTGTCTACTTCTTCCCAACACATTGGTGTATATTTATTCTAACCATTTGCCTTGGTGTAGCCCCCCTAGTAAAATATATATCCCCATAACCAAAAATGACACTGTGGTGAACCCGACATTAATACCACCACATTGGTGATTCCTGGAGTGTTTAAACAACATGGATACCTTACCACACATCCGACTATCCCTTCGTACATTCACGTACGATATTAACACGTGGTTTACACAAGTTGATGCTGCGTGGCCTGAAGAGACCAGTGATGATGACAAAATCAGAGCAGTTGTCTGCACTCTCCTAACTCAAGTAGCTGCCGTTGTTCAGGACGTACTCTTCAAACCATGTACAGATCACAGATATAAAATCCTGAAGGAAAGCCCGCTGCAGACCCTGGGCAAATCAAAGCAGGCACTTTTAATGGAGCTAGATGCCCTTCATTCTCAACAGCAGCGCCCCTCGGCCCTCCTTGCCCACATTCAAGCCACTCTTACGGCAGCTGGGGCCACACTATCAGATGACCTCCTCCGGCACTGACTCCTCCAACTCATGCCACCAGACTTCCGACTCCATCTACGATCCCTGGGCCCTGGCACGTCCCTAACTGAGTTCATCAAGAGGGTGGACACTCTACACGAAACTCAACAGCATTATGCCAACCACCCAGTAAGTGCACACTCCTCTCTTTCCCCTGTCATAGCCCCCAGTGCTACCCCTAGTGAAACAGTGGTATCAGTGAACAGTGTTGCGAACAAAAACGGTTCCATGTCAGAGCTGCGTACCTTATTAGCAAAGTTAATAGACGAGCTGGAAAGTACCGTAAAATAAGTGGCTTCACCACTCAGACCCCCAGTGTTGCAAGTCATCCCCTAGCCCCCTCGTGTTCCAACAGTGTTCCCCCAGTGAACCGTGCTCATTATGCTAATCCACAAACAGCAAGGGACAATTTCATGTTGTGTACATATCACAAGCGTTTTTGCTTGGAAGCCAGACTATACGCACCATCCTGCATATTCACGGGAAACGCATATGGTGGGAGACAGTCCCAGTAATGTCTCCTGCCACACACACCAAATGCCCCCTCACGATCAGCACACCCAAAGTCACGACACGTTCCACTGGCTCCAGGGAACTACTATGGGTTAAAGACACCATCTTTGGCACAAAATACCTTACTGACACTTGAGCCGCATTCAATATAGTCCCTCCTGCCTCTGACCACAAAACGGCTCAGCAACCCGCATTTGACCTGATAGCAGCAAGCAGCACCCCCATAGCCACATACGGCACGGACCCCATCACATGGCCCTCGCTTAATCAGTGTCATTTACTTGGCTGCTCCTCGTCACAGACATTAATCAACCTATTACTGGCGTCGACTTCCTGGGGGCACATGACTTGCTCGTGGATACCAGGGGACGGAATCTATATCACAGACCCTCAAACTCGTCCATCAAAGTAACCGGGTGTGCTGGTAATCCTCCACTCATTACACACCTTCACCAGAAATCCTCATATGCTTCCATACTATGCCAGTTTCCCTCTTGACCACTCACTCGTCCAACAATGGTCGTAGAGACCATGGTGTAGAGCACTGCATCATCACTTCCAGACCCCCATGTTTCGGCCGTCTCCGATGCCTTCCCCCAGAACGTCATCAGGCAGCAGAAAAGGAGTTTCAGACTATGCTTGACAAGGGCATCATTCGGCCGCCATCAAGCTGCTGGGCATCCCCTCTACACATGGTACCGAAGGCACAGCAGGGTGAGTGGGGAGCATGTGGGGACTACAGGGCACTGAATGCGATGACAGTTCGCAATAGATACTCCATTCCCCACATCCAGGATTACCACCATGAACTACACGGCCGTCATGTATTTTCCAAGATCGATTTAGTCAGGGCGTTCCACCAAATCCCTGTGGCAGAGTAGGACATCCCCAAGATGGCGGTAACCACCCGCTTTGGCCTGATTGAATACACAAAAATGAATTTCGGCCTTAGAAACGCGCACAAATGTTTAAGAGATTTATGGACCAGGTTGTCACGGGGCTAGATTTCGTCATGGTGTACATCAATGACATCCTTATCGTTTCTGATTCCCATGAGCAGCACAAAACACACCTCCAAATGCTGTTCCAACACCTGCAGGACTATAGGCTGTGTGTACACCTGGCGAAGTGTATCCTCGGTGCAGACGAATTGGATTTCTTGAGTCACAGAGTATCCGCCACAAGTATCACGTCCCTCCCGCAGAAGGTGGATGCCATTAAGGACTTTCCATGCCTGGCTACACCTCGCAGGCTCAGGGAGTTCTTGGGGATGGTCAATTATTATCACAGGTTCCTGAGAAATGCTGCAGCCACAGTAACCCCCCTTAACGATCTCCTGAAGGAGACAAAAAAGACATCCCCCAAACCTCTTCAATGGGCCGCACAGTCAGACCATGCCTTCACCAACCTCAAAACCACATCGCCACTGCACCCCACCTAGCATACCCATCACCAGATGCCCCCATCACACTCACCACAGACGCCTCTGCCAAAGCTGTGGATGCAGTCCTACAACAACAAGTCAATGGTGCAAATATGCCTGTCACATTCTTCAACCAGCGCCTTAACCCTGCCCAGTGCAAATACAGTGCCTTCGACAGGGAGTTGTTGGCTATATATGAGGCAGTCAGACATTACAGGCATTTTCTGGAAGGCTGAGAATTCACCATCCTCACTGACCATAAACCCCTTATTTATGCATAAAGATGAAAATTGGGCTCCTCGGGTGGCAAGACAGCTAGCCTTCATTTCAGAGTTTTCCACTAACATCCAGCATATCAGTGGGGACCTGAACAAGGTTGCAGATGCCCTGTCCCGTGGAGTTTCAGCTGTTGGCCCTACACTACCCCTGCTTGACCATGCAGCCTTGACCCAGGAGCAGGAGGATGATCAGGAACTCCAAGAATTGTTGCAGGCAATGACCTCACTTCAACTGCAACAGTTTGATGTCACCAGCACACCCCAGAAACTCTGGTGTGACATATCCTGCAGGACAGCACGGCCGTATATTCCCAAACGATTCCGAAGACAAGTCTTTAGTCATTACCACGAGATGGCACACCCAGGCATTTGTGGCACGCACAGCTTACTTAGCCGGTGAGTGGTATGGCTAAGGACGAGGTGTGACACCACCAACTGGGTCCAAGCATGGTGGCGTGTCAGTCAGCAAAAGTGCATCACCACACCAAGGCACCACTTCAACCACTGCCCACACCAACTCAATGTTTCCACACAGTACACATTGACATCCTTGGCCCCCTCCCCGAATCTAGGGGTAACCGCTATATCTTAACATGTATAGATAGAGCGACAAGGTGGGTCGATGCCACACCCATGCTGGACGCTACGACTGACCATATGGCATATCATTTCCTGACATCCTGGGACACTCGTTTTGGTGCCCCGCAGGTCACCATCACAGACCAAGGCTCCCAGTTTGAATCTCGGGGCTGGCAGGACCCAATGGACTTCCTGGGTGCTAAATGCCACAGAACCTCTGCATATCACCCTCAGGCAAACGGGATGATTGAGCGCTACCATCGTCGCCTGAAGGAAGCACTGAGGGCACTTCCCAACCCAGTGAATTGGGTGGCCACGCTGCCAATCCTCCTCCTAAACTTGAGGGTTACGGAGAAGGAGGACATTGGGAATTCCTCGGTGAAGCTAACGCATGGGGAAGACTTGAGGCTGCCGCAGCAATTCACCCTGCAACCACGCAGGCCAGCCCTGGTTTTCCTCCCAGAGCTCCAGCAGGCAATGCAGGCACTATGACTAGTCCCTTCTCGTTCTTGCCAGCACCAGACGACATTCATCCCGCACTCCCTACCAGACGTCGAACAGGTCTTCGTGAGGAGGGGTCAACACACTTCACCACTCCAAACCCCATACAAAGGCCCATACCCTGTGATCACAAGCTCAGACAAAACAGTCATAATATACAAACAGGGGAAACCATCCACAGTCTCTGCAGACAGAGTCAAACTGGCCACAACACAAACCCAGTCACAGACAACACCCCACATGTCATCCCCCAACCTTGCCAGTCCACCAACAACATGCACACAACCAACACCTCAAATCTCAACACCAACACCTACATGCACCCCCGACCCACACACACACACACTATCCCCTTTGTCAATTCGTACCCTCCACTACCTGTCATCACCACACACCGACTCAGGCGTCATGCAGTACAGCAAACCTCTACTCCCTCACTACCACCCACACCACCGTCCACAAACCCTACCTCCAGCACTAACCCTACTACCACTAACCCACCCACTTCGTCAACCTCACACGATCCTACCTCTTACCTTACTCCCCCACCCACCAACCCTCAACCCATCCCTATACCTCATCCACCCTCTTTGTCAACCCCAGCTCCTGCCCCTTACCTAGTCCTTAACCTTAACCCAACCTCTCTGTCAACCTCAGGCGATCCTACCCCACACTCTTTCCCACCAGTCCCCACCCCTTCCCCAGTCAATACCCCTCATCCATCAACACCTGTCGTTCCCGTAATCCCTCCATCACTAACCACAACCCTGCAAACTACATCAACATCTACCACATTTACCTACACACAATCAGGCCGTCTCAGCAAACCAGCACAATATTACACATTCAGCATAATCTGATATAAAAAACCACAGACACTCCAGGTCATCACACCTACGTTGCATTCATATGGTACAGAATTGTTTTTGTGTGTGTGCTACCCCATATAATAGCTCAGTTGTATAGATGGGCATAACTTTCTCATTCATTTGCTCATAATAACTAAGCACTAGTCAAATTCTCGTGCTATGCCTGGCTACTATTTCTTTATATATAACAACTGCTTTTTGTAATTAACACATTCAAATCATTTTCCAATGTTCGGTCACTTTGAAAATTGTATATATATATATATATATATTTTACCTTGTACCCTAATCATTTTCTTCTCACTTTTCTTCCTGTTTTGTAGCCATAAACAGAAGGGGGGAAGGGGGAGTGCTGTGGCGTATATTACACCACAAAGAGTTGTACCTCGCATTTAACTTACACATGTGGTTTCCTTCCCTCCTGGCTTTTCCGCATTTCACCTACACACGTGGTTTCCTTCCCTCGTAGCTTTTCCGCATTTCACCTACACACATGGTTTCCTTCCCTCAGGGCTTTTCCCCACCTTGTTCTTGGAATTAGCATGGCCACTCATGCTACTACCAATAGTATTCGATTTCTCATCCGTCCTCATCTGTACCAGTGCCGCTTCCAATAATATTCAATTTCTCTTCCCTCCTCACCTGTAGTGGTGCCTAAACCAATCAATTTTGCCTATTCAGGTGACCTAGGCCTACCGGTGCTCCACCTACCTCATTTAGGGGCTTAAAACCGAGCGGGCGACCTCACTCGTCCTTTTTTCCACTCAGAACTTCACCCGGCTACTACCTGCCTTGCTCTCTGTCTTTCCTGGTAAAATCTGGCCACGTGGTACAACTTCACATATATGATACGCATCAACACAAGAGCCCGGCACTCCCGCTTCTCATTAAATTCATTACTCATATTTTTAATCTGTAACTGTTCATTCATGTAATTTATCTACACATGCTGTAACGTAATGGCCTTGTACTATTTTAAAATCATGCAATAACTTGGTATAGTTCCAAGTCAATAATCACTGCCCTCTCTATTTCTTCCCAACACATTGGCGTTTATTTATCCTAACCATTTGCCTTGGTGTAGCTCCCCTAGTAAAATATATATCCCAATAACCAAAAATGACACAGTGGTGAACCCAGCCTTATTACCACCACAGTTTTCTGTGTCTGCACTCCTCTCCTCCTGTTTCTCCCATCCCTCCTGTCACTTTTATTGCTACTCTTTCAACTTCAGGTGACTCTAAGCTGAGTGACAAAACTAATGATTTCCTTTAACCCAGGAAACCATTTACACTTCTGGGTGACAACCACATAATCAAATAATGAGGTGATGTGCTGCCTTCTATGATGCCTGTGTTAACTGGGTGGAGAGTGGTTGCTTGCCTGGGATTTAATGGGTCTACTCAACAACCTACACGTCACGGTGAATGAGGGTAGGGGAGGGGGTAACGGATGGTGAATGTGGATTGGGGATGAACTGAAGGTGGAGTAGGGAAGATGGCAGGATCAATGATTAGGAAGATTCAGTCTGGATAATCCTGCTTCGGGTGGGGTATATGAAGTAGGTCTGATTTTTTTTTTTTTAATGCTCGCTCCGTGAGGTCCAGCAGTCTTCCTACACATCATAAACCTCCACATGTCACAACTTCTGCGCTAACGCCCACCGTCTATACTGAATACATGGAAGAGCCACCGTTTGTACTGAATACATGGTACAGCCACCGTCTATACTGAATACATGGTACAGCCACCGTCTATACTGAATACATGGTACAGCCACCGTCTATACTGAATACATGGTACAGCCACCGTCTATACTGAATACATGGTACAGCCACCGTCTATACTGAATACATGGTACAGCCACCGTCTATACTGAATACATGGTAGTGTTGTTGCATACAGGACTTGGTGTATTGGTTTTAGCAGGGGTGTTTTTACGACATATCGGCGGGTCTTATGGTTGACCAGTAAGTCTGCTTTAACGAAATTCATAGCCTTACACCGTTCCCTGCCCCCCCTCTCTCTCTCTCTCTCTCTCTCTCTCTCTCTCTCTCTCTCTCTCTCCTTGTGTGTGTAAAGATCATTGACTCACTTTTCTCCCTACCTGCAGTTCTCTCTCTCTCTCTCTCTCTCTCTCTCTCTCTCTCTCTCTCTCATAAATCTACTGACCTGAACTGGGCATATTTATCAAGGTACAATCTGCAGTGCTGTGGCAGGAGATACCGTCCTTGTCCAACCTCCACCAGTCCCTTATCAAAAGATCCGAATTTCGTCCGTATTTCCTGCTGGATCTCCGGGGCCAAGGGGAAGGCCATCAAGGGGCAGGAGTTTCCTTTCTCAGCCATTTTTAAGCACTGTAAATGTAAACAGAGCTTAACTATGTGGGATATATTACAGAGAGTAGCGCTGCATTTGAAATATATTTGGTGGTATCTTGTGCCCATAGGAAATAGGAAATATAGACATTGGGAGACAGTTCCAGAGTTGATTGTTGCATAAATGAAGGACTGGGAGCAACGGTTAACTCTTCCATTAGGGAGTTGGACAGAAAAGGGACGAGAGTTTGTTACTAGATGAGTGGTACACGCCCGTCGTAGAGGTGGAGGGATGCAAAGTGGACAGTTCAGGGAAGCAGTGACCAATGAAGTAGCCTTAGAAAAGAGATAAAGATGCAACAGTGTATCAGAGAGATAGAGGTTGAAAGGAGCCAGTAAGAGGAGGAGTTAGTGAGACGAAAAGCCTTTGACTCCACTTTATTGAGAAGAGCCGTATGTGGGAAGCCTCCCCACTCTACACAGGGGCAAATAAAAAAAACTTATATAAAGTCAAAAACTGCGCAGGGGTAAAGAAGGTAAGGAGTCGGCTTAGCATACCTAATCTCTTGGAAGCAGATTTTACATAAGATGTAATATGATTATTCCAAGATAAATCCCGAGAAAATGAAACCCCAAATATGTTTAAGGATGATGCAGGACTGAGCTGGATATTATGAAACATTTGTGAGTACTCCTGTGAAAGATTTTGTCAGGTTGATAGATGTAAGAACTGAGTCTTTGATGCATTAAAAACAACAAGATTACTTTTACCCTAGTCAGAGATACCAGCCAAGTCAGACATTAGATGTGCCATAGCCTCATCCCTTGTTTGTTGAAGTAACCATATTGCGGAACTGAATGGAAAGGTGACGGGTGGAATCATCAGCGTATGAGTGGATAGGGTTACATGTACAGCTTTGAAGGTTATTGATGAATAACAGGAAGAGAGTCGGTGACAGGACAAAGCCCTGAGGAACACCGCTGTTGATAGATCTAGGAGAAGAATGTGGCTATCTACAACAGCAGTTACAGAACGACCAGAAAGGAAGTTAGAGATGAAGGCAAAGTAAGAGGGATAGAAACCGTAAGAGGGCGGCTTGGAAATAAAAGATCTATGCCAGACTCGATCTAAAGCTTTTGAGATGTCATGTGCAATGGCAAAGCTTTCGCCAAAGTCCCAAAAGAAGGATGACCAGGAGTCTCAGTGGTAGGTGAGATCACCAGTGGAGCGTCCCTGGCGGAACCCATACTGACGATCTGAAAGAAGTTTGTGATAGGAAAGATGCTTCAGATTTTTCGTGTTAAGAATAAACTTGAAAACTTTTGAGACACAGGATGTTAAAGCAATTGGGCGATAGAGGGTTGGGAATGGTCACTCTTCTTTGGGACAGGCTGAATGAAAGCAAACTTCCGGCAAGAAGGAAAGGTACAAGTTGATAGACAAAGGCGAAAGCGTTTACCTAGACAGGGTGTAAGCACAGAATCGCAGTTCTAGAGGACAACAGAAGGGACCCCATTAGGCCCATATGCCTCGTTAGTGTTGAGGCCAGTGATAGCAGAAAATATATCAGGTGAAGAAACTTTAATGTCAGCCATGAGGAAGTCAGAGGGGGGTAAGTGATGGAGGAGCAGCACCAGAACCGTCTAAGGTGGAATTGGAGGAGAAAGTTAGAGCGAAGAGATCTGTTTTATTAGTAGAAGAAATAGCTACAGAGCCATCAGAGTACAAAGAGGAGGGAAGGATGATGAGGTAAAGTTGTTAGAAAGGTTTTTGGCAAGGTGCCTGAAGGAGTGGGAAGAATTCGAATTGGAGAGTTGAGAGCATTTAGTACGGATGAAAGTATTTTCAGCAGAGCGAAGAACAGACTTAGCATGATTCCGGGCAGAAACATTAAAAAAAGATTTGATTCAAGGGTGGGTTGGCACTGGTACCTTTTATAGGCCCTCTCCTTGTTGCGGACAGCATTAGAACAAGCGTGATTAAACGACAGCTTTTTTGCATTAGGCAAAGGATATGAGAACGGAATGTATGCTTCCATGCCCGAGAGAATAACCTCCATAATGCGCAAGGTATTCTCAGATGGCTCCTGGCTATGGAAGCAAGTCACTCCAGGGAAAATCAAAGAAGTACTGCCTGAGGCCTACCAATCAGCAGCTCCAAAGTGCCACAACCAACGTTTTTTTAGGATGGTCCACAGGCCGTACTGGAACGATAGGACATTATAAGGCAATAAGTTTGTGATTGTAGGAGGCCAATAGAGAGAAAAGATAAATAGTGTAAGCAGAAGGATTAGCAGCAAGGAAGAGGTCAAGTATGTTGGAACTCTCGCCAAGGCAACCAGGGATACGAGTAGGGTGCTGTACAAGTTGCACTAGGTCATTAACCCTCCTCGTAGACCTAAAGTTTTGCTTACAACTTAGGTACACCTGGATCGGTCAGACCCAACTTTTAAAAAATGCTGTAGTGTCACATATTTTATAGAATGAATTCCTAAATAATCCTACAATGTATTTGGTCTTTTCAGTTACAAAACTTTGTGAATAAGTTTTAATTCATTGAACTCCACATATTTCTTAAAAGTTGTAAAAAAAATGCCAAACTAAAAGTTTTTTTTTTTTAAGTCACTATACACGAACACAAAGAACACTATGAGCCTAGCACCTGTGTACAACTTGAGGGATGGAGGGCCTTCATTATGGGAATAGTGGATCCCACACAACAAAATCAATTTGCAAACTCATAGTGAAAAATTCTCCCCCCTCCTCATTTACCGTACATCTGGGTCTCACAGACCCAACATGCAATTGTGAGTGATATATTGCAAAAACGTAGAGAGACACGAAGGTAACACCCCTACAGCCTGCATGGGCACAAAGAGTTAGGAAGCTATTGAGAAGGACAAGAATCCCAGGCATCTATAAGTTACTGAAGTATATTATCGAAAAAATTGCCCGGGTCTGTCAGACCTGAGGAGGGTTAAGGATAGTCAAGTTGTAGGCTTGTTCACCAGGTGGATCAGTGAAAGGAGAGGAGAGCCAAAGGTGGTGATGAACATTGAAATCTCCTAGAATGGAGATTTCAGAGAAACGAGAAACGGAGAGGATGTATTCCATCTTAGAAATAAGACAGTGTGAATAGGGAATGAATAGATGATGCAGGATGGATGCTGATAACTCTGTTATTGGTGAGGGGGGTGTGTGGAGGGAATGAATAGATGATGCAGGATGGACACTGATAATGCTGCTTGTGGTGTGGGGGTAAGTGTAAGATTGTAAGATAGGAATAGACGATGCAGGATTGACACTGATAGTGCTGTCTGTGGTGTGGGTGTGAGTGTGAGTAGGGAATGAACAAATGATGCAGGACGGACATTGATACCGCTGTCTTTGGTCTGAATGTGAGTGTGAGAGTGTGATTAGAGAATGAAAAGGTGATGCAGGATGGACACTGATAACGCTGCCTGTGGTGTGGAAGTAAATGTGAGACTGTCAGGAGGATTTGCAGGATGGACACTGATAACGTTGACTAAGGCGTCCCCGCAACGCACGAGAAATCACCCGGCGGAGTGGAAGACGAGCGCAACAAATGTGCCACCCTCCATGTCACGTGTATACAGCATGTGCAATAATAGAAATTTGGCAGATGTGCAGCACTCGAAATACCGGTCATTACTTATAATTGTTGGTAGGATGCAGGCTTGTTCTGTGTGTGTGTGTGTGTGTGTGTGTGTGTGTGTGTGTGTGTTTCTATCAGACTCTCTCTCTCTCTCTCTCTCTCTCTCTCTCTCTCTTGTGTTAAGTAACCACATTTTCTTGCATCGACGTTGCATATGTATTACCCAGGGCAAGAGAATTTACCTTTTTGATCATATTTATCTCAGTATTAAAAATTTTGTATATCCATGCATCACACACACACACACACACAGACTCAATTTTGTACCAAAACATATTGCAAAGTAGGTGTCTAGTTAAACAGGTGAAAGTTAACATTATTAGACCAGGATTACACATATATCTCAGCTCATAACACAGCCTACTATGTTTAAGCAGAATAGGTCAATGATCAAGGTTACAGAACAAACTCAATATGACTTAGCCCTTTGACCTTGATCTTTAACCTATTGTTCTGAAATTTAGTCAGCTTCATCGTGGGCTACCCCTCAACACCTCCACCAAATTTTAAAACTGAGTACAAATTCTTCGCTATCATAAGTTCTCAACTGTTCTCAAGGCCTTCGTGAGAATGGTTCCGGCCCAAAGGGTGGAGTTACACTTGATGGACGAATGTAAATAAGCACTAGGGAATGTAGGTAGCGAGAATATAAGGCCAATCTGGCGAGTATTGATAAATGTTCGAATGCGTGCCGGAACATCATCTGTTCTTTCAGTACTCCAAGAATGAAAATAATTATTACAGTCTACGCAGCTACCTCCTTTTCCCATGACACTATGGTAGTACGTGAGTGATTGCAGAGGGGATATTGTATTTAATTTTAGTGGCTTCGGTGATCCGTGACGCCTCTTCCTTTGCAACTTATCCTGCACTTCTTAGTATAATCTTGTAGGCAACTGGTGCAGACCATCTTACTGTTTTTTTTTTTTTTTTTTTTTTATGGAGGGAACAGTCTTTCAGGCTTTTGGCCCTTGGTTCCTTCTTCCTTGCATAAAAAAAAATATGTATATAATACAGAGGTGTTGAGAAGCACGAGTGATAGTTACGTGGTAGTGAAAAATTCAGGATAGATTGTGCATTTTCAGTTGTTAGTCAGAGGTGCCAAGTAACCTGCTGTTGTGAGTGGAGGTATGCGTGAATATATATTTTAGATTTTTGTCTTCCAATAATGTTTTATTTGGATGGTTGTTAAATTATGAACCACTCATATTTTCCGGTTTGCATGATAAAGCATTTCGTGACACATATTGTGCGAAAACTCTGGAATATTTTGGATGGCTCCGACTTGGAACTGATGCTGCTAGGGGTACCTAGAACGTCCGAGAAGGATATAAAAGAATAGGGGAGAGATTAGAGGAGTGAGTTTACTTGTGGCCTAGTGAAGTTAGCGTGGTTCTGGCACTTTTGAAAATAGTTAAACAACGTAATTACCTGGGAAACAAAGACTACGAACGTAAGAAGCCTATGTTAATACGAAGCCTGAGTTGTTTTTCTGTACATTGAAAGGCTGACCCTTCGAGGAACAATTCACTGGGCAACGTCCTTCCTATACTGAAGTACTGCTGTTGGAGCCTGTGGCAGTGTGGGAAGAGGACGTAACAAGTTGTGTCAGGAATTGGGATAGAAAAGTGCTGTAGTGAGTCAAATCTTCGACACAGAGCCAGAAGGTGTACAGACAAGAATCCAAGCTAGACAGGAGGTGGCGTCTCTGGCTGCAGTTACGAAGTTACTGCAAGCACAAAGTGAACAACTACAAGCACAAAGTGAAGAACAGAAAGAACGACATGAACGGCTTCAAGAGGCATTACAGGAACATGAGAAGGAGTTACAACTGGTGATGCAGGAACAACTAGAAATATTCAAGGGGGAACTGAAGGAAGAACAGCAACAGTTGAAGGAAGAAGTATACCTATTGCTACAGCAACAGAAGTGTGAGGTGGGCAATAACGTGATGGATTGCAGACAGCATACAGATGACCACTTGAAGATAATTAGTGGGAGAATTACTGAGACTGTAGAGAAATCTTGCACTGCTGAGCCTTAAGTTAGTGTACAGGGAGCATAAGTTAAAAATGGAATCTTGATGAATCCCAAGCATCTGAAGGTAGCATTACGGGGCTGAAAGATTACAATGTAGAAGTTTTGAGTCCAACACTTGATTATAATGTCCCAGTTTTTAGTCCTTTAACCAGTGAAGTGCATGGTTATAATGAAAGTCCTGTTAAAAAGAAACCTCAGGAATCTGATGGTAAAGTATCTTGGAAAGCTACCATGTGCAATTTGAGTTACTTGAAGATCAGAACGGTTGGCATGATAGGCAGAGGGCAATGCAGCTTGCTGTTAGCCTCAAGGGTGCTGCAATGGAGATTCTTGGCCAGCTGTCACTGGAGGAAAGGAACACATATCAGTCCTTAGTAGAAGTGCTAGAGCAGATACAGGACCATGTGCCAGACTGAGGTTTATGAGGGAGGTTCCGGAACCATGTACGGGCTCGATATCAGCTTGCTCATGACCTGGAGAGTATGGCACAAAAGGCATACCCTGAAACTACGCCTAAAGTGCGCCTATTCTTCTGAGGGATTAGGTCATTGATGCCTTTAATAGTGTGGAGTTGAAAGTGCAAGTGAAGCAGGCACAATAGAAAGGCATGCAAGAAGCACTATCCAGGGCTCTGGAATTTGAATCCTATGTCAGGTCCAGAACATCCAGTTTGCAGGCAGCACGTAGTGCAGGATTCAAGGCAAGAAAAGGGCAGGTACATGAAGTGGAGAATTTGATATAAGTTGCTGGTATTGTGAGAAGCCACGACATAGGTAAGCAGACTGCTACAAGTGGCAGAGGGAACAGAAGATTAGAGGAGGTTGTTGGTTCTGCGAGAAGCCAGGACACAAGGAGGATTGTTACAAATGGAAGAAGGAGCAAGTACAGAAAAGTCCAGGTAAACCTACGATTGCAACAAGAGCGTTGGACATGTGGTGAAGTGGGACACTTCAGTTTTAATCTTTCAAAGAAGAAAAAGAAGTAGGCTGCAGAAAGCGACAAAATAGTACAGGCTTGTGTTAAGGGGCAACAACCAGTCAGATTTTCCCAAGTAGCCCCACCACTGATAAAATGGAAGAAAACTTCAATTGATAGTGTGCAAGCAGACGGAAGAATATACAGCAAGAGGTGTTCCCTGGTGATTGATTCAGTCTCAGAACAGGCTTTTGTAAGGCCTGATGTGTTATGTCATAGGCATCTGCCTGAGTCATCCACAAACAACTGCGTGGCGATCTGGGCACCACACTAAACTGAGGGGACCCTTGAATGACTAGACTGAAATGGCAAGACAAGAGACTATGCCAACATGGAGGATCCTTGTCTTCCTGGTCTGGGCTATCTGATGTCCATGGGATGTGAACTGGACTTCTGCTCCAAGAAGCTCAATGTCCGAGGAAATTTGGTTCCCATCATGGCAGTGAAACACATTAGTTCTGGTGGCGAGGTGAGGGCACTACACAGCACGATGATATCCCAATATCAGAACCTATGCCCCAGTGTAAGGTGAGTGGCTCTTTTGTCAGCTGTCTGGGAGTAGTGCAGCCTGATGGTCGGTGCAAGACGAAGGATGGAGTGATGGTGGGGAGGATTTGGTGGAAACAAGTGCAGGTGAAGTGCCAGCTGTGGTGGCCAATATCTCCCGTGAGACAGAGATCAACGAGGGAGAAATAGTGGGACTGTGTCAGGCAGTGGACCCTGAGTGGCATCAGTCGAAGGTCTGTAAAAGGAGTGTTGTCAAAGAAGTGGGAAATCTGCGAGACCACTTACAAGACCTGTTTTCAAGAAGTTGCCAGTGTCCGGAACACTCACAAGTGCTGCAACTAAGGGCTCTGTTAGTGAAGTTTGTTGATGTTTTTTCCACCTGAGACTTAAACCTGGGATGCACGGATCTGGTGTAGTTTTGTACCAAAACCGGGGATCACCGCCTGATTAAACAGCCTGCGTGGAGGATGGCAACAGCTTAATGGCAAGAAATGTAGAGGGTGATGGAGAATCTTCAGTAAAGGAGTGATAGAAAAGTCCAGCAGTTCTTGGGCATCGATAGTTGTTTTGGTAAGGAAAAAGGATGGCTCAGTGAGATGCTGTGTTGATTATTGAGCCCTAAATGAAGTGACAGTGAATGATGCATACGTCTTGCCAAGAACTGATGACACACTGGATACTCTGTCAGATGCCAAGTGGTTGTCCACCCAAACATGAAAGCAGGATATCACCAGGTCCAGGTCGTAGAAAATGACAAGGAGAAAACAGCCATTTCATATGGATGGGGTTTATGGCAGCTCAGAATGATCCCATTTGGCCTGTGTATTGCCCCAGCTACTTTTGAGAGCCTCATGGATAGAGGACTGGAAGGTCTGCTGTGACAGACAGCTCTCATCAATTTTAATGATGTGACTGTGTTTGGACGGACTTTTGACCAGGAATTGCAGGGCCTGTTAGAGGTGTCAACAGGATCTGAGCAGCGCATCTCAAGCTGAACCCTAAGAAGTGCTACTTGTTCCAGAAGGAAATGAAGTACCTGGGACAAATTATTTGAGGGCAGCGTCCATACTGATCTGGAGAAGGTGGCAGCTGTGAGAAACTAGCGGGTTCCGACTTGCGTGAAGAACCTATGGAGTTTCCTTGGTTTGTGTACCTACTATTGGCGTAATGTCAAGGACTTTGCAATGATGGCTGCATGTCTGCACAAGTTGTTAGGAAAGAGGTAGAAGTTTATGTGGACTGCAATGACTCAGAAGGCCATTGATGAGCTCAAGCATGAGTTGGCAAGCTCTCCTGTGTTGCTGTACCCAGATCAGGGTCAACCCTTTATCCTGGACTGTGATGCTAGTGACTATGGCATTGGTGGTGTACTGTCACACAAGAAGGGTCAGAAAGAGTATGTGGTGGCATATTATAGCATAAAGTTCAGCCCACCGGAATGGAACTACTTTGTGATCCATGAGAAGCTCTTGGCAGTGATGAAAAGCCTTGACTTCTTGCATCCCTACTTGTATGGGTTCCACTTCATCATCAGGATGGACCGTGCAAAAGTCGCTGATGATATTAACCCGCGCCGTCCCGAGGACGTACTTCCACGTCCTCACGTTTTGTCACAGCTAATCCCGAGGACGTACTTCAACGTCCTGCAATTGCAAGGTTCATAATTTCCACAATTTTCAATTTTCGCGAGTCATTTTTGGTACTTATACACGGGACACCTTCCTCAACAAGATGCCAGGCAGAGACAATGCCTTACCCAGCATGATCTCCTCCCCCTCCCTGCATGCCCTTTTCTCAGCAATTCACCTGTTATCAGTGACCTGGCCAGTATAGCCATGTCATGCCACGGTACGAAATTCAGGGCCAGAGTGATTCCCCAATCAATGACAATGTGGAGGACAAACTTTACATAGCATTAGAGGAAGAAACAGTTAGAAATGATGATCAGGTAATGTGGCAAAAAAAGGTCAGGTATTAGTGAGTGAAACAATGCTTATAATGCCTATATTACTGCTTGAAAACCAATATACTCTTGTACTACATATAAATTCGTAACAGTAAATAAATAAATACCGTTTATGAGTGGTGTGAAATAGTTATCCTCCCATAGAACTCGTTTTCTTTGGTGCCAGCCTGATAGAAAACCCAGTAAGATAAGGAGGCTCTCCTACCTGTAATGAGTATTTTAAACCTCAGGTGAGCGATTTCTCTATGAATTTTCGATATTTCTCACCAAAAGCGAAAGTTTTAGCAAAAAAAAAAAGGGTCGAAAAATGGTCGGGATTGGGGGGTACCAGTGGTCAAAAAGTGGTCGGGATGGGGCGGGTTAAACAATCCAGACGGACAACTGGCGTGCTAGCTCGGGAAGCTGGAAAAGCACAACTATGAGGTGCAGCACCATTCTGGGTGGGTACATGGCAATGCTGACGGCCTGAGTCATCGGCCTTGTGACCCAGTTTGTAGGCAATGTAGTAGGAAAGAAAATCTTAGCATGAAATGAAAACATACTGCAGTAAAAGGGCCAGTGTCAGCTGAAGAAGATCTGGAGAGGATGCAGATGGAGGATACACATTTGCAACCAGTGCCCGAGCGGCTGCAGCAGAGTACAGTACGATGATCTTGGGAAGAGGTGTCCAGGGTTAGCCCCGTTACTAAGAGCTGCTAGAGTCGGTGGGACCTTCGTTTGAACAACAGACTACTGGAACATCAATGGAAGACACCCAGCGACCTCAGTAAGTATTGGCAACTGGTGGTTGCTAAGAAAATGAGATTTGAGGTCTTAAAAGAGTCTCTCAACAGGATCATTAGCGGGCACCAGGGAGAGAAGAAAACTCGGCTGCAACAGAGGTTCTACTGGACTGACATGCATCAGGATGTTGAAGAGTGGCGTTCGGCCTGTGATGTATGCTGTGACAAGAAGGGATCCAAGAAACGTGGTTGCGCCCCTCTTCAGCTGTACCATGTGGGTGTGCTAATGGAAAGAGTTGCAGTGGACATTACTGGACCTCTGCCACACATTGAAAAAGGAAACTGGTCAATATATGTCACCATGAAGTACTTCAGAAAGTGGCCAGGAGCCTATGATATCCCAGATAAGGAATCTGCAACTGCTCAAGTGGTGGTTGACCAGTTCTTCTGTCGTTCTGGGATGCCACAAGAGCTACATTCAGACCAGGGTAGAAATTTCGAGTTTGCTCTGTATTGTGAGTGCTGCAAGTTACTGGGAATCAAGAAGTCCAGGACGACTTCATTAAGGCCCCAGTCAGATGGGATGATGGAGAAATTCAACTGGACCCTGGGACAAGAACTGATTAGGTACTGTGTATTGGGACAGATGGAATGGGATCAGAAATTACCTACATTGCTGATGGCATATCGGTCTGCATCTCATGAGTCGACTGGCTACACTCCTGCCAAACTGATGCTGGGCCAGGAGTTACAATTACCAGTTGAACTGTTAATGGGAAGACTACCTGGCAAAGAGCTATTTACAGACACCTCCAGCTACGCGAAGCATCTTCAGGAAAGACTGGGTGAGGTACATCATCCAGTTCGAGGAGCTCTGAAGGTTTCAGGTGAAGTGATGATGCACGAGCATGATGCCAAGGCAAGTGAGGTGAGCTTCAATGATGGTGACAAAGTTTGGTTATAGAATCCTCAGCAAAAGGAGGGACAGTCACCAAAGTTGCAGAGCCCATAGGATGGACCCTGCACTATGATGGACCGCCTGTCAGACGTAACATAGCAGATTCGGGGAGGCAGGAAGTCGCGCCAAAAGGTGGTTCACCTGAATTGACTGTGACTGCAGCATGGGCCAGGACAGTACGGCTGGGACGTCTTCGAGGAATCGTGCACACCCGCAGCCGATGATGTTGAGGAGGACCAAGGAGCCGAAGTACAAAAGGATGGTGACAATTTCCTTAGGGAAGAAGTGAATCAGAAAGAGGATCAAGTCATTCCAGGAAGAGTGGACTGGTTGGAGGAGCAGGGAATTCTTTGAAAGCAGGATAGGGGAAGAATTGATAAGCAGAAGGACTATTTTGTGCATGATGATTTTTTTTTTTTTTTTAGGATTAAGTGTTATGCTTGTAAATATTGTGTAGTTTCGTTGGGACGACAAAGGGACTAGGAAAGGGTAGTGTTGAGAAGCAGGTGTGCTAGCTAGATGGTGGTGTAAAAATCCAGAAAGTTCGCGCATTTTCAGTTCCTCGTCACAGTTGCCAGGTAGCTTGCTTTTGTGAGCAGAGGTATTTTGTAAAGTTATATGTTAATTTTTTTCTCTCTAACGTTTTATTGGGATGTTTGGTATATTATGTAAAATTCATATTTATTTTAAGTTTGTTAGAGTGCTACATAACGTACGAAAGCTTTGGAATATTTTGGATGTCTCTGACTTAGAACTGTTTCCGCTAGGAGCACCTAGAACGTCCGAAAAGGTTTTAAAAGGATGGGGGAGAGAATAGAGGAGTGAGTTTACTTATGGCCTCGTGAAGTTAGTGTGGCTCTGGCACTTGTGAAATTAGTTATGCGAACAGTGTATTTTCTTGGAAAATAAAGACTACGAACGTGAGAAGCCTGCGTTATTTTGACACCTGAGTTGATCTTGTGCACACTGAAAGGCTGACCCTTCGAGGAACGATTCACTGGGTGACATCCTTGCTGTACGGAACTACTGCTGTTAAAGCCTGTGGCGGTGTGGGATGAGGACGTAACACAGGAGAAGGTTAAGGTGTATACTGTTAATAAACTGATAAGAGAAAAGAGCTTTGTATGATTTATTATACGACACTTAATGCCTTAACTACGATTCTATTGTAACTTATTCCTGCTGGCTCCCATTTTTCGTTATTATTATTATTATTATTATTATTATTATTATTATTATTATTATTATTATTATTATTATTGTTGTTGTTGTTGTTCTTGTTGCTGTTGTTGTTGTGTTTATGTTTAACCTATCTAGTTCGATTTTTCTGATTCCTACTTAGCTCCCCCTTCACTTCGATATTTCTGGCTCATACCTCCCTTATATATTAAAGGAAAATTGGTTTAGGAAGGACCCCTCCCCCCGTTGTGTTATTTTACTATACTATCTCGATAGTCTTAATTTTTGGCTGCCTGGGCTAATTTATCCTGTATTGGAGTACGCAAACACACCTACGATAGACAGATAGACTTACTACCGATTCCCTATCTTAAATCAGGTTTTGATATGCAGGAGGGAAAAAGAGGATGTAAAACCTTCCTCTCTGTCCTAACTTCATGAGTATATCTAAAGTTGCGATACCAAACCTACAGTAGATTATAATGATTTTCTGCGGGAAGATCAATGAAACGGGTGCAAAGTCTTCCCTTGTGTAATTCTTCCTGTAAAAAGATATGAAAGTTATGGCAATGAAAGAGGTCCAGTCTTCCCTTGTGTGGTTATTCCTGTAAAACGAAATCGGTTAGAGCAATGACAGGAGTCCAGTCTTCCCTTGTCTAGTTCATCCTGTAAAAAGGTATAAAAGTTATGGCAATGAAAGGTGTCCAGTCTTCCCTTGTCAAGTTCTTCCTGTAAAATTATATACATGTTAAAACAGGGAATGGATCGTCATAGTTTCCCACCCCTGGCTAATGGTACACAATAATTTACTTAGAGGTATTTCAAACTGACTTGGCTTATAGGTCTACCAATATATTAAAGGTTTATATTTTGTATGTAAAAATCGAATATATTCATTTAAATTTCTTACGCCACAGGCAGGGGATACTGAATGTTTTTCTTGGCGTCTCTTTTTCTTTACTCGTGTACTTTTCTTTGTTTTTCTATACCTGTTTTGAGTGTTTTTATTTGTTTGTATTTCTTCCTATGTGTGTTTCTTTACTTCTGTATTTATTTGTCTTTCTTTACTTGTATGTCTTTCTTTACTTGCCTGTCTGTATTTTCTTTCTTTACTTGTGTTTTTTATTTACCTATGTCTTTCGTTTTTTTGTGTGTTTTTTCTTGTTGTGTGTGCGTCTTTTTTTGTGTGTCTTTCCTTACTTGTGTGTCTTTCTTTACTTATATGTCTCTCTTTACTTGTGTAACTTTCTTTACTTGTGTGTGTCTTTCTTTACTTGTGTTTGTCTTTCTTTACTTGTGTGTCTTGCTTTACTTGTGTGTTGTGTTTCTTTACTGGTGTCGTTCTTTACTTCTGTGTTGTGTTTCTTTGCACGTGTTTCTTTCTTTAATGTGCGTTGTATTTCTTTACTTGTGTGTTGCTTCTTTACTTGTGTGTTGTTTCTTTACTTTTGTGTTGTTTCTTTACTTATGTGTTGTTTCTTCACTTGTGTGCTGTTTCTTTACTTGTGTGCTGTTTCTTTACTTGTGTGCTGTTTCTTTACTTTTGTGTTGTTTCTTTACTTGTGTGCTGTTTCTTTACTTGTGTGCTGTTTCTTTACTTTTGTATTGTTTCTTTACTTATGTGTTGTTTCTTCACTTGTGTGTTGTTTCTTTACTTGTGTGCTGTTTCTTTACTTTTGTGTTGTTTCTTTACTTGTGTGATTCTTTGCTCGTGTGCGTTTCTTTGTGCATGTTTCTTTGTGTGTGTTTCTTTACCTGTGTGTTGTGCTTCTTTACTTGTATGTTGTGTTTCTTTGCTCGTGTGTTGTGCTTCTTTACTTGTATGTTGTGTTTCTTTGCTCGTGTGCGTTTCTTTGGGCGTGTTTCTTTGTTTGCTTCTTTACTCGTGTGCATTTCTATACTCGTGTGTGTTTCTTTACTCATGTGTTCCTTTACTCATGTGTGTTTCTTTACTTATGTGTTTCTTTACTTGCGTTTCTTTACTCGTGTGTGTGTGTGTGTGTGTGTGTGTGTGTGTGTGTGTGTGTGTGTGTGTGTGTGTGTGTGTGTCCGTGTTTTTTTACTCGTGTGTGTGTACTTCTTTACTTTGTGTGTGTGTGTGTGTGTGTGTGTGTGTGTGTGTGTGTGTGTGTGTGTGTGTGTGTGTGTGTGTTTCTTGGGTCTGTGTTTCTTTAAGAGCGCGAGCTCGCGTGCGTGCGTGTGTGTGTGTGTGTGTGTGTGTGTGTGTGTGTGTGTGTGTGTGTGTGTGTGTGTGTGTGTGTGTGTGTGTGTGTGTGTGTGTGTGTGTGTGTTACAGATGTGTGTTTCTTTACTTGTGTGTGTGTTTCTTACACGTGTGGTGTTGCTTACACGTGTGTGTGTTTCTTTACACGTGTGTGTTCTTACCTAATTTTTTCTTACCTAATTGTATCTTAACAGGAAGGAGTCAAACTCGTACTATCCCGTGTATTAAATCACTTGACACAAATATCCTTAAATTTATTAATTGTTTTGGTACACTGTTTCACATGGCAGAGCATTCTACTCATCAATTGCCCTATTTGAGGAATTGAATTGCCTTCCTTCTTTATCACCTCTCTTTTTATGTAGTTTTTTTCCAGTGTTCTCTTGCTGGTGCTTCCTCATATGTTATATACTCATTTATGTCTATTTTCTCTTTCCCTGAGACGCATGTCTATAGCTCCTCTTTTTCTTCTCTCCTGTAGTGTTGGTAGATTCAGTTTTTCTAATCTTTCTTCGTAGCTTAGATCCCTCAAGCTAGGTACCCATCTTGTAGTGGCCCTTTGTAGTTTTTCAATCTTATCTATGTGTTTTTCGAGATGAGGATTCCAGACTTCTGAAGCATACTCCAGGGCTGGTCTGATGAATGATGTTATCTTTCTCAGCATGTCTTCATTTACGTGTATGAATGTTATTCTCATATTAGCAAGCAGTATATACAAGTTCCGTACCTTCTCACTGATGTAAGTGCGTGAAATTAGGGTTGCTTTCACCGTAGAGGTTTTGATGGCTTTATATAAACGTGACTCGGATTACCTGAAATGATGACAATGCGCGCGCGAAGCGCGAGGAAACGAGTGAGAAGCAGGAGGAAACGAGTGCGAAGCATGAGAAAGCGAGTGCGCAGAGCGACAGCCCTCCACAGAAGCAAGTGCGAGGGCCCTGAAGGGCCCACGAGCACTTGTATATACTAAAACACAACTGGTGCCAGTACTGAGCCCTGTGGAGGCCCGCTAATCACTTCCCTTCATGATGAGTAATTGCCCCTTAGTACTGTTCTCATTTCCCTTTTTCTGAGAAAATCTTGCATCCAACATTACAGATTGTCTTGGATTCCTCCTTGATGGTACACATTCCATAAAAGTCTTTGGTGCAGTACTCTGTCAAATGCTTTCTTGAAATCTAGATATATACTGTCCAGCCATCCTTCTCTTTTCTGTTCTTTTTCTGCAACTCTATCATGGTAGCTTAACCCTGGATAGGCATAGGTCATTTTTAGAAACACCACAGGCATACCTGGGTATTATTCACCTGGCCCTGGAAAAAAAATAAAATGTTCTAATCAATATTTTTTTTGTTTCTATTTGCATGAGTGTGGAAGAACCTCTCTTGTCCAAACTGATATAAGTATCAAAGAAAATTATATGAGAGGTAGCAATGTAGTAAAAAAGTCCTGAGATCACTTTTGGAAAAAACACAACGAATTCGAGAGCTGATAGTGAAAAATATGATGAGTAAGAACTTTTTTGTGTGCTTATTTTATACCCCTTACCTCAAAACCTCCCAAACACAGGTTGCTAGTTCAACTTAAAAAAAACACCATTGAAAAATACATGAGAAATATTGCTCACACAATAGGCATAGGCGGGTGAAAATCACCCAATACCTATGAATGCTATGTGAAGACCAAGGTGTTGAGGGTCTCCCACCCACCTAACACTGAATTTCGACACACAATACAGCTACTGAGAGAGACAATGTTCTGAAGATAACGGAACCATGTGTATAATGCAGTGTTGCAATATCACCGGATGAATTTCACCTGGGTATGCCTATCCAGGGTTAATAGATTAGTAACAAATGATTTTCCCTTCCTAAAACCTAACTGCCTTTCTGTTATCATATTGCGTTCTTCTCGATGGTTTACCCAAACTTTTCTTATCAGTTTTTCTAGTATCTTACAACACTGGTCAGTGATACTGGTCGGTAGTTGAGTGGATTCTGTCTTTCCCTTTCTGGAATAAGGGAACAGTGTTTGCTTTCTTCCAAATATCAGGTAGTTTTTTTTTACCTAATGATTCCGTGATTATTAAATATACTTGTCTACTTAACTCTTTTGCACATACATGTAGCACTTAACTTGAAATTTCGTCAGGACAATTTGCCTTTCCTTTGTCTAATTTGCTCAACTCTTCCTGTACTTCTTTTTCTGATGTTTGTATATTCAGTAGAATGTGTGGGCATACATGCTCCATATTATCCCTCAAAATTATTTTACTCTGTTACTGATTGGAATGTTTTATTTAGTGCATTAGAAATATCTTTTTCTTGTGTATTGATGATCCCTTTGTCCGTAATGGACTGTATTTTATCTTTAACTTGGATTTTGCTTCGGATGTAACTGTAAAATAGCTTCGGTTATCACTACTTTTATTTATAATGTCTTCCTCAAACTCTTTTTGAGCTTCTCTCCTTATCCCTGTATACACGTTTCTTGCCCCTTTATAGTTGTTATACGCCTTCTCAATTTTGTGTCTTCTTTATTCCACAGCATGTCTCTTTCTTCTTTTGCTTTTTTATATTTTGTATTAAACCATTTCTTCATTTTCATTTCTGTTTCTTTGTGCTATGAGATGTAGTTTTGGGCTCATATTTCATAAAATTCACAGCATTTTCTACATATAACATTAAATCTTGCCCTCTAAGCTCCTTTACCCAATCTATTTCTAAGAAGTACTTCTACAGGTCATGGTAGTTGCCTTTTTTGTAATTTAGGCTAATTTTGTAACTTTCATTACTTTTAAGTATGTGAAATGCAATCCTGAAGTTGCAGTTTAACACTGCATAGTCGACTCTGCCGAATGGAGAGTGATAGATTACATTGTCAGTGTCATTTTCTTGCCTAGTAAATACAAGATCTGGTATTGATGGATCATCAAGTCCTCTTTTTCTGGTGTTTTCCTCTACATTTTGTGCTAGGAAAAACTCCAGCACAAGATCCAGGAGCTTTTGGTCCCAACAGCGTTCATGGCTTCTTACATCTAGAGTACTCCAATTTATATTTGTACTGAAATCCCCAATCAATATAATTCTTTCATATTTCTCTTCCATTCTATGTAATAATGCTCTTAAACTCAAAATTGTAGTCTCTGCCATGTGTACATATTCGCCTGTTTCCCAAGTGTTTGTTTTGGGTGGCATGCATGAATTAGCTACAATAAGTTTCTCTTCAGATGTGTTAATCTCTACTGCAATTAGCTCTACTTTTGAGGGTATATCTTGTTGTATTTCTTTGACTCGTAGATTTTTCTTTGTTAATATTATAATTCCTCCCCCTTTTCTTTCAAATTTCTGTCTCTTCTCTATATATTGTATTCCTCTGAGTTTAGGGTATCGTTTGATATCTTTGGGGTTAATTTTGTTTCAGTTAGGCAAATTATGTGTGGATCCATTTCTTTGATATAGTCTTTCCTCTCCAAATATTTAGACGCCATTCCATCTACATCTGAGTAGATCAACTTAATCATCTTGTTTACATAATTTCCATAGGCTGAGTCTACTTTCTTTCTTTTTATTCCTTGTTGCTTATGTACCACTTTTGTACCTGCAATCCAATTACCTTGTAAAAAATTTTTCTCTTCCTCTGATCTTTCCTAGTTCTTTGTTTTGGGTTCCTCCCTCTTCTTTAGTGTTCCCAGTTCCTCTTGAGTTAGGCATTTTTCATCAATACTTTTTAAAATTCCTCTTTTTCCATGAGTCTGTTGGCATTTTTAAACATTTCCTCTACAGTGTTTGCACTCTTGAAGGTTACTTTCAGTGGCCTTGACTTACTTGTCTCATATTTCCCTAGCCTTTTATGTTCTTCTATATCTTTATCTCAGACCTCTGAAGAAGAACAATAAGAACTTAGTGCCAAAATCCAGCACAAAGCCGGATCATCGGCTGCAAGCTGTGTATGCTGGGTGAGCTGGGAGCACAGACACGGCACCGTGAAGGAAATGTATCAATGGAAGAAGTATATCATATCACAGATGGAGCTACTGAAGTAGGAACGGAATTTGATGTCATAAAGAAGACCTATAGTGGTAAGGAAGGACATGATAATGAAGGAAAAATACAGTTATTCTCAGAGAAAGTCTGCAAGAAGGGGGGAACGTTGGAGGTGAGACAAGAGAGGAAATGAAATATGTCGCTGTATAATGTAAACAGGACAATCAAGGAATATATGGCGCACAGAGAGAATGGTATTGCAACAAGTACAAAGGGGAGGGTGATCACCAGACATCAAATAAGAGTGGGTAAGTCTAGTATGACCAATTCTAAGACAAGCTAAAGCAGTCTCCCACCTCCTATTACGGTGACAAGGGGTCAACCAAGGAGAAGTAAATGGTTTAACAACATATAGTTTATTTTTAGTGATAGATTCCCGGCAAGACTGCCACCGGTGTTGAAGGAAGGAAGATAGGGAAGGAAGAAAATCAGAGTCTGGAATGAGGAAGGAAGAGGAGGCATCTCTGGCAACAGTCATGCGAGACAACTGATCAGCACGTTCATTGCCAGCGATGCCCGCATGTCCAGGGACCCAACAGAAATAAACTGTTTTACGACGAGAGGAGATACGGAACAACCATATCAAGATACGAAGGACTAAAGAGTGAGAAGCAGAATGTGACTGAAGAAGGGACAGAGCACTATATGAATCAAAGAATATCACAAATGAGGGATAGGAGGCACGACAAACATACTGCAATGCTAACAAGAGGGCACATAACTCTGCTGTAAGAACACTTGCATAAGAAGGAAGGCTAAAATTTAAAAAGGTGCCAGGAAAGAGAATCGCGAATCCAACACCTGCTGGGGTTTTTGAACCATCAGTGCATATAGGGGCTGCAGAGGAATGGTGGGAGAGATGGTCAGAAAACCGGGAATGGAGAATGACTGAAGAAGAAATGGATCTGGAATAAGGGAAAATGGAAGGACAAACGTGGGGTCGCGGAAGTAGCCACGGGGGAACACATGTGGGCAAAGAAAAAACATTACTAACAGTAAGGGAAGAGTGCGAGAGGACAGTACGAGCTCGATTGCAAAAGATGGCTTGGTCGGAAGCCATGTCTAAGTCAGGACTGGGACGAAGTAAAGAAGGGGTATGAGGAAAACAGTGTAACTATTTTTTTTATGTGAGGAAGAAGGAATCAAAGGCTAGGAGCCTGCAAACTGTTCCTTCCAAGAAAAAGACAAAAACATTACAAAAGAGAGCCAAATTCAAGATCCGTTTATTTCGAGATGCCTGGAAACACTGCCTTTGAAAGACTGGAGATCATAGGAAGTAGGAAATACAGACAGAGGGAGACAGTTCCAGAGTTGACCTGTTGCTTAATGAAAGACTGGGAGTCACGGTTAACTCTTGCATTAGAGAGTTGGACAGATAAGGGATGAGAGTTTGTTGCTAGACAGGTGCTACACACCCCTCGTAGAGGTGGAGGGATGCAAGCAGACAGTTCAGAGGAGCAGCGACCATGGAAGTAGCAATAGAAAAGAGATAAAGATGAGACAGAGGTTGAAGGGAGCCAGTAATAGGAGAGTTAATGAGACGAAAAGCCTTTTACTCCACCCTACTGGGAAGTGCTGTATGTGGGGAGCATAGGCACGAAGAGAAAGCAGAGCACGATGACGGGAAAGTGATGAAACTCCTGATTCAGCATACAGACTCTCAACTGGGGAGGACTTAAAGATGCCAAGAGCCAGACGCAAACCGTGATGATACACAGAATCAAATTGATGGTGGATGGTGTCTGAAGCAAAAGAATAAACTTGGCAAGTATAATCAAGTTTGGAGAGAATGAGAACAATATGGAGACAAAGGAGAGTAGTTCGATCAGTACCCCATGACATATGAGACAAAGTTTGTAAGAGATGGAGACATTGCAAGGCTGAGATTTTCAAGGAGGCAATATGATCCTTTCAAGTAAGATGAGAGTCGAAAAGAAGGCCAAGAAAGGAAACAGAGGTTTTGTATAGGAGAGGAGAGCCATAGAGAAAAAGAGGTGGTTGAGAAATAAGATGAGAGTGAATAAAAGTAATAGCATGAGACTTGAGAGAACCAAAAGCCATGAGAAGTAGCCCATTCTGAGGCAGTAGAGACCGCACGTTGAAGAAGAGCATCAAGGGCAGAGATGTCAGAATTTGAGGCATATATTGCAAAAGCAAAATCATCTACATATAAAGAAGAGCAAACACCAACTGGGAGGCAAGAAACAATCCCATTAATTGCCAATAAATAAAGAATAGTGCTAAGAACACTGCCTTGGGGAACACCTCCGTATTGTGGAAATGGATCTGAATACATATGCTGAACACAGTCTCAAAAGAAACGAGCTGATAGAAAATTCTTTAAGAAAACCCCAAGGTTACCATCAATACCACAAGAACGAACTGTGCGTAGAATATGGTAGTGCCAGGCTGTGTCATAAGCCTTCTCAAGGTCAAACAACACCGCGGCAACATATTGCCGAGTGGCAAAGGCTGAGCGGATATAAGTCTCTAGATTTAGGAGGGGAGTTAAGGTGACACGAGCTTTTTGAAAACCAAACTGTGAAGATGACAAAAGCTGCTTGGATTCTAGGAGCCACATAAGACGATGATTTATCATATACTCGAACAGTTTGCAAAGACAACTAGTAAGAGCAATGGGGCGATAATCTTGAGGGGCATGGCCTTGCTTTCCCGGTTTAAGAAACGGGAGAATGACAGCATCAGGAAAAGAGGGAGGAAAAACAGCCTTTGTCCAGATATGATTATAAATAGTTATTAAGATCAGGGCCTGGGGGGAAAGATGACAGAGCATATTACAGTGTATGCAATCAGGACCCTCACAAGTGTTCATACAAAGACGAAGGGCAGAGGACAATTCATGGAGTGTAAAAGGTGCATTATACATTGACTAGAAGACAGCTTGAAGACAACAGGCGTATATTCAGTAGCAGCTTTAAGGGCATGGAATTCAGGTGAGAGATGAGAGCCACTACTAACATTACTAAAATGAAGCACTAAGCTCTTAGCAAGTAGACGAGCATCTGCAACTGACTCCCCATCCAAATGGAGGACAGGGGAAGGCATGGGAAGAGGTTTATCAGCTATTATGCGTATACATTTCTAGACGGAAGCAATGGCTAGGCTATATTGGTAGTAGTGGAGGAAATGTATAACCCCCCAACTACGGCGTTTAGCCCTCTTAACAATCTTACAAAGAAGAGCGCGTGCCTTTTTAAACAGTGGAAGTGCACTCTGATCATCCAGGGTGTTGTGGTTACGTAGGTAACTTTTCCAATGTGCACGTTTAACACGGAGTGCCACAGTACAATCCGAATCCCACCAAGGTACACACTTAGAAGTAAAAGAATGGGACGACCTAGGAATCGCAGTCAAAGCTGCACTCAGACTGACACATTAAAAATGAGCATATCTAAAACAATAGTGAAGGATGAAGGAGGTACAAAAGGAACAGTTAAGAAGGAATGTTGCCTCCCTTGCATTATTTTACAGATATTTTTTTGGCAAATGCTCAGACGAAGTTGCGTCCATGGTGCCACCTCTCCATGCCTTCCTTCGTGCTACACGGGCATCTGGTATAGCTCATGACTGGAATGTCACTCAACCATATTGCAGAACTTCTGCCTATCAGAATTCTTTCATTCCCCGAACTGCATCTCTCTGGAACTCGCTTCCCCAGAGTTGTTTTCCTCCAAATTTCAACCCACAACTGTTCAAGTCTAACTGTTACAGATATTTTATGAATAGAGGACACCACTAATCTGGTGTATGGATTTTTTTTTTCCCCATTTGTTTTTCCTTCCTCCGTTCTGTTATTTTAAAAAAAAAAATGACGGCCAACTTTCTGAAAACACCATCGATGGGGTCTGAGTACAGGACAATATATAGTAATAGTAAGTTTGGTAGGAAAGTGATCACTATATACAGCATCCAAAAGAACAGACCAATGGAAATCTAAAGAAAGAGAAGCGGAGCACAAGGAGAGATCCAAACAGGAGAAAGTACGAGTTTTAGCGTCAAAATGAGTTGAAGCTCCCGTATTCAATAAGGATAAATCATTACTAAATATAAAAGACTCAGGCAGTGGCCACGAGAGTTAGTAATAGCATTGCCCCATAAAGCATGACGACAGTTAAAATCTCCCATCAGTAAAATTGGGGTGGGTAACTGTGATAATAAAAGAGATTAGGCAGGGAAATCAATAGGCTGGGTGGGAGAGAAATATATAGAAACCATCGTAATCCAGCGTCCGAGAAAAACACGAATATGACATGGAACTTTGGTGTGAAGGGATACACGTTCTAGAGGAACTGGGTAGTGAACTAAGATAGCTGAAACAGGAAGAGAAGCAGAAGAAAACAAGAAACAATAGTCAGATATGGGTACTGGAGAGAAGACAAACAGGGTTCTTGTAAACAGACTAAGGAATGACAGTGAATCGAAAGAAGATAGCAAAGGTCATTACGATGGGCCGTAAATCGTCGAAGGTTCCACTGTAAAAGAGACATACTAAAATTTACAACACTGAAAAAAAGTAAAACCAAAGGAAAGTAAATTAAACTACAAAAAATTACAAACGATAAAATATAATACACAGGAAAATGAATTTACAACAGACAAGTATCATACATCACCAAGTTGGTACAACAGTAGGAACAGAAGCAGAAGCAGATGAGCGGGATGGTCACTATAGCCCTGTGGCGTAGGGAGGGATAAAGGAGAGGGATTAGGACAAGAAGAGGGGGGGAGGAGGGGAAGGAGGGAGGGGAATGGGAGGGAGATCAGAAGAAGCGGAATGGACTTCAGCCGTATGAAGCGCTTTTTCGGGACTCATGATTCCTGTAAAGGAGCCACTAGAAACTTCATGTTGTCTATGAGGGTTTGGCTCTCAGCAACTGTTGGGAGTGTCATCTGCGGTGTTGACAAGGGAGTTGGAACAGGTTGTAGAGTGGCTTGCGGACTTGGGATGGGGTTGGAACCAGACCGTGGAGTTGAGACAGGGATCTTCGTTGGAGTAGGCATTGTGGAGAGCGGGGGATGGGTAGTACACATCTTACCAGTTGGGGGAGAATGTGAGGGTTTTGTGGAACCCTTGGCATGTGATGCAGTGGAGGGCAGCCCACGTTTGCCAGAGGGAGGCGGACAGCGGGCATCACCTGTGGCAGAGGGATTAGTCGTTGGTGGAGAGAAGAGGAAGAGTGACGTAGAGCAGCAGAACAGGAAGGGCGATGAGGGGAAGAGAGAGGAGTGGACAATAAAGGCAACAGGGAGGAGGTAAGAGTGGAAGAGTCTAGAACAGGCAAAGAGGTGGAAAGAGAAACAGGAGGGGCATGAAAGTAGGAAATAGAACAAGAAGCGGGAGAAGGGGAGGAGGAAGAAGGGAGAACAGAGACAGAGGGAGAGGAGACAACAGTGACAGTCGGAGGGTTAGATGAGGAGGAGTTATGAATAGAGACAGGAGAAGAGGCCGAGACAGTAGAGGAGCTGGAGACTGGCGATATCAAGGGCGGGCACAGGTGTGTCTGATAGGGAGGTGATTGCAGAAAAGGAGTTAGAGGTTGTACCAGTTGCAGTGCAACTTGACTGAGAAACAGCAGAGGTAGTTGGGACAGGATGGGCCACTTGAGCGTAAGTGATACAGGCAGAGAATCTTAAGTCACGGACACGTTGACAGGCTGCACGGAGGGAGAGACCTTCTTTCCAGCGGATCCTGGAGACTTAAGTTTTAAATACACATACTGGACATTTCTGGGACAAGGCAGCATGAGAGCCTTGAAAGTTCAGGCAGACTTGTATCTCTGCTACACAGGCTGAGGTGTGGCCAGGTTGTGCGCAGGTAGGGGAGACTGCCTCTGACCTACAGTATTTGGCTGGGTGGCCATATCACCAACAGAAAGAGCATTGTCGAGGACGAGGCATGTACTCTTTGACCTGGAATAGTGTGCCACCAGTAATCACAGAGGTGGGAAGATCGCAGTCCTTGAAGATGATTTTGGCGATATTAGCTGAGTATTTACGATGCCCCTGAGGAGGAAGCGTGTAGCACTGGACAGAAAGTACTGCCAGGTGTTGGGCAGACAAGACTACTTGTATGTCAGCAGAACATTCTGAGAAATTGCGGTCTTCTATAGATATATAGGATGGGATCAGAACAGTTCCGGTGGTAGAGTTTAAGCAGACATCTGGAACTGTCGAGATAGGGTGACCAGAGAGGTCAGTAAGTGACAATGCCTTCTCAGCCTACGCAGCAGTTTGAACTGTCAAGAGGCGGTCGCCATTAGGACATGACGAGAATGTGACATCGGGACCTCTTTGTCGGACAGAGAGATGGACAGTTAGGTCGTTTGTCGTTGGTTGGATGTTAAAGTATTTGGGCCACGTCAGGCGGTCGAATACTGATGTTATTGATGGATGATTCGGAAAGATGCAGAAGGAAGGAGAGGGAGGGGAGGAGAAGAAACAGAAGGATAGGAAGAGGAGGAAAGGGATGGAGAAGTAGGGGAGGGGGGATCCACCTGACTGGGAGAAGGTTTTGAAAGAGCATCTCCCGTCGCTCCTTGAATGAGGTGAGATGAGTTGTATAAAACGGGAATTAAACTGGTCCGCTCCTGAGAGCCTGAGTCAGGAGTAAGGGCGAAAGAGACAAGGGCTACCGTACCCATGGTTCCCTGAGGCCGTTCGCGACTGACACAAAAGAGACAGGCTTGCATCCCATCAGCACCGCTCTCACACCTTAGGAAGGTGAGAAGAAAAGAAGATAAAAGAAGAGAAGGGAAGAAAAAGGACCAAACTAAATTAGTAGGGTCAAGGACGAGGACCCAAGGGCGGGGGTAGTAGTACATGGCGACACCACCCCCACCATCAGCCTCTAGCCCCAGACCCCAGAGCCCCCCCACGACTGCAACGGGCTTGGTATTGGGGGGGGGGGTACAGGCCTCTGATACTTAGTCCACTATGTTCATTGTACTTCCATCTCCTTTTGATCCATTGGGATTCTGTGTTTCTATTCCTTCTTCATCTGTGCCACCGATTACTATAGATTTGTTAAACTCCACATCTTCCCTGATTAGTTTTGAGTTGTTCCTTATGGTTTCTTTCACTTCCAATCTTACAAGCTTGTTTCTCTTACCTTTGTATCTAAATCTTTCCTTACTTTCACTATTTCAGCAAAAGTAGTTTGTACCTCATCTTTGTAATTTCTCACTATTTCATTTACCTGTGTTATTTTCTTTTCAATATTACTACTTTGGTCTATCAGACTGCTTCCTTTTCTGATTTTCTCCGTATCATTTCTGAACTCGTCTATAATTCTCATGGTTGACAACTGTACATCCCATTTCACTAGCCTTCGTCGTCAGTGAATTTACCACAGCTGATAGTTCATCTGTTGTTGTGGCTTTTCTGTTTATTCCCTTTATTAATTCCTCATTTTTTCCACCTGTTTGCGTAGCTCATTCTTGATTTCTTCAATATCTATTTGAAAAGTTTTCTCTAGTCTATTTACTTTTTCAACTAAATTATCGCGTTTCTTTTTCAACCATTTCTGGGTAGAAGTCATCATCCTGTGTTTTATCTTTGTCTCTTAGCACCACCTAAAGGCATCTTTCCAAAGTATGAAGCCATCTTTAAGAAAAGATAATCTCTACTTACAGTAGTTGCATCACTGCCGTCTGCTCGCTTTGGTGTCCAGCTGACGTAAGGAAACTCAGCACGTTCCTGGACACTGATTTATAGTTGTTTATTTACTTTAGGCTACACTTTTTTCCTATTACTTGTTTTGCTATGTTGGATCATCACTTAAATTGGCCTAAACGAGCTTGACCCATAAACATATACAGCTTAGGTATCCCCAGAGCGGAGCTCTGATATACGTCCCACTCGTCTGTTGTCTCTCCCGTGTGTTTCTCTACACGTGTGACTCTTTACACGTGTGTGTGTGTTTCTTTACACGTATGTTTCTTTACACGTGTGTGTTTCTTTACACCTGAGTGTGTGTTTCTTTTACACGTGTGTGTGTGTGTGTGTGTGTGTGTGTGTGTGTGTGTGTGTGTGTGTGTGTGTGTGTGTGTGTGTGTGTGTGTGTGTGTGTGTGTTTCTTTACTTGTGTGTTTCTTCGCATGTATGTTTCATTTGTTTTCTTATCTACGTGTTTATGTATAAATGTAAATCAAGTAACAAGCCTAATGTTTTCCTGTAAGCCTGGAAACCATTTATAATGCTGCGTGGTAACCACCTAACCAAACCCATATGTGTTCCCTACGTTTTAACAAGTGGGTTTGCAGAGGGATAGTGCCCCTCCCCGTAAAACAATTAACTTGGAGTCAGATCGCCTCCCCTCGGGGATTATGGAGTCTGGCTCTAGATAAATAGACAGAACTTCCATAGGTCTGCGTGTGTGGGTAGCTGTTCAGAGGTCAGCCTCCACTCATCAACTTTCTCCAGACCACCGTTCCAGTCTGCCAGAAGTGGTCCCTTTTCCCTGGTCCTCGTGTCAATGGAGACCAAGGACCACTACCACTGGCTCAGGGTGTTTAGCAAGGACGGGGTCAGGGTCATTGTGTTCGACAGGCAGGAACACAAGAACACCATCACAGGACCTGTAGGATAGTTTGCTCTTTCAAAATTTTGTGGGGAATTTGTTTTCAGGTAGGCTTAATTACAACAAGGAATTACTTAACATCTTTTTTATTTCCATTGTTTTTTCTTAAGCTTAACTCCCTTCATGATTTTTTTTTATTCTCGGTTTTAATACTGAAGAAACTTTCCGTACGAGTGGTGAGGCAGTCTTCATTTAATCCTTCCATGCAGCAGATACCAAATACTTAAGTCGTGTGAAGCTAACAAGAGGAAATTAACAAGTCACGTCGCCAGAATGAAAGGGTTAATTACAGTAATATAAAAATCAATACCTAGGGTGCATACTGGATTATTTTTTGGCTTCTGTACAGGCAGAGAGAATTAGTTACCTATAGTCCATTCACTCTAAATTTGCTGAAATTTCTCCTTTTGAAACATTTCTCGCTGGTCAGTGGCGGAATAAGACAATACCACGGTTCTATATCCTTTCCATAACGCACCTTCCTGATTACCAACATATTCTAAATTTAATATCTTCCTACAACTCTTCATTCAAAATGGAGAGAATGCAACTTTACACCTACTTCAAGTTTTTTTTTTTTTTTATGTGACCGACTCTGGGCATAGGCTTCACAGCCTGCTTTCAAGGCCCAGTAGTCCTCCTACGTACCGTACACCTCTACATGTCACCACTTCGGCGCTAACACCCACCGTCCATACTGAATACATGCTAGGGCTGTCTCATACAGGACTGGTGTATTGGTATTAGCGGGGGTATTTTTACGACATGTCGGCGGGTGAACATAGAATAGTGGAACGAAACATCTCCCTTCACTCAATAGCTGAAGATGCTTAACAATTTTCCTTTACAACTGTCACCACTGCTACAGGAGATTATTATTGTGGGGGACGGGCAAAGACAGTCATGAACTTCACTAAGCAACCAGAGATGCTGATTTCTGAAGCTGTTCCTATGTGAGTACACCATTTGTTTATCCCTAGTCAGCTTGTATAATTTCATTTTATTTTTTGTATTTCAGGGAGCTGGTGCCTCTCCTAGCATTAAGGAAGGTCTCCCTCCATGCCATAGGATCTTTGTATGCAGCATGTGTTGGGAGTGTAATGCTGTATGGTAGTAAGACCCGGGCTGTAAAGGAAGAGGATACTCGTTGGCTCAGATGCACAGAAATAACAATGATTAGATGAATATGTAGTGCGTCCTTGAATGCGAGCCCTGAGGGGGGGCGGGAGATAGGACTGCGATTGAAGAGGTGAGAGGAAGGAGGGGACTGGAATGTATTGGTGCAGTGATGAGGTAGGGTAGACTGAGATGGTTTGGGCATGTTGAGAGGATGGAGGATGACAATTGGGTGCAGGTGAGAAGTGTGATCGTCGGGGTTAGGGTAACTAGCGACAGATCACTAATGGTCTGGGATGAGGTCATAGTATGACCTCAGGGCTGCTAGTGATCAAGCAGCGTGAAGAGTCGCCAATAGGTGACCAAGGCCGACACACGGAGCCTTCATAAATAATACAACATGATACGATAAGATAGGACTCAAGGATAATGTTGTCATTTAACTCAAAATTCAGCCACTGATGCTTGTTTCAGAAGCTTTTATTATTTTTTACTAGTTATTAAACCCTACACGCCGGGCAACATTTAACGCAGTAGTCACCTCACTATGGACAATTTCTCGGAGTGCTGAAAATTACTTGTTTTAAAACCTTAATATCTAGGAAAGTGTTTTTTTTTTTTTTTTTTTTTATGTGACCGACTCTGGGCAAAGGCTTCACAGCCTGCTTTCAAGGCCCAGTAGTCCTCCTACGTACCGCACACCTCTACATGTCACCACTTCGGCGCTAACACCCACCGTCCATATTGAATACATGCTAGGGCTGTCTCATACAGGACTGGTGTATTGGTATTAGCGGGGGTATTTTTACGACATGTCGGCGGGCCTTCTGGTAGATCAGTAAAGTCTGATTTTATGAAATTCAAATCCTTAAACTGTTCCCTGCCTCAGCGGGATTTGAACCCGGGTCTGTCAGGACTGCAGGCCAACTCTCTACCGATTGAGCCACCGCCTCCCCACTTAAGGAAACGAATTAACAACCATTTTACTCATCAACTCTTCCTCTTGCAAATGAAGGTATTCTTTGGTTTATAGGTCTTTGCATTAATGAATAATGACGTGAGGAAGAGAACCAATGTTCGCCGCGAGAGCAGCGTGCAAACAGGACATGTTCGTGCATGTGCCCACGGCACCAACTATGGCTCTGCTCACAAGGTGATAACTTACTCCACTACTAGATAAACTAGACACTATTGCATCCGAGGGATGTCTTATGGCTCTATCACTGAGCCCTATTCTAGTATTCTTGAAAATAGGCTTGGCAGGGGCGGATGATGCAAAGGTCCACGTAAATTGGGAACAGAATCTGATAAAAGACGTAAGAAAACATCATCCTACAGCTGGCAGAGTCACAGAGACAACTGCGGTATGTTTGCCTCGGGTGCTGGGAGGCTATCTCTACCTATTTGTGAAGAGATCAAGTGGCGGCCACTTCAAACTGTGGCGCGAAGACACGTGAAATATTAGCCGTCACCCAGTGCCCCCTATCCACCAGTTTCATGTTGGATATAATCGTCACGCGGCGTTTAGATGTTAATCTCTTCATTTCTACAATTTATATTTCTACCATCTCCTGTTTTATTTATTTAGGAGAGACTACGAATTTCATTACAAGTCTTGATCGTCTTTAAACAGCCACAGAACCTTTGTAAGAAAGTATCACCTTTTTCAAATTACTTTTGCTTTTAACCACATTCTTTTTAAACGTCTAATTCTGTAATCTATTTCTCTACTAAGTTATGTAGCTAAAGTGCTCATTATACTGCTTAAGTGTTAGTGCAGGCGGGAACCTGTATCATTTACATCCTATCGCTGACATCCCATCATTATCATCCCTATCATTCTGCATCCCTATCACTTTTCATCCGTCATTTTTCATCCCTGTCATTTTGCATCCTCATAATTTCTTATCCCTATCATTTTTATCCCTACCATATTGCATCCCTATCATTTTTCATCCCAGTCATTTGTGTCCCCATCATTTGTGTCCCCATCATTTGTGTCCCCATCATTATTATGTATCCCCATCATTTGTGTCCCCATCATTATTATGTATCCCCATCATTTGTGTCCCCATCATTATTATGTATCCCCATCATTTGTGTCCCCATCATTATTATGTATCCCCATCATTTGTGTCCCCATCATTTGTGTCCCCATCATTATTATGTATCCCCATCATTTGTGTCCCCATCATTTGTGTCCCCATCATTATTATCCATCCCCATCATTTGTGTCCCCATCAATTGCATCCCCATCATTTTGCATCCCCATCATTTGTGTCCCCATCAATTGCATCCCCATCATTTTGCATCCCCATCATTTGTGTCCCCATCAATTGCATCCCCATCATTTTGCATCCCCATCATTTGTGTCCCCATCATTTTGCATCCCCATCATTTTGCATCCCCATCATTTGTGTCCCCATCATTTTGCATCCCCATCATTTTGCATCCCTGTAATTTTGCATCCCATCATTTTGCATTCCATCGAAACATTTGCTTTCCCATCATTTTGCATCCCCATCATTTGCATCCCCATCATTTGCATCCTCACCATTTGAGTCCCAATCACTTGCATCCCCATCATTTACATCCCATCATTTAACCCTATCATTTACATCCCATGAATTAACCCTATATTTACATCACATCAATTCTATCATTTATATCCCATCAATTAACCCTATCATTTGCATCCCATCAATTAATCCTATCATTTACATCCCATCAATGAAATTTATCATTTCCATCCCATAAATAAACTCTATCATATACATGCCATCAATTAACCACCAATTACATCCCATCAATGAACCGTATCTTTTACATGCCATCAAATAACCGTATCATTTACATCCCGTCAATGAAATCAGTCTTTTGCACCCCATCACTTAACACAATCATTTACATCCCATCAGTTAACCTATCATTTAACCTCTTCATTTTACATCCCATCATTTTACATCCCATCATTTTACATCCCATCATTTTACATCCCATCATTTTACATCCCATCATTTTACATCCCATCATTTTACATCCCATCATTTTACATCCCATCATTTTACATTCCATCATTTTACATCCCATCATTTTACATTCCTTCATTTTACATTCCATCATTTTACATTCCATCATTTTACATTCCATCATTTTACATTCCATCATTTTACATTCCATCATTTTACATTCCATCATTTTACATTCCATCATTTTACATTCCATCATTTTACATTCCATCATTTTACATCCCATCATTTTACATTCCATCATTTTACATCCCATCATTTTACATTCCATCATTTTACATTCCATCATTTTACATCCCATCAGTTTACATCCCATCATTTTACATCCCGTCATTTTCACCCCATCATTTACATTTTACAGAATTTGACCGTCTAACTTTAATAAACTTTGGTCTTTGGATACCTGCTCTTCAGGGTTACTCAGTCTTGTGCTGCTTTAATTAGGGATCTTTACGTAAGGTTTTTATGTCTGCTCACGTCTGCTCCTTGGGTTTCATATATCGTCTCACAGTTAACCTTCATTGTCTACACATGTGTGTCACCCCTTTCATCCTCTTTGTTCCACCTCTGCCACCTTTTTTGTACCACCTCTGCCACTCTCTTTGTATCACCTCTGCCTTCATCTTTGTACCGCCTCTACGAATCTCTTTCTACCACCTCTGCCATCCTCTTTGTATTGCGTCACTAATAAACTTTATTGCGAAGAATTCCCCTTGACCTGAACTAACGAACCTCTCTCTCCCCCCCCCCTCTCTCTCTCTCTCTCTCTCTCTCTCTCTCTCTCTCTGCATTTACTGACCTGCTCTATGCTTGCCTACAGGTTGGTGAGGGAAATGATAAGCTTCCCTAAGCCTCTGGTGGCCTAGTAAACGGCGAGTGTGTTGGCACCATGGCCGCTATCTTGCCTCTGTACGATGTTGTGTATGCCTCGGATAAGACTAGTTTTTATCTGTATCTTGAAGCATCTACAGTATAAATCCTTTTATCTATGTATGAGTATGTATCCTTTCGTATCTCTGTGTATCATGTTCTCCTCCTATATACCCTGCTATCTGTGTATCCTGTTTATATATCCTATATTTCTTATCTCTGTATCCTTAATTTATCTATGCATCTCCTATTTATTTCTACGTGTGTATCCTACCCGTATGTGTATCCTCTATATCCTATCTCTTATCTGTGTATGCATCCTATGTGTATCTCCAGCATATTCCTTATCTCTATGTCCCATCTGTACTGTACCTATGCACCTCATATATATCAACGTATGTATCCTGTCTGTGTCCATGTATCCTGTTTATATGGTAGTGTTAGCACCCTGACCTCTGACCTACCGCCCTATAATACCAACTATTCTTCCGCTAAAGTTGTAGTTTCCATCTGTATATCCTATCTATACAATATATCCTTCCTAGATTCTATACGTGTCTATGGCATACAAGGCAGGTTTGTTACCATCTCTTGCCATCGCTGTATTTATCCTTGTGTATCTAGGTATATCATATATCTGTACATCCTATCTGTCTTGTGTCCTATATATCTTTATCCTGTCTGTGTATGTGTATCCTATCTGTATCTTATCTACGTGTCGTTGGTGGTACAGAAGAGGGAGTGTTGATATCTGGCCGTCATCATACTAATGTGATGCATCGTAGCGCCTCTTCCTTGACTTATCCACGATCAGTGAATGGGGACAAAATAACCTTGTCTTATTTAAAGCTAGTAAAACTAAATATATACAATTTACTAATAGACAGGTATTACCAGGATCGTATGTTACCTTCAGTGCTACAAATATTGCCATTTCCAAAAGTATTAAAATTCTAGACGACTCGCTTAACAATGCCCTCAGCTGGACCTCTCATGTTAGATCACTTGCTAAAACTGCCTCAAAGAAACTTGGATTATTGTACAGAGTCCGTAACTTCTTCACTGACGAGCAGTTAGTTATGATTTATAAGAGTCATGTGCGCTCTCAGCTTGAATACTGCTCACCCTTGTGGAATGGATGTGGAGAGGTTGCACTAAAACAAGTAGACAAAATTCAGAACAAAGCTGCTGGATTTATTATTAACCCTGCTATTACTAATAAACTACCTCCCCTACAAGTAAGAAGGAATGTTGCCTCCCTTGCGTTATTTTACTGATATTTCTATAGCAAATGCTCAGACGGAGTTGCGTCCATGGAGCCACCTCTCCATGCCTTCCCTCATGCTACACGGGCAGCTGGCAGTGCTCATGACTGGAATGTCACTCAGCCATACTGCAGAACTTCTGCCTATCAGAATTCTTTCATTCCCCGAACTGCATCTCTCTGGAATTCGCTTCCCCAGAGTTGTTTTCCTCCAAACTTCAACCCACTGCTGTTCAAGTCTAACTGTTACAGATATTTTTTGAACAGAGGACACCAGTAATCTGGTGCATGATTTTTTTTTTTATTCATTTGTTTTTCCTTCCTCTGTTCTGTTATTCAGAAAAATATATATATTTTGCTTACTGTACTTTAACAATCTTATGTGCTATTTATATTATTTTCATATAGACACAGTGTGCACCAGTAGCATGCAAGAGGATACTAAAGTGTAATGTGCGGAATAAATCGCTAATGCAATAGGTGTTAAGGTTTTCTAAAGTCACTTGCAGCGCAACTCCATATTCAAGTTTACTGAACATATTTATTGTTCATTATTTTTGTTTAACACTAACTTACTGTAACTCTCCAATATGTCGTGTACGCCCATGTGTTCCTGCCATCCACAGAGTAACTTCCTTCACGCTGACTTCACACAACCAAAACAATGGCCATGGAGGCTGTACTTTCATAACACCCCACCCCTCTGTCCTTGATCCCCCGACCCGTCCTTGAATCGCCCCCACCCCTTCTCTAACTTAAACTTCACCATGACAACTCCCTCCCCAGCAGGCCAACCTTTAACACTACAGTACTTGCATAAATCTCTCTCTCTCTCTCTCTCTCTCTCTCTCTCTCTCTCTCTCTCTCTCACCGGGCCACCTTCCACACCACCTACATAACTGACGGTGTAACTCCAGACGGGTGCTGTACATTTACGTTCCCTCGTCTCATGGGCTACACCAAAGCAGCAAACACACTCATGCTGGAGGAAAAGGTAAACAAACGATTGGCTGTGTCTTTTTTGTCAGTCTCTCCTTGACTGTGGTCGTTTTGTCTGTCAGTCTGTCTGCTTGTCTGTCTGCCTGTCTGTCCGTCTGTGCTTGTGTCTCTGTCTGTGTCTCTATGTCTAGGTTTGTGTCTGTCTCTGTCTATCTGTCACTGTCTGTCTGCCTGTGTCTCTGTATGTCTGTCTCCTTTTGTCTGCCTGTGTCCCTTTCTCTCTGTCTGTTTTTGTCTGCCCTTCTGTCTTTGTGTCTGTCTGCATCTTTGTACGTATTTGTATGTCTGTGTTTGTCTGTTTTAATAATTTTTTTGCATGCAAGGTAATTTCAGCTTCCACATGGCCAGTTCACTACCTCAACTTCATTTTATTTCCTGTAAAATATTATAATTCTGCTTCGGATATCCCTTAGTAAATGGATTAGTGAAAGATATATTTAACCCCTGTAGTTCTGATCTTCATAACTGGTGAGTTATCTTTACAAACTGCTAGACACAGGACGGTTTTATAGGAGCTAAGCCAGGCTTCCAAACACCTTTTCCTTGGCGATTTGTTGAGGTGAAAAATAAATCTCTAAGGTAATAGGTGTTACGTATTTTATGGTATGCAGAAAACTTGTATTTCTATGTCTGCTTTTCAGTTAGCAAGCGATGGGGTTTGATGTTCAGAATAAATCGCTGCGGCAGGAGGTGTTAGGAAGATAATACTCTCCGTAAAACTGTTGTATTGCTACGCCTGCCTTTCAGTTAACAAGCTATGAGGCCTACAGTTGCGGCCTAGTGACGGAGGTGCTGCCCCACTCCACCTTCCACACTAGGGTGGTTCCAAAAATAAAAAATAAAAAGTTTTGAATTTGTAGGTGATGGTATTTTTTCCCATTCTTTGGTCAAATAGAAAGTCAGTGACATCATTTTTAATGAAATTAAATTTTGTCCTGAGGTTCCATATCGAGCTCAAAAATTGTGATGCTAATTATTTGGTGATTTTAGCTTACTGTGTTAATTTTTATTCAAATCCTCCAACCTGCATCTCACTTTGTTCACCTTGATGAGAAAATGAGGAGTAAAGGAGTAAAAATCACATATTTTGTACCTAGACAGTGTCTAGGTACAGTGGAGCAGACAAGCAATCCTCATTGCCGGAGGTCCCGACTACATAGAAGGAAGCTACTAGCAGTGGCAGAGCTCGAAGATGGGACTGGTAAATCCCAAGCAAATGCGACAATGGATACCCTGAACAATTGGGAAGTAGGTAATGCTGTTGTAGGACTTTGCTACGACACTACTGCCAGCAACACAGGACGAATTCAAGGTACAGTAGGTAGACTTGAAAGGATGTTGGGGAAAAAGCTGTTACGACTAGAATGCAGGCACTATGTCCTTGAGCTAGTGATAGGCGCGGTTTCAAAGAGACTCTTTGGAAGGACTACAAGTCCATTTGAATCAAAGTTTGAAGAAATGAAAAAGAGTTTGTCGACAAAAGATAAGGAGAAATACATAATACTTCCAGTCAACGACGAGTGGTTAATTGACATCCGAGGTGAAGTTATCGCATACATTCAAGAGCTGAACCAAAACAAGAAATGCTTTTTGCGGGATGATTATCGGGAGGTAGGAGAACTGACACTGACAGTACTCAGAGTCATCGACATTTCAGAAGCCAAGTTCCGCAGTCCGGGTGTCTTCCATCATGCACGCTGGATGTCCAAGCTGATATATTTTACCAAAATGTATTTGTTTGCTGACAAACTGAACTTTGATCAGGAACTGAAAGCGTCTCTGACAAGGATGGTACAATTTACCAGTTTAGTGTATGTGCAGCCCTGCCTCAAAGCTCCAGTTGCTGCAGAATAATTCTGCAGCGAACGGCATTAGCATCACATTTTTTGATCTTGATAAGGAACCACAGGACGAAATTTAATTTTATTAAAAATGATGTCACTGACTTTCTACTAGACCAAAGAATGGGAAAAAATATCATCACCTACAAATATAAAACTTTTTTGAACCACCCTATTCCACACCGACGCCCTGGCCAGGCTACAGGCAGACCACACTCAAGAAGACTTCGTTTATCCTCACCCGGTCACTCATGAGGAACGAGATGAGGAGCCTCCTAAATGAGGTATGTGGCTACGAGGACCTGTACAGGATGACTTGCAAGCTTACACACTGAACACAGACACTGATAATGACGGACAAACACACACACACACACACACACACACACACACACACACACACACACACACTACTTTCTATTCAGTTATTCAAAACTGGTTGCCTAGCGTGACGACAGGCACTGACGAGGCTAGGGAAGGCATATATACCAAGTCACTCATGAGGGATGACATAACGCCCATAAGGAGGTAAATGCCTAGGAATATCAGATGTGTTTTCTGAGCAGTATTTCCCTCGCCAGACTGCACAAGACTCAAGAAGGGACCCTTTAGACTTACCATAAGACTCAAGGGGTCGTAGTCTCGTCGGTTAAGGAAGATCCCTATCATCCCTTCCAAAGCGATTTTTTTTTTTCTATTTACACCTAGCCGTTCTTTGTGTTATGTAAATTACTCTGACATTACCAAACTCGGCACATGCAACGTGCAAAACATTAACAACCCCTATCAAAAAAATGAATTACAAGGGAAGAGGTGGTAGGGAGCTTCCTCAACCGACGAGGATACAAACCAAGAAAGACCCAATTATATTCAGTCAGTCATGAAGGACGATATGAACAACTCCAAGGCAAGCAGCCCTAATATCACTAACCTTTACACACAAGGATAAAAGCCAAACTGAACGCTACGGCACGCCTTCTTATACTACAACGCGCCTGAAGAAAGAAGCATTTATTATGAAAGTCACACAAGAGGGATGCTTCAGAGAATAAGTTACCATACCCCCATGTGATGGAAGGGACCTTTGGCAGCAAATTATAATTATTTACTAAATAAACAGCCTTCTACTTCAGCCAAATGACCTTTTATTAAATTATTTTTTCCTGATGCTAGACTATCTCCATAAAATTACAAGTACTCAAAAGTGAAGGGTAAATGAAAGCATCTATCCCCCTCTGTAAGATTATTCGTTCTCACTTGAGAAGGGATGATCCGTAAGATTTTGAAAACTGGCAGCTGATTGGTTGTCATGGTGCACTGATAACAAAGTATGGATTTTAAACTATTTTATTATATGGATTACAATAACCACTTGACGATAAGATTGCCCAAATAAACTACTGTATGTAGTCATTTGTATAGATTAATTTTAAAATGGGGCCTTAGTTCATCTAATGGCCTAGAGTCGTGTGAAATTTTGAACTTTCGGGAAAAATCAAAATACACCCAGGTAAAGTTTTAAGAGTACTTTGATTTTCCTCCTTCCCCCCATATTCAGGAAAATAAAGGTAAATCTTATAATTACTGCAACATTATATAAAATCTAACCCAGTCAAACATTGGAATTCCAATGAAAAATGACTGGTAGACATGGGTGAAGAAGCTATATGTCACAGTCACTTTTAAATATCCCGCAGCCAATACCTTGTCACAGCTTTGTTAGTTGTAAGGTAGACATTAGATTCTAAACAATAGAAAACTTACTGACGATGCTAAAGCAGAAAACATGATGTAAACTGATGGGACAACAAAACGTTCGCAAAAGAATTAGAATATTCGTCAGCATTTGACAAGTGGGACATCCCACGAGCGGCTAACCCCCCAGCCCCCCGTGTCTACCATTCATTTTAATTCAGGGAAAATGTCATATTTCATTGGAATTTCAATTATTTACTAGGCTAACTTCTATATAATGTCGCAGTAATGACAATTTATCTTCACTTGCATGAACATAAGAAAAAAATAAGGTAGCTGCTAGAAAAACTTTACCTGGACGTGTTTTGATTTGTCCCGAGAATTCAAAATTTCACACGTATCTAGGCCATCTGATAAACTTTGCAAGGCCCCGTTTTTTAAGTGTTTTAGGCAAATAAATGAATATAATATTTTACTTGGGCATTTTTTGCTGTCAAATAGTTACTTTAACCATTATATTAAAACTAATAAATAATGCGTCGTTAATAATCAGTACATTCAGACCACCAATCAGTTGCCAGCATTCAAAAGCTAAAAGCTGGTCTCTTTTCAGATGTGATCGATCAAGCTATACTTCCAAAAATCTCCAAGAATAAAATCACCTGGAAACCAGTGCGATTGAAAAGTGCATGAACATAAGAAATTAATAAAAAGAATAAGTTATGCAACTACACGGAACTGAAGGAACTAAGTTTTAAATATGTGTCTGATAACAAGCCATTGTTTAAGCGTGACGTGTGCTAAATACTCTGAGTATAGACAAATAATACACTTACTATGATATTTGATTACCCTTATTATTTTTATATTAAGGTACTGTTTTTTTGGGTATGACTGGTTCCATTATCGACTTATTTATTTATTTATTATTGTTAACAGCTTAAAGGTCACCTTTGGCGGCCTCCGCTTGATGTCAAGTCAATTCCTATCTTCAGTCAGAAATCAGGCATATCTCGGGAACCGGTGGCCCAACTGGACTGGATATTGTTTTATTCTTGAAGTCAGAACATTTAAATTGTATCTTTCTCAAAAAAAAAAAAAAAAAAAAAAAAAAACGCTATGTACTTCGGTTTTTACTGTGTTACAGTAACAAACATAGAGTCATTATTATTATTATCATTATTATTATTTTTAGGAGTTCCATGCCGTGTCACCTGTTTTCCATAAGAGCGAAGGTGTTGCCCCAGGGTTTACAACTGGATGCCCTTCCACCCTTGGGTGGACTCGAACCTCCGACCCTTTGGTCAGAGTGCTCTAACCCACTGAGCCACTGCTACTACTACTACTACTACTACTACTACTATTATTATTATTGTTATTATTATTATTATTATTATTTCCATTCTCTCCATATGCCCAAACCATCGCAACACCCTCCGCTCAACTCTACCAGCCATCTCCCGAACAATTCCAGTTCTCCTTCGTACTTCATCATCTCGCACTCGATCCATTCGCGTCACTCCACACATACTCCTCAGACACCTCATCTCCATTACATTCAAACTTTTCCTCTCTGCTACACCCATATTCCATGTTTCAGCCCCATATAACGCAGTCGGTACCACAACACCCTCATACAGCCTTCTCTTTACATCCATTCTAAGCGAACGACAGCTAAACACTTTTTTCATTCCTCCCAGCACCTTTCCTACTTCATTTATTCTAAACTTCACTTCTGCATCTATTCTTCCATCCATAGCAACATGTGACCCTAGATATTTAAAACACTCCACCTCCTCAAGCAACTCACCATTCAAAACTATATTCATCCCCCTACCATCTATCAACTTCGTACACTTCATCACTTTACTCTTATTCTCATTTACTTTCAATTTCCTCCTTTCACACACCCTTCCAATCTCCTCTACCAACTGTCTCAATCTCTCCTCTGAATCAGCCACCAGTGCAGTATCATCTGCAAACAGCAGCTGCTTCAGATGCCTCTCTCCACCATCGACATTCACCAGACTCAGACCTCCACCTAAAACACTTGCATTCACCTCTCTTACAACACCATCCATGTAAATATTAAACAACCAAGGCGACATCACACATCCTTGTCGCAGCCCCACTCTCACGGAAAACCAATCACTCACAGCATTTCCCACTCTTACACATGCTCTACTATTTACATAAAAACTTTTCATCTCATTTAGTAACCTACCATCAAGTCCATACAATCTTAAAACAGTTCACAAAGCCTCTCTATCAATTCTGTCATACGCTTTCTCTAAATCCATGAATGCCCAAAACACATCCTTGCCTTTCGCTAAATACTTTTCACACACTTGTCTCACAGCAAACACCTGATCCACGCATCCCCTCCCTCTCCTAAAGCCACATTGCTCATCACCAATCACTCCCTCTGTACCCTCTCTAACTCTCATAATTAACACTCTACCATACACCTTACCTGCAACACTCAACAGACTTATACCCCTATAGCTAGTACATTCATACTTATCACCCTTGCCTTTATACAACGGGACCACACAAGCACTTGCCCAGTCAATTGGCACCATACCTTTCACAAAGCACACATTCAACAATCTTACTAACCAGTCAACAATAGACACTCCACCACCCTTCAGGCATTCCACAGCACACCCATCCATACCCGCAGCTTTCTCTGTTTTCATCTTCTTTACTGCCTTCTCCACTTCCTCCTTCGTGATCAAAGAATCATTCAACTCTCCCAACACATTTATTCCTTGCACCCTTCCATCTCCCACAATCTCAGCCACCCTTTCCTCCTCTACATTTAACAATCTTTCAAAATACACTGCCCATCTCTTCCTTACTGCATCAATCTCAGTTAACATCCTTCAATCCTCTGCTTTTATTCGCTCTTCCTTCCCCGACTCTCCCTTTCGCACCCTTTTCACCTCCTTCCAAAACATTCTCTTATTCTGTTGAAAATTCTCAGTCAGCCACCTAGCCCACCTCTCATCTGCTGCCACTTTAGCATCACGCACAGCTCTTCTCGCCCTATTCCTCCTTTCCTTATACCTCTCATCTGACACCTCATCCTTCCTCTGCAGCCACACTTCATATGCACGTCTTCTCTGCCACAGCCATACTTACTTCCTCGCACCACCATTCACTTCCTTCCTGATGTGCGAGGTGTAAAGCTGAGAGGGAGACCGTGAATAGGATGGATGGACAGTGTGAAGAGAGCACTGGATGCGAGAGGGATGTCTGTTGAGCAAGGAAGAGTGGCTGTGAGTGACAGAAATAAATGGAGAGAAATTGTGAATGAATAAATGATGACGCAGCCCTGAGGGGATATTCTCCCGCATTTGGTCTGATTAGCTAGTCAGGTCAGGTGCGAGTAAGGGGATGGTTCTATTATGATGTGGCAGGGGTAAACCAGCTCTGCTGTCGGGCCTTGCTGCGGATGTAACTGATTGCACTGCGCAGTTGACCCTTGTGCGGTGTGGTGCAGTGAGGATCTGTCCCTTCTCCCCTTTGGGGCTAAGATGCGAATGAATGTGTTTGAATGGATGAGTAAATGGGGAGTGTGTCGTCCTGTCTCGGCTACCTCCCTTTCCTTGGGGGAAGCAGCATGGGTATATAGATAGATAGATAGATTATTATTATTACTATTATTATTATCATCATCATCATTATTATTATTATTATTATTATTATTGTTATTATTGTTGTTGTTGTTGTTGTATTACAGGACTAAAGGAACTAACTATTATTTTCAAGTTTTAATGTTTTCTTCTAAAACTAACTCCACATCAGTCCGAAGTTAATTGTAAGAGAAAGCAAGAGTTGTTCCTCCCATGAGATGACTAATACCAATATTTTTATGACAGGTGAATCGCAGGGAGGCAGAACAGATGGCGGAGTTTAGGAGAGACTAACACTATCATGCCAAAGGGTCCTAACACTTCTTCCTTGGCTATTTATTTTGCATATTACACTCTCAGTATTTGTGCACGTCCTTCATGCAAACTAACTCCTACATGTCGAAGAATCCTAACATCTTTTCCTTACCAATTTATTATCCACATAACACCCTCAGTACTCTCATGTTTGTTCTTGAAGAAGACTGTCTATGTCGACTCTCAATGCTGAAGGGTTCTAACACCTCTTCCTCAGCGATTTGTTTTACACATTACACCTTCAATGTACTTGTGCATGATACTGGTGCAAACTAACTTTTCGATGCTGAAGAGTTGTAACATCTTTTCCTTAGCGATTTATTTTACCCATGACGCCCTCAATTTACTCACTTTTGTTTTTGATGCAGACTCTACTGTATATTAACGCCCAGTGCTGAAAGGTGGTAGCATCTTTTCTTTAGCGATTCATTTTACACATGGCACCCTCAGTACTGATGCTTCTTGATGCCAACTGCTTACAATACCTCTGTGCCAGAAGGTTGTAACATTTCCTCCTCAGCCATTTATTCTTAACTTTACACTCAGTATTTTCTTGTTTATTAGTGCAAAGTATGTCTGTACTGCAAATAGTCTATATTAAAAATATAACGAGTAACAGGCAAGGGAATGGCAAGATGTAATATACAAAACAAATCGCTTAGGAAGAGGTGCTACAAAGCCTCCTACATTATTTAGAAAACTGCCCCAAATCTGAATATTCCATGGCAGAGATTATTAGTAGGTTTATGGTAAAGATTTAGTGAAAATATCTATGGCAAAATTTATATATATATATATATATATATATATATATATATATATATATATATATATATATATATATATATATATATATATATATATATATGTATATATATATATATGTATATATATATATATATATATATATATATATATATATATTTGTGGTAGGTGGGGCGCTCACCATCCACTCACTCGATGTAGTGTTGCTCTCGGGTGTCTGCCCTTTCCTCTCCATCCTTCTTTCCTTCCATTCTCTTCTGTCTTTCTTTCCTTCATTCTTTCCTTGTCCTTCTGCCTACGGGTGACTTTATACTCCCTATTCTGTCTTTCTTTCATTCATTCTTTCCACTTCCTTCAGCCTGTGGGTGACTCTACACTGAGTGACAAGCCAAAAGGCTTCCTGTGCACCAGGAAACCATTTACTACGCTGAGTGGTAACCACATAACCAAATTTTGGCGCCTGGTGGTTTAGTGGGTAATTATTGCACTCCAATCGGATTGAGCCGGTGAAGGTTTACATCCAAGGGATGGTTGGGGTTGATTGCTCATGTATTGCCACTCAGGGATGAGTGAGGCTGGTCACTCTCATCTTAAATGTTGGGACCAACTGCCTAGCCCCGGACTCCTACGTTCCTCATGGGGCAATGTAGGATTGGATGATGATGATGATGATATTATACAGTATATATATATATATATATATATATATATATATATATATATATATATATATATATATATATACCATATCATAAGCCGTTTGAGTGCCCACTGCAGGACCGGCCTATCCCGACCAAAGTGGGGACGATGCAGCAATGTATCTCTACTAAGTGGCTTAGGTTTTCTGGTAGAGATTGTATGTAGGGTGAGAAGTGTTTGTAAACGAAACTGTAGTGTTGGAGTGGCATTGGACGTGGGTGTAGTCTATGAACCAAGCGTAATGGGCCCACGCAATCCGAGTGGGTACAAGCATAGTTTATGGTATGCAAAACTGGTTCAACCACAGCACCCCTTTTATCCGGCAAAGCAGTACGTGGTCAGAAGAACGGTCCCAAAGTTTATTACCCTGGCGGGACGCGAACCCTCATTCTTCAGTATATGAAAATGTACAGTTTACCACTGAGGCTCATATATATCTATATATATATAAATATATATATATATATATATATATATATATATATATATATATATAAACTTTTCATGAGCCTCTTCATTATTCTGTAGATGATATATTTCTAATATTCAATAATGAAGAGGCTCATCAAAAATTTTTTTTTATGATATTAACAACATAAAATTATAAGGTTCACATGTGAATTGTAAAATAATGGAAGTATATCATTTTTAGATATAAAAATTGGTAAAAGTAATGAAGGACTAGTAACAGGAATGCATAGAAAACCAACTTTTACAGGCCAAGGCTTAAATTGGTACAGTTCTTGTCCGATGTTATTCAAAACTAATTCAGTTAGAATTTTACTGAATAGAACATAGAATGTTTGTTCGAATTATATAACTTTGCATGAAGAATATCTAAAACATAGGGATTATTTTCTGAAAAATAATTATATACATATGTGATAAGTATTCAAAGTCTTTCCTCTATGTATGTTTTGAGGTGAAAAAAGTTGTTAAATACGTTAAAATGCATTTCTATCGAAAAATTAGTTATCAGTTTCGCAATTTGGTACGTAAAGAATTAAAAAACAGTTTTCCTTCTGTAAATTTTAGGATTATACTTACTAATGACTTGAAGATAAAGAATTTGTTCAGTCACAAAGATATGGTGCCTACTCCTCTATGTTCAGATGTTGTTTACAAATTTAAATGTCCTAGTTGTAAGGCTGGGTACACTGGATGTATAAGTCGTTCATTCATAATAAGAATATCTGAACATAATGGGAAAAAGCTACAGAACAGGGCAATATTTACATCAGATGGCATTTTCAGCTATTAGAGAGCATTCATTAACCTACGACCACCCTTTCTCTTACAATGATTTTCAGGTAGTAACTAAATTCAGTAATTCAGCTGATGCTTTACCAGGAGAAAAATTATTAATAGAAAAGTATAGACCTGAAATTTATGTAGCTAACAGTACTTCATGACTTCTCTTTTTGAACCTGCAGGTGGTTTTGGTTTGTTTACTTCAGTTTGGGGGTTTGAGTTTTGTGTTCGAACAGACAAGTGTTGTTTCAGTTGGGGGTTTGAGTAGGTTACTTTGGGTCTTCCCTGAGTGGTTCTTGGCATTTCTGTTTGCACTTTTATGCATGGTCGTGGAAAGTGAGGTTGTGTGCTGCTTAGCTCTCCTCTAGCTACCTAGGGCTGCCTCACCGGCAATTAGCTTTTTTTTTCACCCTTCTGGTGTGCATTAGGCTAGCTAGTTTCTCACTTTCCTCCCCTCCCTGTTAGTTTGGAACAGGAGGTGTCTGTTCCTGTGTACTGAGATTACCTTTGCTTGCAGCCCACGGAGGGTCCCCCCCACTGATCGCTCTTGGGCGTGAATTAACACGGTCGGCCCTCCCTGGAGTGGTTTGAGAGGGCAATTTCAGCCTTAGGTGTTTGGTCCCGGTGTGTTTTGTCCCTTGCTCGTTTTCGTCCTTCTTCCCACTTCCCCCGTTAGGGGGAGTGGTTACTATGTCGGACGCCTCTGCCGCCTCCCCCCCTTCAGGGGGGTAGGGGGTCCTGACGAACCTAGGACTGTACCACAGACTGACCGTTCCCTGACTGAACGGCCCCAGACGCGTACCGATCTGGACATTAGTGTATATAATGCACAGTTTGTAACGCTCCATGCTCTCGGTTCCACACCCTTGAGCAGTGTCAATCCTTTCATCATCAAGAAAGTGATTGATTACTGTGCTAGGGAGGTGGAACAGGTGAAAAAACTTGCAAATGGAGACCTCCTCATCAAAACCTTCAACTCCTCCCAGGTAAAAAATTTGATGAAACTACGTAAGTTCCATGAATATGATGTCGAGCCAAAGATTCCGCACGCCATGAATTCCTGCAAAGGTGTTATCACCTGCAGGGATCTTATGGTTATGGAAGAGGACGAGATCATACGGGAACTTGCTCAACAGGACGTAATCAATGCCCGATTTATAACCAGATTTTCTGAAGGCATGAGGACGAAGACTGCCACTATTGTCTTGACTTTTGGAAAAGTTTCACTCCCAGACCATGTCAAAGTTGGATATGAAATTGTTAACGTAAGACCTTATATCCCTAATCCACTTCATTGTCTAAGGTGTCAATTGTACGGGCACGGTGATAAGACTTGTCGGGCTTCCCAGTCTGTGTGGCAAATGTGGAACACAGGGACATGATGCTGAACACTGCACACAGGAGACGGTACGTTGTTTTCACTGCAAGGGCACACACTCCACTTCCTCTAGGGATTGTCCCAAGTGGAAGGAGGAGAAGGAGGTCTGCACAGTGAAAACAACTGAGGGCATTTCCTACTACGAAGCTAGGAAAAAGGTGAAGGAGTTGCATGCAACTCCCACGCCGAATAGGTCCTATGCTTCGGCGGTAATGTCCCGTCCTGTAATGTGTTCTGTTGAAACACAGACTGACCCTGAACCTGTTCCTCTTGACACACACTTTACCTCTCCACCTGAGCCTCCTATCCAATCCACCTCTCAAACTGACACCCCTATTGCACCTTGCTACTCTCAGGCTGCTGCTGCCTCTCAGTCAATAAAGCCTAAACAGGAGTCTGACAACTCTAGTAAGAGTAATATGACCACCCTTACGAAACAGCCACGTCCTCATGTCCTTCCTGCTCCTGGTCCAGCGAGGGAGAGAAGAGTTAGCTCTTCCTCGGGGGGCTCTGGGAGCCTAGTTATTGATGAGCAACAGATGGAGGTTTCCGTTAGTAAGCACCGGGATAGGTCCCCCGGTAGCCACTCGCCTGGCGGCGGGTGGCATAAAAAAGCTAAGCACACTGGCCCCTCTCGTAAATCTTAAACCGCTACATTCACTGTGTTACAATGGAACTGTAGGACTCTTGGGCATAAAGTCCACTATATAGCAATTTTGCTACCTATACACAGGCCAGACGTTGTTTGTTTACAGGAGACGCGCTTCGTGGATCACCCTGATCCTCCACAGTTAAAACACTACCATTCGTATAGAAGATATGATGGTCACGGAGTTGCCATATACATACACAAATCACACCCACAAACAGAAGTGGTTCTAAATTCTACTTTTAATAACATGTATCTGTTTATTTGTTCTATCTACTGTCCTCCCCATGGTCCCATTGATGGTGATGTTTTCGCTTCCCTAACCCATCAACTTCCGGGTCGAAAATTAATTTTAGGGGATTTTAACACCCATCACTGTCAGTGGGGAAGCTTGAGGAGTGATTGTAGGGGAGAGCAAGTAGCCGACCTAATATTACAGTCAAACCTCTGTCTTCTAAACAATGGTAGAGCGACTCGTGTAGATGACCACACTGGCAATATGTCATGTATAGATCTGTCCTTGTCATCTCCCGAAATACACACTAACATTTCTTGGGACCCGTATGATGACTCGATGGGTAGCGATCATTTTCCAATCTTTCTTTCTTATACACGCGACAATTCTCGGCCTCCTCCACCATCTAAATTTAACTTTAAGAAAGCAGACTGGGGGTACTACTCAAGGGTCGCCAATCTAGATATATCAGGAGATAACATTGATGAGAAAGTTGCACACCTACAGACTTCCGTTATACACGCAGCTGAGGCTGCTATTCCCAAGACATCTACAATTCCAAACAAGCGTAGAGTTTCGTGGTGGACACCAGATTGCCGACAAGCACTCACAAAGTGCAATAGGAGATACAGTATTTTTGAGAAACAGCCAACAGAATCAAACTTTATAGCTACAAAGCAGCTAAGGCTGAAGCAAGGAGGACAATTAAAGCAGCAAAACAGAATAACTGGCGTAGTTTTGTGTCCACAGTGAATCGCTTCACCCCACTGAGTCAGGTCTGGTCCACCATAAATGTACTAAACAACAAGTACACCTGGTTACTGATCACCACACTTGACGTGGCCGGGAATATCATTGACGATCCCGTGCACATTGCCAATACTATTTCCGACCATTTTGCCCAGGTAAGCAGCTCAGCCAACTATGATCCTCGCTTTCTCCACCATAAGCGTACGGCTGAGCTGCAAAATTTCGACTTTGCCACTGAAGACGGAGATACTAGCTACAACTCCGAATTTACATTAGATGAACTTCTCCTTGCCCTTAAATCCTGTAAAGGCTCCAGTCCCGGTCCATCTACCATTACGTACGGTATGATTCAGCATCTTACTCAGGCAACCTGAGTAAGCTGTTATCGGTGTACAATGAGATTTGGGCGTCTCACACGTTCCCAAACTCATGGCACTACGCGCACGTCATACCAATACCTCGCCGGGATGGTCGCCTTACGAGTCCCAGTTCGTATCGACCTATTGTGCTGACTGACTGTCTATGTGAGGTCTTTGAATGTATGGTTAATAAAAGGTTACTTTTTGTTTTAGGGTCGAAGGGTGTGTTAAATGATCAACAGAGTGGATTCCATAAATACAGGTCCACTTTGGATCATTTAGTGCACCTGGAGCATTGCATAGCCGAGGCTTTTGCCAATCGCGAATTCATGATAGGAATTTTTCTGGATATTCATAAGGCTTATGATATGACCTGGCAAAACGGAATACTACGTAAACTCTACGCTTATGGTTTAACCCGCCCCGTCCCGACGACGTATGGGTACGTCACCACGATTTGCATTTGCCAGTCCCGGCGACGTACCAGTACGTCGTGCAATTGCAAGGTACCTAATTTGCACAATTTTCAATTTTCGCACGTGATTTTTCGTATGTATACACGGGACACCTTCCTCTATTCCTGTACAAGATACCAAGCAGGGACAATGCCTTACACTGCATAACCTCCCCCCTCCCCCCCTCACGCCATTGTCTTGGCAAAGGACCTGTTACCAGTGACCTGGCTAGTAAAGTTATTCAGGGCCAGAGTGATTCCCCAATCGATGACAATGTGGAGGACAATGTTTACATAGCATTAGAAGAAGAAACAGCCAGAAATAATGATCAGGTAGTGTGGCAAACATAGGTCAGGTATGGTGATTAGTTAGTGAGTGAAACAATGCTTATAATGCCTTTATTACTGCTTGAAAACCAATATACTGTCATACTACATATACATTCGTACCAAGTAAATAAATAAATACCGTTTATGAGTGGATAAAATAGTTACCCTCCCATAGAACTCGTTTTCTTTGGTGCCAGCATGTTAGAAAACCCACTCAGGTAAGGAGGAACTCCTACCTGGATTGGGCACTTTAAACCTCAGGTGAGCGATTTCTCTATGAATTTTCGATGTTTCTCACCAAAAGCGAAGGTTTTAGCCAAAAAAAAAAAATCGAAAATACCTCGGGACTGGGGGATGTCGGAGGTGCGGAAAACCTCGGGACGTGACGGGTTAAGAGGTAATTTGCCCATTTTCCTTCAGAACTTCCTTACTGACAGAACGTTTTCTGTCAGGTTACCCTGTAATGTAACTTCGAACATATTTGTCCAAGAGAACGGGGTACCACAAGGAAGTGTGCTTAGCCCTACCCTGTTCAGCGTTGCCATTAATGACATTCTGTCGTCTGCTTCCATCCCCAGGACGATTAGATACTCACTCTATGCTGATGACTGTGCAGTGTGGCACTCTTCCCGCAATGCACAGTCCTCGGCAGAGCAGATTCAACTGGCACTTGAATCTGTTCAGTGCTGGGCCCTGGAGTGGGGATTTAAATTTTCCGTCCCTAAGTGTGTCGTTGTTGTTTTAACTCGTAAACTTAACGTACCTCCTTTGCATTTGACTAGACAATCAGCCGATACCTTTTCAAAATTTAGTAAGATTCCTGGGTCTGCATTTTGACAGTAGGCTCAGTTGGAGATCACATATTAATCATTTGCTTGTTTCTTGTAGTAAAAAAGTAAACGTCCTCTTTCCGGTAAATCGTGGGGAGCAGACAGAACGTCTTTATAAATGGTGTTTAAGTCCCTTATCCGTTCTAAGCTTGACTATGGCTCATAAGTGTATGGGTCGGCATCAGATGCTGTACTCCACAGACTTGATGTGCTTCAGAACGTGTGCTTGCGTATATGTCTCGGAACCCTTCGATGTACTCGTGTGGAGCGGTTGGAAGTGGAGGCTAATGTGCCTCCCCTCCATTTACAACGTGATCACCTGCTATTTTCTTACAGTATCATCACCCACCGTAAACGCTCACTTGGCCTTCCAACTTGTCAGATCCTCCTACAGTGGGAATATCTGCTGTATGCGGCCCTCAAGCCTGTGGCTGTGAGGCTTCACTTCCCCTGTGAGGTGTTAGGGTACGACTTTTCTAATGGGGATCAGGTTTTAACATCAAAAATAGCCCCCTGGGAGTCTCCTGCTACCACATTTAATACTAACTGGCTCCCTGTCGCAAAATACAAGGCGCCGGAGTTGGAGGTACAACATTTGTTCTGGATGATCCTCATTAGACACCTAGCATTATTCCACTTGTACACCGACGGCTCTAAGATGGATGAATGTGTGGGTGCGAGTGTGTGGTCTACGGAGTGCCGCATCCGTTTTCGCTTGTCCCCCCATACGTCTGTATTCACTGCCGAATTATTTGCCATAGATCAAGCTATAGACTTTGCTTTGCGTTCAGATCACGACAGTTTTGTCATTTTTTCGGACTCTAAGTCAGCCCTTCTGGCAATTCATTCATGTAGGACTGATTCACATGAGGTCCTGGGCCGCATTATCAATAAGCTGCACACATGTGCTAAATCCTTCTCTCTGATCTGGATGCCTGGTCATTGCGGTATTTACGGCATTGAGCAGGCTGACGTACTAGCTAAATCGGCTGTAGAACTCGAGGAGACTTGGGACGTTCCTCGTGAGCTACAGTCTAGTCTCTCTTGCGGAAAGAAATCAATTAATCTTCTGTGGCAAAGTCAGTGGACCGACCTGGCAATTCCATGTCAAAAGGACCATATGTGACTGGTCCAGTTCCTCCCGAGGAAACAGACGGGAGGAGGTCGCTTTAGCCCGCCTCCGCATGAACTCCACCCTAATAACACATTATGTTACCATATATTTACAGACAATTTCCACCGCGTTGTACCATCTGTGATGCTGTGTTATCTATTAGTCACATCCTTTTGTACTGCAGTAGGTATGCTGGGGAACGTACCTCTCTGGGTGTCTACTGTAGGACAAATGCGCTCCCTTTCACACTTGATTCTGTCTTGAGTGATGGGGATGTTGGTGTGACTAATAAATTGATGACTTTCCTGAAAGAGACCAGATTACTCAGAGAGTTGTGATTTATTTTATGAGTTTGGTTCTGGTTTTCTTATTTATTATATGTCTTTTTGTGTGTGTGTGTGTGTATACAGGGATATGGTTTTTGTACATATGTAAATACGTCAATACACTTTTATATATTTGTGAACCGCAGGAGGAGGTTACATTTATATAAATGTTTTTTTTTCGTTTGTTCAGGACCAGTAAATTTGTAATTATTCCTTTTATTTATTTTTTTTTACTATATAAATTTGATAAGATATTTGATTATTTTGTAACAGCATAGTAATGAGTCTACATGTGATGTATAGATGGAAGTATTTGTCCTGGTACTATCCATGTATACTGATGTATTCTTTATTACTTTTATTATGTTTCATAATCATGAATAATAACTTAATATTGGTATGAAATAGATGCAAATATTTCATATCATTATTCTGGCTTTCATGATTATCGAGTCTTGCTGGCCTAATGCCCCTTCAGGGCGATGGCCATTAATAAAAAATAAAAAAAATTCTGTTTGAGCTTTTATACGGGGAGGTGGGTTGATTTTACTTGCTTTTACTTAGTTTTATGTTTCAATAAAGTCCTGGTTTCATCTTTTCATCAAATCTGTGCTGACTATATAGGACAATTGTAATACCTTATGATGACATGAGATGGGCCGAAAATTCGAATTATGTTAAGAGTATTTAACACACACACACACACACACACACACACACACACACACACACACACACACACACACACACACACACACACACACACACACACACACACACACACACACACCGCTCGCTGGCGCAGTGGTAACTTTCTCGCTTGCCATCTGGTAGACGGGAGTTCGCGCCTCGCTCAGGTTGCGAAAAGTTTCCCTGAAGAAGTGGGTGGTTACTGTCCCCCTTGAGCAAGGGGACGGGTGTGTGGGTGTGTGAAGGTCACAGCCTTGTCCTTAGATCGGACTATATGAGCTCTCAGCTCCCTTCCGGGAGGGTAAAATGCTGACGATCACGACCATCAAGTGATCCTGACCGACCCGGTGAATTACACACACACACACACACACACACACACACACACACACACACACACACACACACAGATGACAAAGATTGCTGACATTGTTTTGGTTTGAACTGTTATTTCTATAAAGTTTTCGACGGATCTTTTGTTTTACAGCATTCGAAAAATTATTTTATATTACATACTGTAATTGACTTATGTAACTGCCTATTACTGTTTGCAAAGCACTATATATAACGTTCATATTTGCATTCACTATGAGGGTTTTAACTATTATTTATATGAAACTAAAAATTCTAATGGACAGATGTATAAAACAGGGAAGGATGGAAATCGTGCTGAACTCTTTCACTTTAATTTGGCCTAAAATTACCATCTTTCCATCTTCAGTGTTCAGGTGCAGCTATAAATCGACACTAGTATCAGGACAGTAAGATATCATAGCACACTACATTATGGCTAGTGACACAGATGCTGTTAATATGTAATATAGAGGTTTGAGGAAAGTCGTGCCCATATTCGAGAGTTGGAGGAAACAACAGTGGAAATTCTAACTAGAGAATATGCACACAACACATTATGACGTAAAGTAAAAGTCACACCACACACCTGATGGAAAGTTCCTCACACACACATGCTCACGCACATGACCCAACCAGTGATATACTGGGAGAATGGGAGAGACGGGTCAGAGAGCCAGAGACAGCCAAGGCACAAGTAAGGCTGAGAAGGGGTTGGGACGCGATAGGAAACAAGAGAGGCACGATGGAAAAAGCAGAGAGCGTGAGCTGGAAAAGCAACAACGCAACTTACCATGATGCTAGTCATGAAGTAGTGCTATGAAAAGGATGTAGGCACGTAACATTTTTAGCTTCCTTTTGAGCTATGTGAAGTGAGCTGCAAAAAGACGAAAATCTGGGCCCAGTGAAGGTGAAAGAATAAGAACACTCAGAACATACACTGAAGGCAACATACCCCCGTTCTGACACTAACATTTAACCTTTTATCAATCACTTGTTCCTCTGTTGATCTATAAAGATTATCCCAAACTTGGTGAAACTCCAACCAATATTTCCATACTGAACCCCCTCCACACACACACACACACACACACACACACACACGGACAGCCAGAGCCAGTATCATAACTTCCATGGAGTAAAAAGATATAATAATAATCCTAAACTCAGGAAAACCTAATTCTGGATCCTATCTACCTCAAGGCTGTAATATTCTTGTAAATACAGAAATTATATCTATCTTAAATTTTTGGAGCTGTAGCCAAGTATCAAGCTGGGTGAAATGAAATGAGTGAAGAGGAATTTTATGCTTGTTATTATTATTATTATTATAATTATTATTATGTTTATTATTATTACTATTATTTTTATTTTTATTATTTTCAATTGTGTGGGAAAGTTCAGTCGACTTAGGGCGGTATCTCGTACAGTTAGAAAGCTTACTACATCTCTTCCTGACAGGTTTATATAAGATTCGACTCCTTTATAATAATGTGTGCTGTTCGTGCAATCTGTGTAGACATTAAAAAGATATAAGCAGAAAAAACAAAACAAAAGACAATTATTTATGGTTCAATCAATCAATCAATCATTTCCTGTGGCACCCTCGGGGATGCATAGGGCCTCGATGAACTCACACCACCACATCCTATCTTGTGCTAACTCCTCAAGATCTCCCCAACACTCATCTCCAGCTTCCCGTCTCATTGTCCTCACCCACGTCTCTTTTGGCCTTCCTCTACCTCTTCTACCAAGTGCCACCCACCCTGGTGTACCTCGTACTATTCCCTGTCTCCTATACACATGTCCTAGCCACTTCCATCGTGAGAATCTAACATATTCATCGATCGGCTGCACTCCCGTTATTTCTCTAATTCTACTATTTGGTATCCTTTCCCACCACTTAACTCCTAATATTCTTCTAAGTGCTTTATTTTCAAACACCAAGAATTTATTTTCCATAGTCACTGTGCTGTACCAAGACTCGTGTCCATAAATTAAGATACTCCTAACCATTACCTTATAAAGTTTGATTTTTGTATGAACAGAAAAATTGTTATTATTCCAAATATTTTTAAGCATTCCCATTGCCTGATTAGCCTTCTTTAACCTTTCCTCGAATTCAAAGTTCAAAGAACCATCCTTGGCTAAATAAGTACCTAAATATTTAAACCTATCAACTTGCTTTACAACCATACCTCCAATTACACATTCCTGCGCATTTTCCATATTCATATTGATTATTTCAGTTTTTCCACAATTAATAACCAAACCCACCTTGCGACCTTCACTCACCAAACAGTCCAACACTCTCTGCATCTCTTCTGGCCCATCACAAATCAAAACTATATCATCTGCATAATCTAAATCCAAAAGTTTCCTGTTCTCTCCCCAAAGTATACCTGCACCGGTTTCTGTTCCAACACGTTTCATAATGTAATCAATGACCAATATAAATAATAAAGGCGATAGAACACCACCTTGAATTACTCCGGACTTGACTTCAAACGAATCACTCAGACAACCATCAACCATCACTTTACAAAATGTGTCCCCATGCATGTTCATAATGACCCTCACAAACTCCTCTGGTATTCCATAATGTCTCATGATCTTCCCCATAGTCTCTCTCGAAACACTATCAAAAGCCTTTTCAAAATCAACAAAACAAAGACTTAACGGTACTCTCATTTCATTAACTTGCTGCATCAAATGCCTAACTATAAAGATATGATCATTGCAACCACGTCCCTTTCTAAAACCAGCCTGTTCATCCCTCAGAATACCCTCAACCACTGGCTCCAACCTATTTAACAACACTCTACTGAAAACTTTCAAAGCTATCGGTGACAAAGAGATTCCCCTCCAATTACCACATTCACTCAGGTCTCCCTTCTTCGGAATTTTAACAATTACACCATTCTTCCAAATTGATGGTAGTAACCCCGTCACCCATATCTTATTGAATAGCTTGGTCAAGATCATTATTAATCTATCCCCCTCCACTTTAAACATTTCCGGAAATAAACCATCCTCCCCTGGTGCCTTGTTATTCTTTAACTGTTTTACTGCTTTCTCCACTTCTGCAAGCCTCAACTCTCCTGTTTCTATATTTAAATCTTCCTGAGCAGACGGTATATCCTCTTCTGGTGGTATTGGTCTATTAAGAACTGTCTCAAAATGCTCTTTCCATCTATTTTTAATATCTCCATCTTTGGTCAATAAATTTCCTTCCCTGTCTCTAACTGGTATTTCCTTGCGTTTACCTGCATTACCACTCAGTTCTCTAATCGATTCATATGCTATTCTTTGACTCTGTCCATCATTTTTGTTTATTAAGATTTCAGTCTCTGCAACCTTTTCATCCACACATCTTCTTTTATCTCTCCTAGCTAACCTTCTTACTTCTGAATTCAAACTCCAGTAAGCAGCTCTTGCTAATTCAATCTCTCGTTCATCAACGCATTGCATCTCACTCCTCAATTTAGCCTCACCTCTCCTTTTTATCATATCCCACGTTTCCTCTGATATCCATTTCTTTCTCCTGAATCTATGTCTCCTTCCAATCGTACATTCAGCAGTCTCATGCAAAACTTTGTTCACATCCTCCCACATCTCATCTACACTTCTCTCCCCCTCTTCCAACGTTTCCAACACCAAAAACCTATTTCTGCATTCTTATCTGAATTCCTCCTTTTCTTCTCCTTCCCTTCTAAGCTTAACAATATCGTATCTACCAACACCAGATTTTTCCTTCTTCTGATTTTTAAGTTTAAACCTTATTTTTGCAATGCTGAGTTGATGGTCACTACCAATATCCGCTCCCCGTTTAACATGAACATCTAGCAGAGAACTTATATGCCTCCTACTGATAGCGATGTGATCAATCTGATTTTTATATTTTCCACACGGCGACACCCAAGTTGTCTTGTGTATATTGCAATGCTGAAAGAGTGTGCCCCCGATAAACAGCTAAGTAAGAGGTCTTAGGGAACCTCCTGATCCGACGAGAATACGGGTCTTTGTGTTTCCATAACAGATAAAACATGCATGAAGACTAAGGAGAGGTTGAGCGGAAGGCAATGGGTACTTTCATGTATATTAAATCACGTTCATGTACATTATTAATAGCGACAAAGATTCCATAATTTAAAGATGTTAAAACTTGCTCTAGTTCATTCACCTTTATTTTCGTCCTACTGTGGCTTACTTCCCGTAGCTCAGTGGCAGAATAAGACAGTGCTACTGTTCTACCTCCTTTCATAACACTTCTTCGTGACTAGTGTATAGCTCAGCATTAAACATGGAGAGATGAGACTTTTACATCCATTTAAAGTGAATAGTGTTTAGATTCAGAAATAAAATGGTAAGGAGGAGGTGTCAGAGAACTTCCTTACCCAACAATGCAACGAACCCAGGACATCCTCCTTCACTTAGTATTTCAGCAACCGATCACGTTAACCCCCTCACTCCGGTGGCTAAGTGTACACTCAAATGGTACACTTAAATGATTTTTTTTCAGGAGACTTTTCTAAATGAGCTGGCCTTATCTCCTTCAGTAGCTAGGAATTGCCTTCAAACAGTGTCGTCAGGAAACAGGTATTTCACTAAGCCTCTCCTATGTCCTCGAGGGTCGGTCTAATGAGCCAGAGGGGAAGGTCAGGTGTGTGCAACGCGTCGGATCCCTGTAATAGCGGTGGGACTGATACGAGATGTCTGAAGGAGGTCACGATATTCATAAAGTTGACCCCATCACTACACGATTGTGACTTATTTATTAGCTCTCCAGATTGTATGATACAGCGTAGGACAGCCCCTCCCCCCTTTTTGTTGTTGTTGTTGTTGCCTAACCCCAGTCTGTCAGGCCAATCAGACCTGTCGACCAGAAGTAAGTGACTATTTCTATGAAGCCATCCTGCTAGTACAGTACAGTACATACACCGTGTAGGAATTCTGGTAGACAGCACCTCACCAAGGCTGGACTATGGGTCCTACCCTAGGGAGTGATGCAGGAAAATGAGGTCTGGCTCCTGAATCCCGGGTGGACGCTGCAGCTGCCTTGCTCCACCCTGGGTGCACAGTGCCACCAAGTGCAGGCTAGTGGTTGTGAAAATATTAAATTGGAGGAGAAGTATTCTAAATCTAATTAAAATAGTCTGGAGATGGCAAGGAATGTAAAAACCCAGCTAACTGAAGGGATCAAATGAACCCCTGAAGTGTTTCAAGACGCTCCGACACTAACAACAACTATATACACCAAGCTTAATGAACGATCGAATGCCACACTGAAAGGTTGCCACACTCTACGATACATTACTTCTGTAGAGCTGTCCCATTAGGTCTACTGAAGGTAATGGCTTTATATATATATATATATATAAACCAGAATTATGCTGTCACACTGATCATAGTCATGGGATACGTAAGGACACAAAAATATACATGAAATATATTTAGGAACATATGAATTCCATTTCTTTAAAAAGGAAGCCTGAAAATAATTATGAAATATTTCTGCAGAGACAAACCGACTAGGGAGTAAATAAATAAAAAATAGTAATTAATCTTAGTGGTAGGTGGTGGCGACGATTATCCACTCACTTGATGTAGTGCTGCCTACTTCTTTAGCCATTATCATTCTTTTTCTGTGCCTGCCCTCCTCTCTTCCTTTTTCTCCCATTTTTCCTATTACTTCTTATTGCTTTTCTTTCCTTTACGGGTGGCTTTACATTGAGTGAAAAGCCAAATGGTTTCCTGTAAGCCAAGAAACCATTTACAACGCTAGGTGGTAACCATATAACCAAACCATACGTGCTCCCTACGTGTCAACAAGTGGGTTGGTGGAGGGTTAGTGCCCCTCTCCGTAAAACAAATAACTCTAAGTCAAATGGACACCCCTTACGGCATTATGGCGTCTGGCAATAGATAGATAGATGGATGATTAATCAACAAATAAATGTTTTTAGTTCCATTATGGTCGAACCCACAACACTTAGTTCTTTCACCCTAACTTGGCCTAGATTTTTTTCCGTGTTAACTTATTTAGCGTAGCTCAGTGACATAAAAAGACAGTGTTATGGTTCCATATCCTTTCAACATGACTTTTTAGTTACTGGCATAAAATTCTAGTGTCAGTCTATTGCTGCAAGTCTGCATTTGAGACGGTAAAGAGGTGGTGTGCTGTCCTGATGGTCGCGAGTTTGATTCCCGGTTGGGGTGGAAACATTTAAAGGAAATTATTTTTGTTAAACAAACTTTAATGATCTAAAAAAGCCACCGACATCGCGTAAAAACACCCCCGCTAATACCAATACACTAGCCTTGTATGAGACAGTCCTACGACGTATTCCACATGGACGGTGGTTGTTAGCTCTCTAGTAGTGACAGGCGGTGTGTGGTATGTTGTAGGACTACTGGACCTCAGGGAACGGGCTGCCGAAGCTATGCCCAGAGTCGAACGCAGAGAGAGAGAGAGAGAGAGAGAATGAATTTTTTTAGGAATAAGGGGGATGTTATCATGGCTGGGAGACATTAACACGTTTTGTTATTGAGACCCTTCACAGTTAAACTAATAAATATGTTGTGTTTGTCTATAACACGGTCATTTAAAACAAGGAAGAATACGTCGTGGAACAGCGTCTATACCTTCTCCCAACCAGCGGTATCATTGCTTCTTACAGAAAAAAACTAATTATTTATAAGATACTTGCCAACCATTAGCAGTTCACACTTTGTAATAGTAATGAACTACAGAAACAATCCCGTGAATCATGTACAGTTAATGTGATTGAAAAAAAAAAAAAAAATGCATGTGGATAAACTTCCTTGTCTCTTGGTTGGTTACCAAATTTGCTGAATTATTAACTAACTTAATAGTTTAGCGTCCTTTCACTTAAATCAAAATAGGTTTCACATAATTGTTAATACCATCTCTACGTGGAATCACAGTATACCAAATTTTATGTTAGTTATACCAACACCACATCCTCTGTCATCCTGGCCACTAAACGAGAACGTGTGGCATAATGACGTCACAACCAGTGTGGAATTCAAGGCAACTATGAATCGGAGTCAAGCTTTGATCGCTGGGAAGGTAAGACTGTGCTGCTGTGTTGTCAGACTTTGATTGCTGGGAAGGTAATACTGTGCTGCTGTGTTATCAGGCTTTGATCGCTGGGAAGGTAAGACTGTGCTGCTGTGTTGTCAGCCTTTGATTGCTAGCAAGGTAAGACGGTGCTGCTGTGTTGTCAGACTTTGATTGCTGGGAAGGTAAGACTGTGCTGCTGTGTTGTCGTACTTAGCTGGGAAGGTAAGACTGTGCTGCTGTGTTGTCAGACTTTGATTGCTGGGAAGGTAAGACTGTGCTGCTGTGTTGTCGTACTTAGCTGGGAAGGTAAGACTGTGCTGCTGTGTTGTCGTACTTAGCTGGAAAGGTAAGACTGTGCTGCTGTGTTGTCAGGCTTTGCTTGAAGGTAAGACTGTGCCGCTGTGTTGATATTAACTGGATATTTTGGGAAGCTTATATTATCTCCGCCAAAGAAGTTGGAGGAGGTTATGTATTCACCTATGTTTGCCTGTTTGTTTGTCCACATGATATTTCCATATGTTCTTAATGAATTTCAACTAAATTTTGTGGAAGTGTGGTCCATGGGCCAAGAAAGAACTGAGTAATTTTGGGGCGGATCCGGATCTGGCATTGGCGGAGGTATGCGCTCTGGGTGCTTTCTAATTTATTTTTTTATTTACTGATGTTTAGTTTTTTTTTTTTTCGTTTTTTTTTTTCGTGTTCACCCAGCTGTATAATTTAGGAACTTCGAACTATGACGTTAACGGATAGTTTACAGAAAGTTTGATTTGATTGTTATTATTATTACTATTATTATTATTATTATTATTATTATATGGTGGGATGAAGAGGTTAAGAGAGCAATGGAGGAAAACAGGAAGAAGTGGCTAGAGTGGTTACAGAACAGGGGTTCAATGGAAATAAGAACTGAATATACTGAGAGCAAGAAGCACGAAAAGAGGCTAGTGAAGAGGAAAAAGGAGGAGGTAGATGAAAATCTTGGAAGAAAAATGAATGCAAATTACTCTGAAAATAGGAAGATATTTAGGAAAGAGGTGCGAAAACGAAGAAATGACAGAGGAAAGAAATGTGAAAGTGTGAAAGATGTTTGTGGTAGATTATCAACCCAAGGGGAAGAAGTAAGGACCAGATGGAAAGAATATTTGGCAGCCTGATGAATGGAGAGAGAGAGAGAGAGAGAGAGAGAGAGAGAGAGAGAGAGAGAGAGAGAGAGAGAGAGAGAGAGAGCAGAGCGGCTGTAAACATGATTTGTTTTAGGGGTGTGTGGAGAAGGAATGCAGTGCCAGGAAACGTGACACTCGCACAGGAGAAGAAGGCTGTGAAATGGCTGAAAAATGAGAGAGCCGCTGGGGTTGATGAGGTGTATGCAGAGATGATTAAGTGTAGTGGAGAGAGCGGAATGAAGTGCTTATTGGATATAGGTAAGAAGGCAAAAGATGAGTGAAACTGTGCCAGCAGAGTGGAAAAAGGCTGTGATTGTACCCCCGTACAAAAATAAAGGTGAGCGAAGTGAGTGCAAGAATTGTCGTGGCATAAGTTTATTGAATGAGGTAAGGAGGGTATATGGAAGAATTATTATAAAGATGGTAGGGGAGATATCAGAAGTCTTAGTGAGTGATGAGCAGGGTGGCTTTAGGAGTGGCAGAGGATGTGTGGATCATATATTTGTAGTGAGACAGTGGAGAAGGCTTGTGAGAAAGACTATAAGGTGTTTCTGGCATTTATGGATCTGGAAAAAGCATACGACAAAACAAAGAAGGATTGTGGAAGGTTTTACGCATGTACGATGTAGATAGTAAAATGCTAGGTGCCGTCAGGAGGTTTTATGATGGCAGTGAGACATATGAAAGGATAAATGGACATCTAAGTGAATGGTTCACGATTGGTCAGGGCGTGAGACAAGGTTGTGTGATGTTCCCGTGGCTGTTCAATATACATATGGATGGATTGATGAGACTAGTAAAAACACGAGCAATGGAGAGAGGGATAGCGCTGGTAATGCATAGTGATAGATGGAACATCTCAAATTTGTTGTATGCTGATGATGCAGTGCTACTTGCAAATACCGGACAAGAACTTGGTAGACTAGTGCAGAGTTTTGCTGATGTCTGTGAGAGTCGTGCCTTGAGCGTAAATGTAGAAAAGAGTAAAATGATGATTCGAGAGATAAGGTGACCCCAAGTGTGATGTCACAGTGAATGGAGGGAGACTGGAATTGATGAGAGAGTTCAATACCTGGGTACAGTGAGAGAAGAGAGAGGAAAATGTCCAAAAGATGTGGAAAATAGAGTGGCACAAGGAAGGAAAGTAGCTGGTGCAATGAAGGCCTTGATAAGAAACAGAGGCTTGAGTGTTGCAGCTGTGCAAGGCTTACATTAAGGAGTGTTAGTGCCAACTTTAACATATGGATGTGAGACTGTGGATTGGCATGAAAATGAAAAGTTAAGAGTGAGAGCAGTGGAGATCGGACTGCTGAGGAATGTATGTGGAGTACAGAGGGTGGACGGGATTTGAAGTAACTTGATTCGTAATAGATGCGGAGTCAGGAAGTCAGTGGACACCAGAATCGAAGAGAGTGTAACGAGATGGTATGGCCATGTGGAAAGAATGGATAACAATAGAGTGGTGAAAAAGGTATATCTGAGCGAATTTGAAGGAGGAAGGAGGCAAGGTAGGCCAAGGAGAAGAGACGGAGGGATATGTTGGATGAATATGTAAGGAAGAGAGGTATGGAAGTCGGTAAGGCTAGGGAACTGACAAGAGATCGAGATGGTTGGATGAATATTGTGAGAAGTAGTGTATGATCAGGGATTTGGCATCCCTTTTTAAACCCCTCGGCTACATCTATCAACACTACCCCTAACGTTAACGCTTCTCACCTTCTGGCACAAGTAGGTCGGCATAGGTGGTACAAAGAGGACGCCAGAAGTGGAACAAAGAGGACGGCAGAGGTGGTACAAAGATGATGGTAGAGGTGGTACAAAGATGATGGCAGAGGTGGTACAAAGATGATGGCAGAGGTGGTACAAAGATGATGGCAGAGGTGGTACAAAGCGGGTGGCAGAGGTGGTACAAAGAGGATGGCAGAGGTGACACAGACATGTGTAGACAATGAAGGTTAACTGTGAGAAGATATGTGATGAAACCGAAGGAGCAGACGTGAGCAGACACAGAAACCTTAATTAAAGCAGCACAAGACTGAGTAACCCTGAAGAGCAGGTATCCAAGGACCAAAGTTTATTAAGGTTAGACGGTCAAATTCTGTAAAATGTAAATGATGGGGTGAAAATGATGGGATGTAAAATGATGGAATGTAAAATGATGGAATGTAAAGTGATGGGATGTAAAATGATGGAATGTAAAATGATGGAATGTAAAATGAAGGGACGTAAAATGATGGGATGTAAATTGATGGAATGTAAAATGATGGGATGTAAAATGATGGGATGTAAAATGATGGGACGTATAATGATGGGATGTAAAATGATGGGATGTAAAATGATGGGATGTAAAATGATGGAATGTAAAATGATGGGATGTAAAATGATGGGATGTAAAATGATGGGATGTAAAATGATGGGATGTGAAATGATGGGATGTAAAATGATGGGATGTAAAATGATGGGATGTAAAAGGATGGGATGTGAAATGAAGGGACGTAAATAATGATAGGGTTAATTGATGGGATGTACGTGATTAGATTTCATTGATGGAATGTAAATGATAGGGTTAATTGATGGGGTGTAAATGATAGGGTTAATTGATGGGATGTAAATGATAGGGATAATTGCTGGGATGTTAATCATAAGATTGATGTAAACGATGGGGATACCAATGATGGGGATTGCAAATAATGGGGACGCAAATGATGGAAGGCAAATAATGGGGGGACGCAAATGATGGGGACGCAAATGATGGGAGGATGCAAATGATGGGGACGCAAATGATGGTGAGGATGCAAATGATGGGGACGCAAATGATGGGAGGATGCAAATGACAGGGGACGCAAATGATGGGGGGACGCAAATGATGGGGGGACGCAAATGATGGGGGGAAGCAAATGATGGGGGGACGCAAATGTTGGGGGGACGCAAATGATGGGGGGACGCAAATGATGGGGAGACGCAAATGTTGGGGGGACGCAAATGATGAGGGGACGCATATGATGGGGGGACGCAAATGATGGGGATGCAATATGATAAGGATGCAAAATGACGGGTATGTAAATGATGGGATGTAAATGATGGGATGTAAATAATGGGCTGTCAGCGAGAGGATGTATATGATACAAAATCAAGCCTGCATTAAAACATAAGTAGTGTAATGAGCACTTTGGCCACATCACTAAGTAAAGAAATAGATTACAAAATTAGACGTCTAAAAAGGATGTGGTTAAATGGAAAAGTAATTTGAAAAAGGTGATACTTTTCAAAGGATTATCTGTTGCCGTTAAACGAGGATGGAGATGTATAATGAAATTCGAAGTGTCTCCTAAATAATTAAAACAGGAGATGGCAATAACATAAATCGTAGAACTGAAGGTTCTCAACTAAATAAATATAAAGCTTCAGAAATAGGCATCAGTAAGCTTAAGTTAAATGAAGACTATATGTAACATCATCTCTGAGTCCTAGCTTATCCTATCGTATCGTATCGTATCATTTATGAAGGCTCCATGCGTCGGATTCGACCACCTAGTGGCGACTCTTCACCTTGCTCGATCACTGGCAGCCTCCCTGTCCATTCCCATATCCCTGAGATCACTCTATGACCTCGTTCCAGGCCTTTCGTGGTCTACCACTCGCAGACCTGATCCCGACGTTCACACTTCTCACTTGCACCTTCTCAACATGCCCAGGCCATCTCAGTCTACCCCTCCTAATCACCACACCAATACATTCCACTCTCATGCCTCTTCTCAGCTCTTCAATCGTTATGCTATCCCCCCCCTCCCCTCCAGGCCTCGCATTCAAGGACGCACTACAAAGCCATCTAATCATTTTCATTTCTACTGTATACGTTTGAGCCTACGAGTATTCCCTTCCTTTACTGCCCAGGTCTCATTACCATACAGCTGCCATACAGCATTACATTCCCAACTCAAGTCGCATACAAAGATCCATTAGCACAGAGGAAGATCTCTCTTATTGCTAGTAAATGCATCAGCTCCATGAAATAAGATATATAAATAAATGAAAATAAACAAGCTAAGGATAAATAAATGGTGTACTCACAGAGGAACAGCTTCAGAAATCAGCATCTCAGGTTGCTTAGTGAAGGTGATGACAGTCTTTGCTCGTCCCTCATAGTAATAATCTCCTGCAGCAGTGGTGACAGTCACAAAGGTATTATTGTCATCTCTGGCCACGTTAACAGCCTTCATCAGCTCCCTCAACACCTGTGGGGGAAGTTGAAAATTGTCAAGCATCTTCAGCTATCGAGTGAAGGGAGATTTTTGTTCCACTCTTCTATGTTCACTTGAAGTAGTTGTATAATTGCATTACCTCCATTTTGAATGCAGAGTCGTAGGGAGATATTAAAATCGTATGTTCCTAATCAGGAAGGTGCGTAATGGAAAGGATATAGAGCCGTAGTATTGTCTTATTCCGACATTGACCAGCGAGATATGTTGCAAAAGGAGAAATTTCCGCAAAGTGAATGGACTATAGGCAACATTCTCTACTTGTACAGAAACCAAAAAATAATTCAGTACGCAGCCTGGATATTATTTTTTATTTATTTTATTAATTTCACTGTACTTAACCCTTTCAGTCCGACGACGCGACTTGTCAATTTACTTTTGTTACCTTCACATGACTAGTATTTTGATATCTGTTGTATGGAAGGACTAAATTTAGACAACCTCACCACTGGTCCAGAAGGTTTGTCCAGTATTAAAACCCAGAATACGAAAAACAATCATTAAGGGTGTTAACCTTAAGAAAAAACAATGCAAATATTAAAGGTGTTAAGTAATTCCTTCTTGTAATTAAGCCTATTTGAAAGCAAATGCCATACAAAATTTTAAAAGATAAAACTATCCTACCGGTCCTGTGATGGTGTTCTTGTGGTCCTGCCTGTCGAACACAATGACCCTGACCCCGTCCTTGCCAAACACCCTGAGCCAGTGGTAGTGGTCCTTGGTCTCCTTCGACACGAGGGCCAGGTGCTGGAAGAGGGACCACTTTAGGCGGACTTGAAAGGTGCTCTGGAGACGGTTGATGCTTGTAGTCTGACCTCTGAACAGCTGCACACCCAGACACACAGACCTATGGAAGGTCTGTCTGTCTATCTATAGCCAGACTCCATGATCCCGCAAGGGGTGGCCATTTGACTTTGAGTGAATTATTTTACGGGGAGGGGCACTAACCCCTCGCAGACCCACTTGTTAATACTTAGGGAACACGAATGGGTAGGTTAGATGGTTACTACACAGCGTTATAAATTATTTCCAGGCTTATGGGAAACTCAAAGGCTTTTCACTAGATGTACATTAACAAAAACGCGTATATAAGAAAGCAAAGTAAACATACAAGTGAAGAAACACACAAGTAAAGAAACACACTCAAGAAAAGAAACACACACACAGGTAAAGAAAGACACACACGTGTACGGAAACACACACACACACACACACACACACACACACACACACACACACACACACACACACACACGTGTAAAGAATCTCACGTGTAAAGAAACACAGACACAAGAGAAGCACACACACAAGATAACACCCACAAGAAACAAATACAAAAGAAACACACACACAAACACAAACACAAAACACACACACACACACACACACACACACACACACACACACACACACACACACACACACACACACACACACACACACACACACACACACACACACACACACACACACACACACACACACACACACACACACACACACACACACACACACACACACACACACACACACACACACACACACACACACACACACACACACACAAGTAAAGAAACACAACACACAAGAAAAGAAAGACACAAGTAAAGACACGAGTAAATAAAGACACAAGCAAAGAAAGGCACAAGTACAGAAATCAACACAAGTATTGAAACACACACAAGGAAAGAAAGACATGTATACAAACAGACATAGAGGAAAATACAGACAAATAGTAACACTCAAAACACACAAGAAAAACAGGTAAAGAAAAGCAAAGTAAACAAGAACACACAAGTAAAGGAAAACACTGAATTTCCCCTACCAATGGGTGTAAGAAAATTTTATGAATATAATCGATTTTTACGTAGAAATAAAATGTAAACCTTCTATATATTGATAGACCTATAAGGTAAATCAGTTTGAAATACCTCTAAGTGAATTTTTGTGCTATAGAACTCGACTCTCCCGAAATTGTTCCACTTAAAATACAGACAAGATACGTACAATCCATCCTAGACAATTTACCTACCAACAAAGCTCCAGGCCCAGATGGAATTCCGCCAAATTGTTGAAAAGTGTTCCCCTGTACTTGCATCTGTTCTAGCTAAATTACTGAGACTATGCATACTTACTTCTTCATTCCCCAAATTCATGGAAAGAAGCCAATATACACCCAGTTCCGAAGAAAGGAAGTTCCTCTGACCCCTTTGATTACAGACCAATAGCTGTCACATGGGGGTGGGCGTAATCGATTATTTGTAATCGATTACTTCGATTACTCGCCAGAAAAATATTGTAATAGATTATTTTTCCAGTAATCGATTATTTTATTGAGTACTTTTGGTGGATTTTTGTCATACTTCTAGCCATTAACATGCCAGGTTATGGTTTGTTAAACATCTTACGTTTGGAAATGCACTTGCAGACCTTCGCGACTCGAAAAATTGGAGGCATTTTTGTACAGCAAGTTGTAAATGAATCCCTCGTCTCAGTGGCATAGATAGACGATTTAGCTGTCAACTCCTAGGTATGTATTTTATTTGTGAGAACATTGATATTGATCACTGGTATTTCATTTTGTAAGCATGATATTTGGCGGAAATACCATTAAAGTGACGACTTCCAAATAATCTATCTTCGTTTTGGGGATTGGACATCAGAAACTTTAAGATGACCCATATGATTTTCCATAACATTAAGCTTAATATTCATGTTACATTACAGTTTTGTAAGTAAGATTTCTTTTTGAAGCGGATTTTATAGACATGCATAAGAACAGTACACAAGACGAGATTGTCTCCCGCGGAACGCACAGCTGAGTATACTACTACTACTACTACTACTACTACTGCTAAAACCACCACCACTTTATAGTTTTAGTTTTTGGTGGAGGGTTTTGGAGTTTCTGTTTGGCATTATCCATCAGTTCCATTTATCCTGACAGCCTAAGGATCTGTTAAGACAGATAAGTAATATAATTCAGAATAAAGCATTATAGTTAATTATTTATTCAGGAGGGGTAACTTTATATTACATACATGTATTTGAGGGAGCTTCCTGAGAGGAAGTAACGGATCGGAGATAATTCTGATATTAGGATAAAGGATATTAAAATGCCCGCCGTGCCCGCCGCCGGACCTTCCACCTCACCACCCCCCACCCCACCACCGGGCCGCCACCGCACCACCACCCCAGGAGGACACAACGGTGGGGTTAGTGACCCAATCAAGAGGGTCACCAGGACACTACGGTCCTGGGCCCTTGTTCCCTGCAACTGCCCCAACACCAGGTGACCAGGGAAAGGCAACTACCTTGCGGGCGGAACAACCGTCATCAGAATAGGGGTGGGACTGAACAAGATTCAGTCCCAGGTAACACCGTATTGACGGCTTTTGTTACACCCTCTAGGGCAGGAGGCCCAAGGCTACGGCCTAACAAAGTGTACAAGGGTAAGGTGACCCAAGGCTCCGGCCTTAGTACACCAGAAAGAGAGCGTTGCCCCAGTGCATCCCTCTCTTGCTGTTCTCCCCTTCAGGAGCAACACCGCGCCGACGGTCTCTATACGTGGCGGGGAAGGAGCGGCCTTGTACGCCCTTCAGTTGTTTCTGATCGGACAGATCAGCTTCCGGCTACGGCCAGGGTATGGACCAGGGTAAAGAGCCCCTGCTACCGTACGTGTAGCTCTTCCCTATTACGGGAGCAACACCGCGCCGACGGTCTCTATACGTGGCGGGGAAGGAGCGGCCTTGTACGCCCTTCAGTTGCTCTCAGTAAGACGGGTAGGCACTCAGCTCCGGCCGGGACACGTACCAGGGTAAAGAAGCCCCTGAAGGTAGTTTCAGTTCGTACTGGAGAGAGTGTGGCCTCTGTGCCCCTCACTCCGGCTTGTCCCCTACTATGGGAGCAACACCGCGCCGACGGTCACTATACGTGGCGGGGAAGGAGCGGCCTTGTACGCCCTTCAGTTGTTCCTCGTACGCCGGGCAAGTTCACGGCTACAGCCAACGTACGTACCAGGGTAAGGTGACCCAAGGCTCCGGCCTCATGACGTACTAGAGAGGACACGAGTGACGTGAGTCCTTCTCCAGCCTCTTTCCCTTGTGGAAGCCCTTCGTCACCACCCGGGAATATAGCCCTGGAGGAGACACTAGAGTGGTGGCAAGGCCCGATATCGGACCTACCGCCCACGCCAGGGAGTTCCTTGTTCCTGCCCGAGTCCCGAAGGAGAAGCTGCCGCAGCCCAGTCCTGACGGCGCCTCTCTCCCTTGGCGCCGGCAGTCCCAGGACACCCAGGCCAGACCCTCCAGCTCCCGACGAAGGCGATCCTGGCTCCCTCACTCCACGGAGCCAAAGACGACAGGCCCGACTACTCCGGCTGTTCGGTTCCAGTCCTGAGGACCACCTATCAGGTCGAGGCCTCCAGACGAGAGGGCCTCCCTGCACCACACCGACGCGGCCCCAACTCGAGGCCCCCAGACGGGAGAGCCTCCCTGCACCCTACCTACGAGTGTGACCCAGAGTGAACGTTACCCAGGAGATATGGAAAAATAGTGACTACCCCTGTGTCAAGAACGAGTTGGGAAAAAGAACAGTGAACAGTGACTAAGAGAAGAACAGTGTATTTAATAATAGTCCACAAGAACTCAGTGTTGGCAGGACAGAGAATGAACTTTAGTGTAACTATCCGAGTCCCCCCCATATCAGAGAACTTTCTGTGAACACATAAGGTAAGGGTGCACGGGCCCGTCAAAAGCCTGAGTGTGTGTGTCGCCGTGACAAGGTGACTGTGTCAAGTGTCGCTATCCGCACCCTACCTTATTTATAGTAATATTTTCCCTACAGACTCCCAATCTTGCTTATCCCCTTTGTGAACCATTCAGTATATATCCTGCCTAAAAGGGACACATAAACAATACCATATATAATTCAAGATCTCCCTGTATGAACACTGTAGTGTGTACTGAGTGTAACTCTATTTTGTGGTGCTGGATATTAACTCTGTGTCTCTGTTCCCCTGTATCTCAAATATCACTCTGCGTTGTATTGTTACGGTTAGAATTAAGGTAATAGATGTGTTAAGGTATACTGCCTGGTTTTTTGTCCTGTTCCTTTGTTAGTGCTTTACTTCCGGTCTAGAAAGAGGACCCCGCTTCAGTCGCTAGTGTTTTTACGACGAGAAGTCGCCTTAAAAACACCAGCATAACAGATATATATCTCATGTACAATATTTACCTACCTCATAATGTTCATGAAAACTAATTCAGATTTCTACAGTATGTCGCCATTATTAATAGGTTACTTACCAAAGCAAAGAGTATAACTTTAACTAGTCATAATTTCTCCATGGAGTACAATGATTATTGTATCTTAATAGGAATCAGTCGTGTGAGTCTGTGATTGTGAATTTGTGATACATTTAACAGAGACTTATTTTATTTATAATTACTTTGATAGTACAAGTGATATATATTTTTCTATGATGATTTGAAATATGTCGTAATCAATGTGCTACTTATCATTATGTCATGAGTGTGATGTAATACAGTACACTGTAATGACCATTACTTCCAAACAGCTATTAAACATAACAAAAATAGATCTTGGTGAATACCTTTTATTCCTGTAAGGCTTTATTATATTTTCTATTTACGTTATGTAGCTTCTATTATGGGTACTTTTTAGCTTCTGTAGCTATAAATTTTAATTTAAATATATTGATATTTCATATTACCACACACACACACACACACACAAACTACCAGGTACCAGGAAACTATCTGCAGTGTGCACTTTGTAACCGACTGCACTCAAACCATCACATTATAATGATTATACTGTACTTATATATTGATAGTAATCGAAATAGTAATCGATTACTAATCGATTACTTTCATAAAAGTAATCAGTAATCATGATTACCATTTTTTGCTGGTATCGCCCACCCCTACTGTCACATCTTCTCTTGGTAATGTATTTGAAACTTTAATTAATAAGCACATTGTTAAACATCTTGAATCCAACAACTTAATTAGTGATAGACAATATGGTTTTCGCCACGAAAGATCCACCATTGACAATCTCCTGACTCATACCATCCATGAATTAATTGGCTAACATGGAGAAACTCATGCAGCAGCCCTTGATATTTCTAAAGATTTCGACAGAGTATGGCACCGTTCCCTGCTGTCCAAACTCCCTTGCTATGGACCAACGTCTTTTGTTCCTTTGATTTCCTCATATCTCAGTGACAGGAAAATAAGAGTAAAAGTAGATGATGTAAATTCCAATTTCCACTCAATTAACGCTGGCGTGCCACAGGGATCAGATCTGGCACCAACCCTGTTCTTGGTTCATATTAATGATCTCTTATCTGTCACCCACAATCTCATCCACTCACATGCAGATGACTCAACCCTATATAGTTCATTCACACTCAGACACACAATTACAAAGTCTAATATCTCTACCTCTCAACTCAATACAGCCATCCCCATAAATCAAGACCTATCTACGATCAGTGAATGGGGACAAAAAAACCTTGTCTCATTTAATGCTAGCAAAACTAAGTATATACAGTTAACTAATAGACAGATATTGCCAGATTCGTATATTACCTTCAGTGCTACTAATATTCCCATCTCCAAAAGTATTGAAATTCTCGGCGTCTCACTTAACAATGCCTGCAGCTGCACCTCGTGTGTTAGATCACTTGCTAAAACCGCATCAAAAGAAACTTGGATTATTGTACAGAGTCTGTAACTTCTTCACTGACGAGCAGTTAGCTATAATTTATAAGAGTCATGTGCGCACTCAGCTTGAATATTGCTCACCCTTGTGGATTGGATGTGGAGAGGTTGCATTAAAACAAGTAGACAAAATTCAGAACAAAGCTGTTAGAAATATTAACAGCCCTGCCATTACAAATAAACTACCTCCCTTACAAGTAAGAGGGAATGTTGCCACCCTTGCATTATTTTACAGATATTTTTATGACAAATGCTCAGACGAAGTTGCTTCCATGGTGCCATCTCTCTATGCCTTCCCTCGTGCTACACGGGCATCTGGTAATGCTCAAGACTGGAATGTCACTCAGCCATATTGTAGAACTTCTTCGTATCAGAATTCTTTCATTCCCCAAACTGCATCTCTCTGGAACTCACTTCCCCAGAGTTATTTCCCTCCAAACTTCAACCTACAGCTGTTCAAGTCTAACTGTTACAGATATTTTATGAACAGAGGATACCAGTAATCTGGTGTATGGATTATTTTTTTTATTCATTTGTTTTTCCTTCCTCTGTTCTGTTATTAAAAAAAAAAAAAGAAAAATAAAAGAAAACTTCAGAGCTCCTCGAACTGGATGATGCACCTCAGCCAGTCTTTCTTGAAGATGCCGCACATACCTGGAGGTGTCTGTAAGTAGCTCATTGCCAGGTGGTCTTCCCATTATCAGTTCAACTCGCAATCGTAACTCCTGGCCCAGCATCAGTATGGCAGGGGTGTAGCCAGTAGACTCATGGGATGCAGACCGATATGTCATCAGCAAGGCAGGTAATTTCGTATCCCATTCCATCTGTCCCGATACACAGTACATAATCAGAACTTGTCCCAGGATCCAGCTGAATTTCTCCATCATCCCATGTGACTGGGGCCTCAGTGGAGTCGTCCTGGACTTCTTGATCCCCAGTAACTTGTAACACTCACGATACAGAACAAACGCGAAATTTCTACCCTGGTCTAAGTGTAGCTCTTGTGGTATTCCAAATCGGCAGAAGAACGGGTCAGTCACAACTTGAACAGTTGCAGCTTCCTGATCTGGAATAGCATAGGCTCTGGGCCACTTTCTGAAGTAGTTCATGGCGACACACATTTTAACAGTTTCCTTTTTCAGTGTGTGACAGAGCTCCAGTAATGTCCACTATGACTCCTTCCATTAGCGCATCTACATGGTACAGCTAAAGAGGGGTGGAACCACGTTTCATGGGTCCTTTCTTGTCACAGCAGACATCACAGGCCCGACACCACTCTTCAACATCCTGATACATGCCAGTCCAGTAGAACCTCTGTTGCAGGCAAGTTTTCTTCTCTCCCTGATGCCTGCTAATGATGCTGTTGTGAGACTCTGTTAGGACCTCAGATCGCATTTTCTTATGAACCACCAGTTGCCAATACTTGCTGAGGTCATTGGGTGTCTCCCACCAACTCCAGTAGCTCTTAGTCGCAGGGCTAACCTGGAAACTTCTTCCCAAGAAGATCGCACTGTACTCCGCTGCAGCCACTTGAGCATTGGTTGTAAATCTGCATCCTCCTTCTGTATCCTCTTCAGATCTTCTTCAGTTGACACTGGCCATTTTACTGCTGTACGTTTTCATTTCATACTAAGATTTTGTTTCCTACTACATTGCCTGCAAACTGGGTCAGAAGGCCAACGACTCGGGCTATCAGCACTGCCATGTATCCGCCCAGAATGATGCTGCACCTCATAGTTGTGCTTTTCCAGCTTCCCGAGCCAGCACACCAGTTGTCCTTTTGGATTCTTTAGTATCTTCAGCCACTTGAGTGCTGCATGGTCCATCCTGATGATGAACTGGGACCCATACAAGTAGGGGAGGAAGAAGTCAAAGCTTCTCATCACTGCCAAGAGCTCCTCATGGGTCACAGAGTAGTTCCACTCCGGTGGGCTGAAATTTTTGCTATAATATGCCACCACATACTCCTTCTGACCCTTCTTCTGTGACAGTACTTCACCATTGCCATGATCACTAGCATCACAGTCCAGGATAAATGGTTGATAGATACTGCAACACAGGAGAGCTTCCCAACACATACTTGAGCTCATCGTTGGCCTGAGTCACTGGAGTCCACATAAACTTTTGCCTCTTTCCCAACAACTTGTGCAGACATGCAGCCATCATTGCAAAGTCCTTGACATTATGCCAGTTGTAGATACACAAACCCAGGAAACTCTGTAGCTTCTTCACATGAGTTGGAACCCGCCACTTTTTCACAGCTGCCACCTTCTCCGGATCAGTACGGATGCTGCCCTCGAATAATTTGCGTCCCAGGTACTTCGTTTCCTTCTGGAACAAGTAGCACTTCTTAGTGTTCAGCTTGAGATGTACTGCTTAGATCCTGTTGACACCTCTGACAGCCCTTCCAGTTCCTGGTCGAAAGTCTGTCCAAACACAGTCACATCATCAAGATTGATGTGAGCTGTCTGTTACAGCAGACCTTCCAGTCCTCTATCAATGAGGCTCTCAAAAATGGTTGAGGCAATACATAGGCCGAATGTCATCATTCTGAACTACCATAAACCCCATCCATATGAAATGGCTGTTTTCTTCTTGTCATTTTCTATGACCTGGACCTGGTGATATCCTGCTTTCATGTCTAGGGTGGAGAACCACTTGGCATCTGACATCTCATCCAGTGTGTCTTCAGTTCTAGGAAAGAGGTATGCATTCTTCACTGTCACATCATTTAGAGCTCGATAATCCACACAACATCTCACTGAGCCATCCTTTTTTCTTACCAAAACAACTACTGATGCCCAAGGACTGCTGGTCTTTTCTATCACCCCTTTACTGAAGATTCTCCGTCGCCCTTTACATTTCTTGCCATTGAGCTGGTGCCATCCTCCACGCAGGCTGTTTAATCAGACGGTGATGCCCGGTGTTGATACACTGCTCCACCAGATCTGTGCATCCCAGGTCTAGGTTTCAGATGGAAAAGACATCAGCAAACTTCACTACTCAGTCCAAGCTGGTTTGAAAGTAAGTGCTCCGTCTCTGGGATTTGACGTCAAAATCGCTCCATCTACGGTGCACTATGATTGGCTGGTGGGGTGACAGGCAAGTACACACACACACACACACACACACACACACACACACACACACACACACACACACACACACACACACACACATACATGACCCACATCACGATATGTCCACTGCTCACTCATCCTCTTCACTGCTGGTCTCTTGCACATTGATGGTAAAGTTCACAAGCAAATGGTTAAACACTACATCACTGTCTCTGTATTCTTCCTCAACTTTCTTTGATTGTGCAATACACCTTTGCCAATTCTGTTTCGTCACCTTTTCAATCGCGGCCTTTGTTAAATGCTCCACCCTGCGCAGTGTTTGATCAGTGTTCGAGTTTTGCATTCTTATCTCAGTCTTTACCTGTGCCCATATCAGCTCAATAGGATTGAGCTGACAGTGATATGAGAGAAAGAGAGAGAGAGAGAGAGAGAGAGAGAGAGGAAGGACAATGAAAATGATTATCGAGGTCCATGCTGTAAATCAGTATTACGTACTTCATAGAGTTGATAACCCTAGAGAGAGAGAGACAGACAGAGAGAGAGAGACAGACAGACAGACAGACAGACAGAGAGATTATAGTGTTTATCTTGGATATTGTACAGGGTATAAATAAGAGGGTGCGAGCATTGAGTCAGGGCAAGACACGATTTGATTCAGTCTGAAATGTGTGTGTGTGTGTGTGTGTGTGTGTGTGTGTGTGTGTGTGTGTGTGTGTGTGTGTGTGTGTGTGTGTGTGTGTGTGTGTGTGCCTGTCACCCCACCAGCCAATCACAGTGTACTGTAGGTGGAGCGATTTTGACGTCAAATCCCAGAGGCGGAGCACGTACCTTCAAACCAGCTTGGACTGACTATAGCAGAGCCCTTAATTGCAGGGCTTGTGAGTCTTCAAGACACTGGGAACTCCTTGAAAACAGGTCTTGTAAGTGGTCTGGCAGATTTCCTTCTTCTTTGACCACACTCCTTTTACAGGCCTTCCACTGATGCCACTCAGGGTACACTGCCTGGCACAGTCCCACTATTTCTCCCTCGTTCATCTCTGTCTCATGGGAGAAATTGGCCACCACAACTGGCACTTCACCTGCACCTGTTTCACCAAATCCTCCCTACCATCACTCCAGCCTTCGTCTTGCATCGTCCATCAGGCTGCACTGTTCCTAGACAGCTGACAAAAGAGCCACTCACCTTACAGTGGAGCAACAGTTTTGAGCTCGGGGTATCATTGTAGTGTGCAGTGCCCTCATCTCGCCACCAGACCTGGTGTGTTTCACTGCCATGACGGGAACCCAATTTCCTCAGCCCTTAAGCTTCCTGGAGCAGAGGTCCAGCTCACATCCCATGGACATCAGATAGCCCAGGCCAGGAAGGCAAGGATCCTCCATGTTGGCCATGTAGATTAGAAGCATCTCCTCTTGTCTTGCCACTTCAGTCCGGATATTCAAGGATCCCTTCAGTTCAGTGTGGTGCCCAGATAGCCACACAAATGTTCTGATGACTCAGGCAGATACCGATGACATACCACATCAGGGCTCACGAAAGCCTGCTTTGAGGCTGATTCAATCACCAGGGAGCACCTCTCGCTGTCTATTCTTCCGTCTGCTTTCACATTGTCAATCATATTTCTCTTCCATTTTCTCTGAGGTGGGGCTACTTGGGAAAAACCGGGTGTTGTTGCCCCTTAACACAAGCCTGTACTAATTTTCCAGTATTTTTTTCTTGTCTTCTGCAACCTGCTTCTTATCCTCCTTTTTCTTCTTTGAAAAATCAAAACTGAAGTGTCAAATCTCACCATATGTCCAACACTCTTTTGTTGGAATCGTAGGTTTACCTGCACTTTTCTGTTCTTGCTCCTTCTTCCCTTTGTAACAATCCTCCTTCTTGTGTCCTGGCCTCTCGCAGAGCCAGCAACCTCCTCTAATCTTCTCCTGTTCCCTCTTCCACTTGTAGCAGTCTGCTTACCTATGTCATGGCTTCTCACAATACCAGCAACTTACATCAAATTTCTCTGCTTGATGTACCTGCCCCATTCTTGCCTTGAATCCTGCACTATGTCCTGCCTGCAAATTGGATGTACTGGACCTGATGTAGGATTCAAATTCCAGAGGCCTGGCTAGTGCTTCTCGCGTGCTTATCTGTTGTGCCTGCTTCACTTGCACTTTCAACTCATCACCATCAAAGGCATAAATGACCGAATCCTTCAGAAGAATAGCCAGCACGTTAGGTACTGTTTCAGGGTACGCCTTTTGTGCCATACTCTCCAGGTCATGAACAAGTTGCTAAAGGGATTCGCCTCGAGCCCATACATGGTTCCGGAATCTCCCTCTGTTAACCTCAGTCTGGCACATGGTCCTGTATCTGCTCTAGCACTTCTACTAAGAAATGATAAATGTTCCTCTCCTTCAGTGACAGCTGGCCAAGAATCTCCATTGCAGCACCCTTGAGGCTAATAGCAAACTGCATTGCCCTCTGCCTATCATGCCAACCGTTCTGATCTTCAAGTAACTCAAACTGCACACGATAGCTTCCAAAGATACTTTACCATCAAATTCCTGAATATTCTTTTTAATTAGGCCCTCATTATAGTTATGCACTTCACTGGTTTAAGGACTAAAAACTGGGGCATTATAATTAAGTGTTGGACTCAAACCTTCTACATTCTAATCTTTCAGCCCTGTAATGCTACATTCAGATGCTTGGGATTCATCAAGGTTCACCACACACTGTTCATTTTTTACATATGCTCCCTGTACACTAACCTGAGGCTCAGCAGTGCAAGATTTCTCTACAATCTCAATAATTCTCCCACTTATTATCTTCAACTGGTCATCTGTATGCTGTCTGCACTCCATCATGTTATTGCTCACCTCACGCTTCTGTTGCTGTAGCTCAGTGTATACTTCTTCCTTCAACTGTTGCTGTTCTTCCTTCAGTTCCCTCTTTAATGTGTCTTGTTGTTCCTGCATCACCAGTTGAAACTCCTGTTGTTCCTACAATGTCTCTTGAAGCCGTTCATGTCGTTCTTTCTGTTCTTCACTTTGTGCTCGTAGTTGTTCACTTTGTGCATGCAGTAACTTAGCAATTGCAGCCAGAGATGCCACCTCCTGCCTAGTTTGCCTTCTTGTCTGTACATCTCCTGGCTCTGTGTCGAAGATTTGACTCACTACAGCACTTTTCTATCCCAACTCCTGACACAACTTGTTACGTCCTCATCCCACACTGCCACAGGCTCCAACGTCAGTACTTCTGTATAGGATGGACGTCCCACAGTGAATTGTTCCTTGAAGGGTCAGCTTTTCAATGTACACAAGATCACCTCAGGCGTCGTAATAACATATGCTTCTTACGTTCGAAGTCTTTATTTTCCAAGTAATTATACTGTCTACATAACTAATTTCACAAGTGCCAGAGATACACTAACCTCACTAGGCCACAAGTAAACTCACTCCTCTATTCACTCCCCCGTCCTGTTATACTCTTCTCGGACGTTCTAGATACTCTTAGCAGCAACAGTTCCAAGTCGGAGCCATTTAAAATATTCCAGAGTTTTCTTACAATATGTGTCACGAAATGCTTTAGCATGCAAACTGAAAAATTTGAGTGGTACATAATTTAACAACCATCCATATAAAACATTATAGGGAGACAAAAAAAAAAATCACGCATAACTTTACAAAATACCTCCACTCACAACAGCAGGCTACCTGGCACCTCTGACTAACAACTGAAAATGCACAATCTATCCTGAATTTTCCGCTACCACCTAGCTATCACTCGTGTTTCTCAACACCTGTGTATTATATACATCTTCTATTTTTATGGAAGGACGAAGGAACCAAAGACCAAAAGCCTGTAAGACTACTCCCTCCACGAAAAAATAATAATAATAAGATAGCAATGATAAGATGGTTTGCACCAGTTACCTTCAAGATTATACCAAGAAGTGCAGGATAACTTGCAAAGGAAAAGGCGTTACGGATCAACAATGCCACTTAAAATAAATACAATATCCCCTCTGCGATCATACGCGTACTACCATTGTGTCGTGGGAAGAGAAGGTAGTTGAGTAGACTGCAATTGCTGTCATCCTTGGAGTCTTGAAGGACAGATGATGTTCCGGCACCCATTCGAACATTCATCTAAGCTCGTTCAGATTAGATTGTACTCGCCAGATCGGCCTTACATTCTCACTACCTACATTCCCTAGTGCTTGTTTACATTTGTTCATCAAGTGTAACTCCACCCTTTGGCCCTGAACCATTTTCACGGCGGCCTTGAGAATAGTTGCGACCTTGTGATAGCGAAGAATTGTTATCGATTTTAAAATTTAGTTGGGGTGTTGAGGGGTAGCCCTGACGACCTGAATAATTTTTAGAACATTAGGTTAAAGGTCAAGGTCAAAGGGCCAGGTCATATTGAGTTTGCCATGTAACCTTGATGGTTGCCCTATTCTGCTCAAACACAGTATTATGAACTGAGATATAACATACAACCCTGGACCAAAAATATTAATTTTCACCTGTTTAACAAGAGACCTACTTTCCAACATGTTTTGTACAAAATCAGGAGTGTGTGTGTGTGTGTGTGTGTGTGTGTGTGTGTGTGTGTGTGTGTGTGTGTGTGTGTGTGTGTGTGTGTGTGATGCATGGATATACAAAATTTTTAATACTGAGGAAAATATTATTAAAAAGGTAAATTCTCTTGCCCTAGGAGGGACATATGCAACGTCGATGCAAGCAATTGTGGTTACTTAACACGGGAGAGAGAGAGAGAGAGAGAGAGAGAGAGAGAGAGAGAGAGAGAGAGAGACAGAGACAGAGACAGACAGAGAAAGAGATTCTGATAGAAACACACACACACACACACACACACACACAGAATAAGCCTGCATCCTACCAACAATAATAGCTAATGTCTGCAATTTCGAGTCCTGCATCTCTGCCAAATTTCCATTATTGCACATTTACACGTGACCTATTCCAAGGCCCAGTAGTCCTCCTACACCTCCGCATGTCACCACTTCGGCGCTAACACCCACCATCCTTATTGAATACATGCTAGGGCTGCCTCATACAGGACTGGTGTATTGGTATTAGCGGGGGTATTTTTAGATCAGGAAAGCCTGCTTTTAGGAAATACAAATCCTTAAAGTGTTCCATGCCCCAGTTGGGATTCGAACCTGGGTTCATACGGACTGCAGGCCGCCTGTGTACCGATTCAGCCACCGCCTCCGCCATCATTTGTCCCTGCATCATTTGTTCATTCCCTACTCACACTCACATCCTTACCACAGACAGCGTTATCAGTGTTTATCCTGCATCATCTATTCCCATCTTACTCATATCTCACACTGACGCCCACACCACCGGCAGCATTACCAGTGTCCATCCTGCATCATCTATTCATTCCCTACTCACACACTCACTCCCTCACCACTGACAGCGTTACCAGTGTCCATCCTGCATCATCTATTCATTCCCTACTCACACACTCACTCCCTCACCACTGACAGCGTTACCAGTGTCCATCCTGCATCATCTATTCATTCCCTACTCACACACTCACTCCCTTACCACTAACAGCGTTATCAGCGTCCATCCTGCATCACCAATTCATTTCCTACTCACACTCACATCCTTACCACAGACAGCGTTATCAGTGTTTATCCTGCATCATCTATTCTTTTCCTACTCACACACGCTGAAGCCCACACCATCCTGCATCTTCTCTTCATTCACACACTCACGCCCACACCGTCATACACAGCAGTCCCTGCAAAGCACAAGATACCACCAGATATATTTCAAGTGCAGCGCTATTCCCTGTAATATGTCCCTCATACTTACACTTTTATTTACATTTACAGTGCTAAATAATGGCTGGTAACGGAGACTGCTCCCCCGTGATGACCTTCCCCTTGGCCCCGGAGATCCAGCACGAACTACAGACGAAATTCGGATCTTTTGATAAGGGACTGATGAAGGTTGGACCAGGGCGGTACCTCCTGCCACGGCACTGCAGATTGTACCTTGATAAATATGTCCAGTTCAGGTGAGTAGATTTGTGTGTGTGTGTGTGTGTGTGTGTGTGTGTGTGTGTGTGTGTGTGTGTGTGTGTGTGTGTGCGAGAGAGAGAGAGAGAGAGAGAGAGAGAGAGAGAGAGAGAGAGAGAGAGAGAGAGAAGTGAGTCTATGATCTTTACACACATACAAGGAGAGAGAGAGAGGGGGGGGGTTGCAGGGAACGGTGTAAGGCTTTGAATTTCGTTAAAGCAGACTTCCTGGTCAACCATAAGACCCGCCGATATGTCATAAAAACACCCCTGCTAAAACCAATACACCAAGTCCTGTATGCAACAGCACTACCATGTATTCAGTATAGACGGTGGCTGTACCATGTATTCAGTATAGACGGTGGCTGTACCATGTATTCAGTATAGACGGTGGCTGTACCATGTATTCAGTATAGACGGTGGCTGTACCATGTATTCAGTACAGACGGTGGGCGTTAGCTCCAAAGTGGTAACATGTGGAGGTGTATGATACGCTGAAGGACTGCTGGGCCTCTCGGAACGGACGCATTAAACAAAAAAAAAAAAAAAAAAAAAAAAAAAAAAAAAAAAAAAAAAAAAAACATATACCTCAACGGAAGTAGTATTATCCAGACTGAATCTTCCTCATCATTGATCCTGCCATCTTCCCCACTCCACCTTCAGTTCATCCCCAAGGGGGGAGGCGGTGGCTGAATCGGTAGAGAGGCGGCCTGCAGTCCTGATGGACCCAGGTTCGAATCCTGGCTGGGGCAGGGAACAGTTTAAGGATTTGAATTTCATAAAAGCAGACTTTCCTGATCTACCAGAAGACCCGCCGGCATGTCATAAAAGTACCCCCACTAATACCAATACACCAGTCCTGTATGAGACAGCCCTAGCATGTATTCAATATGGACGGTGGGTGTTAGCGCCGAAGTGGTGACATGTGGAGAGGTGTATGGTATGTAGGAGGACTACTGGGCCTTGAGAGCAGGCTGTGAAGCCTATGCCCAGAGTCGGACACATAAAAAAAAAAAAAAAAAAATCCACATCCACCATCCGTTACCCCCTCCCCACCCTTATTCACCGTGACGTGTAGGTTGTTGAGCAGACCCAGTAACCGCAGGCAAGCAACCACTCTCCACCCAGTTAATAAGGGCACCATAGAGGGCAGCACATCACGCCACAGCTGTATTATACGGTGGTCACCCAGAAGTGTAAACAGTTTCTTGGGTTAAAGGCTACCATTACGTTTGTCAGTCAGCTTAGAGCCACCTGAAGTTGAAAGAGTGGCAATAACAGTGACAGCAAGGATGGGAGTAACAGGAAGAGAGGAGAGCAGACACAGAAAATGAATTGTGAAGGTGGAGGAGGATGTAAGCAGCACTACATCAGGTGAGTGGATGATGGTCGCCACCGCCTACCTACCACCGTGACGTGTAGATAAATAAGATATACCGAATTTCTAATGATGGAAAAATCAGAGATCTAAAAAGTATATGACTAGTGATGACTAACTTTACTCTTTACTAGGGCTCTCACCACAGCCATCAAGGATTACCTTGAATCCTCCGTGAAATACCTTAGATGCAATTGAATTGACTTAAAAAACCCATGTATAATATATATATATATATATATATATATATATATATATATATATATATATATATATATATATATATATATATATAGATAGATAGATAGATATATATATATTTATGTGTGTGTGTGTGTGTGTGTGTGTGTGTGTGTGTGTGTGTGTGTGTGTGTGTGTGTGTGTGCGCGCGTGTGCGTGCGCGCGCGCGCAACAAGTCAGAACAGCGAGAAGAGGAGAATATAACTTTATAAACACAAGAAATTTGTATTTGATTATTACCGCTGCCAACGAAGTTGGAGGAAGTTTTGTATTCACCAGTGTTTCTCTCTTTGTCCACATGATATCTCCAAGAGTTCTCTGTGAATTTCAATGAAATTTTGTGGAAGGGTGGGCCATGGGCCAAGAAAGAATTGATTAGATTTTGGGGCGGATCCGGATCTGGATCCGGAGTATCCCGCACAATATCTCCAAAAATTCTCAAAATTTTCAATAAAATTTTGTTGAACAGTGGGCCATGGGTCAAGGAAAAATTAATTAAATTTTGGGGAGGATCTGGATCCTATATGTTTCACACAATACCCCCACGGATCCGGCAATGACATTGGCGGATGTATGCACTCTCTGAGTGCTTTCTAGTTGATAATGCACTCAAGTTCTCAGTTAAATGGAACGTATTTTTTCTTTCTTTTTTTTTCTAAACAACCAAAAAACATATCTCAAAGAGAAAACTAATAAAATTTTTCCAACAATTTTCCTACATTCATCATCAGCTGCATTACTTACTACATTCTTTAGGGTAGGGTGAAGATGGTTATCCAGCTGCAAATGAGCAATGGATACACCAATTCTTTTTTTTAGTCCATATTTAGTGTGCAGTAAGCTAACCAGGCTTGTACCTTTAAGTGAATTTCTCAGGTCAGTCTAACTACGTCTTAAGTGAAAAGCGTCTCTGCTGAAGCATTTGTGTGTGGCAAGGTTAATGCACATTCTGTTAACTTAGAAAGACTGGGTAATCGTTGTTTTCCATTAACATCAGTCAACAGAAGCTGAGCATTGAGCATTTCGGTTATGGCAGAGAATAGTACGTTTTAGAATGTCAGGGTTAGGTACTTTCACTTGACTATGTACTTGCACTTGACTTGGTTAGGTTAGGTTAGGGTGGTAAGGTTAGGTTCTGATATTTATTGACATTCGCAAACAAAGTTTATGTGTTTTGACGATTTTTACATTAATTACTGTGGCAAAATACGAAAGTGTTCTCGTCCGTAAAATTTGTCTTAGAATAGTCTAAACAATTCAGAAGAAAAAGTACTACAGGCTGGGCTGAAAGTATATATTTATCTAAAATCATTTCGCTGTTAAATTCAGAATTATATGATCAGTACACTACCATTAGGCTACTTACTCACTGCAGTTTCCTTAAGACTTCATAAAATGCCGGAGGAAAGACAGTACACTGACGATTAGCACACCATAACACTGCTACTGGAAAGCCTGCGAATCTGGGCTTGGAACTCGGCGCACTCACCGCACTGGCTGGCTGTGTGGACAGTGTAGTGCGAGTAGACGAGACAGCAGAGATAAGCAGCCGGTCTCGTGGACGTAGTCGTGTACCGTACGGAGTATGGCCTGCCAGGCCCGGCCACCATGTGATGTAACCGTGTGTATTGCCGCTGTTCGTGGCCATTATACCAGATTTTTTTTAAACAAAATATAATGATATTGAATGTATAATGTACTTTAAAATTATCAAAATTACCTTAGGTGTTACCACCATAATGCCCTGAAATACCTCAAAATTACCTTAAAAATTCCATTACCTCAGAGATTTCCTTAGATGAGTCAAAATTACCCAATCTAAGGTAATTACCTTAAAAGTGAGAGCCCTGATAGTAAATATCTTTACAGTAAATATGCAGTTGAGTTTTAACGTGGTTCTTCAAATGTTGGAGCTTTTCTATCCTTCCCTCCCTCCTTCCCTCCTCCCTTTGCTCTCTCTTTCTCTCTCTTTGTCTCTTTCTGTCTCTTTGTCTCTTCTCTGTCTGTCTGTCTGTCTGTCTGTCTGTCTGTCTGTCTCTCTCTCTCTCTCTCTCTCTCTCTCTCTTTCTTCTTCTTCTTTATCTTTTACGTGCCATGTCTGGGAGGTCCAAAAGAAGAAAAAAAATCCTCACGTAAGACGTAGGACTAAAGATACTCCATCAAGAATTCAGGTTATTAAAAAGACTCCCACGACGACTGGGTACTTTATTGGTAGAGGGCTGTGCTACACTCCCGGAGTCTAGTTGTGCTCTGTCTCTCCTAATTTCGTGGAGGGGAAGGTACAGTACGTGTGCTTCAGTTTACCAGTCCGTTAGGCTGGGTTAAGGAATTCTCGGATTTGTACGAGTAAAACAGTCTTCTCCTCGTTCTCTTCCTTAGTTTGCAAATTTGGCGACAGCAAACTCTTAGCGCCAGTTAGCTCATTTTTTTTATGTTTTACAGGACGAATTTTTCCTACGATTTTCATTTCTCTTGTCCAGGTTTCGGCCAGATGACGTAGTGGTGATGACGTTTCCCCGCAGCGGCACGACGTGGACGCAGGAGATGGTGTGGTGTATGACGCACGACCTTGACTTCACCACAGCCATTAACACGCCACTCAGAGCACGATCCCCCTTCCTTGAGTAGGCACCAACATCACTTGATTCTGCTTCACTGGTAGTGGCAGTAGTTGTATAACCTACTTGACTGACCTGTGCAGCTGAGATGTATGGGGTGAGTAGGGTGTGTTTGATTCGCGGCTGCTGGTTGGCCGCCGATGATTTAAATTTACAGCTTTTCTTATTTTAGCACATATATATTTGTATTTTTTAATTGCCTACAATATAAGCAGCCAGGTGAAATATGGGATAATTTCCGAAGCTACAGAGGTCAAAATTAGCTTTAAAAGTTTACTGTTATCAAAGAAAATAAAAGATGATTATAAAGTTTTAGAAAACGATGAATGACTTTGGAAGTAAATTGTCCACCCACGGTGTACACCCACGTCCGCACGTTGCACTGAATCCACCCACGGTGTACACCTACGTCCGCACGTTGCACTGAATCCACCCACGTTGTACACCATCGGCCGCATGTTGCACTGAATCCACCCACGGTGTACACCATCGTCCGCATGTTGCACTATAATATCTACCCACGTAGTACACGTCCGTCCGCATGTTGTACTACAATACATGCCTGCATTTACTTCAGTGTCATCATCGGCGGCCAATCAGCAGCCGCGAATCCAACACACCCTGCTTGCCCCACACATCTCAGCTGCACAGGTCAATCAAATAGACTAAGAGTAGTAGTAGTAATGGTGGTGATGGTGGTGGTGGTAGTAGTAATAGTAGTAGTAATGGTGGTGGTGGTGGTGGTGGTAGTAGTAATAGTAGTAGTAATGGTGGTGGTGGTGGTGGTGGTAGTAGTAATAGTAGTAGTAATGGTGGTGGTGGTGGTGGTGGTAGTAGCAATAGTAGTAGTAATGGTGGTGGTGGTGGTGGTGGTAGTAGCAATAGTAGTAGTAATGGTGGTGGTGGTAGTAGTAGTAGCAGTAGTAGTAATAGTAGTAGTAATGGTGGTGGTGGTGGTGGTGGTGGTGGTGGTAGTAGTAATAGTAGTAGTAATGGTGGTGGTGGTGGTGGTGGTAGTAGTAATAGTAGTAGTAATGGTGGTGATGGTGGTGGTGGTAGTAGTAATAGTAGTAGTAATGGTGGTGATGGTGGTGGTGGTAGTAGTAATAGTAGTAGTAATGGTGGTGGTGGTGGTGGTGGTGGTAGTAGCAATAGTAGTAGTAATGGTGGTGGTGGTAGTAGTAGTAGTAGTAGTAGTAGTAGTAGTAGTAGTAGTGGAAGCAGTTGTAGTAGTAGTAGTAGTAATGGTGGTGATGGTGGTGGTGGTAGTAGCAATAGTAGTAGTAATGGTGGTGGTGGTAGTAGTAGTAGTAGTAGTAATAGTAGTAGTTGTGGTGGTGGTGGTGGTGGTGGTGGTAGTAGCAATAGTAGTAGTAATGGTGGTGGTGGTAGTAGTAGTAGTAGTAATAGTAGTAGTAGTTGTGGTGGTGGTGGTGGTGGTGGTAGTAGCAATAGTAGTAGTAATGGTGGTGGTGGTGGTGGTGGTAGAAGTAGCAGCAGCAGTAGTAGTAATAGTAGTAGTAGTGGAAGCAGTTGTAGTTGTAGTAGTAGTAATGGTGGTGATGGTGGTGGTGGTAGTAGCAATAGTAGTAGTAATGGTGGTGATGGTAGCAGTAGTAGTAGTAATAGTAGTAGTAGTTGTGGTGGTGTGGTGGTGGTGGTGGTGGTGGTAGTAGCAATAGTAGTAGTAATGGTGGTGGTGGTGGTGGTGGTAGTAGTAGTAGCAGCAGCAGCTGTAGTAGTAGTAGTAGTAGTAGTAGTAGTGGGAGCAGTTGTAATAGTAGTAGTAGTAGTAGTAGTAGTAGTAGTAGTAGTAATGGTGGTGGTGGTGGTGGTGGTAGTATTAATAGTAGTAGTAATGGTGGTGGTGGTGGTGGTGGTAGTAGTGTTGTTATTGTTGTTGTTGTTGGTAGTAACATCAGAAGTACTAGTAGTAGTAGTAGATGCAGTAGTAGTATTTGTAGTAATAGTAGCAGTGGTAGTAGTAGTAGTAGTAGTAGTAGTAGTAGTAGTAGTAGTGATGGTAGTAGTCGTAGTACTAGTAGTACTGCTCTTAGTCTATTTGATTGACCTGTGCAGCTGAGATGTGTGGGGCAAGTAGGGTGTGTCTGAATCGCGGCTGCTGATTGGCCGTCGATGATGACACTGAAGTAAATGCAGGCATGTATTGTAGTTCAACATGCTGACGGACGTGTACTGCGTGGGTGGATATTATAGTGCAACATGCGGACGTAGGTGTGCACCGTGGGTGGATGCAGTGCAACATGTGGACATGGGTGTACGCCATGGGTGGATAATTTGCTTCTAACCTCACTCATCGTTTTCAAACACTTTATAATCAAGTATAATTTTCTTTGATAACAGTAAACTTTCAAAGCTAATTTTGACCTCTTCATCTTTGGAAATTATTCCATATTTAATTTGGCTGCTTGTATTGAAGACAATATAAAAATATAACTATACAGGTCTTAAAATAAAAAGAGGTGTACATTTGCATCATCGGCGGCCAATCAGCAGCTGCGATTCAAACACACCCTACTCGCCTCATATATCTCAGCTGCACAGGTCAGTCAAACAGGGTATAGCACTGTACTCAATTTTCTTCCAGCTGATGATCCACTTTCGTGAATGTGGCACCTGCGCACTCCTGCCGCGTGATTGGTTGGATTCAGTTTAATTACTGAAGTATCATATAATAAAAAAATGTACCTTATACTCCAATTCTCATAAATGCTGTTTTGCATTGTCATTGTACTATACAAAGAGACATCAAACGAGTATGTATCTGTGCTTCACCCAAACGGACAATGAATTTGGGGTCACCCCCCAATTAGCGGTAGGAGGGACAATGTCAGGTGGGTCGGGCCTAACATTTCAAATGGGCATAAAATCGTCAATTTTCACCAGATTTACTCTAAACTTGATATGTGTCATCTTTGACTAAATTTCCTGCTGTGTTTATACGCCAGCACTAAAATGACTGCCCAGGACGGGTTTGCTGTGCCTTGGCACCGCTTCTTGTTTGTACCCTTACGTCTTCTGATTTTTCGTTGATTCATGTCATATTCTTGTTGATCAGGACTACGTAACGCCTCTCCCTTAGCGATTTCTTTTGCCTATCAACTAACACGTCAGATTCATAGTAAATTAGAAGTGTTACTTAGTCTCCTCTGTCCTCCATTGAGTAAGTATAATGAGGGACGCCTTCCCACGGTGACACTGAAATGGACAGGTCACTCCCCTGCCTGTTTATACAAAAAAATTTCCCTCAAATCTCTCCCTATCCCCGAAAGGAGAAAGGTGATCGAAAAGAGCAGGACTACTACTACTACTACTTTTTTTTTTTTTTTTTTTTCAAAAATCACCTCCATCCGTTGGGGAATTACATTGTGAAGATCAAAACCAACCTTCCTAATACAGTTCACCATTTGGAGTTGTAATGTGAAGGTTAACACTAACCCTCATACTACTAGTACTACCACCACCACCACTACCACCAGCAGCACCACCACTACTACTACTACTCCTACTACTAGTTGGCATAGACGTTTGGAACTGGAGGGGTTAGATACAGCCTTTATTGTTTTACTGGAAAACAAGTCAGTACTATGGCTCTACATCCTTTTCCACAACCTGGCCTAAAATTGCCGTGTTTCCATCTTGAATGCTGAGTTGTAACAGTTGGTTAATACTAGAATATGATGCTGATCACGAAGAAGTGCCGTGTAAAAGTAGTAGAGACGTAGCAATGCACTTCTCTGCCCCAGAACTACGAGAAATAAGCTGCGAAAGGACGGACATTTGGGCCAAGTTAAAGTGAAGGGAGTGTAGGTGTATATTTTCGTCCTTTTTCAGCTTATATCCAGTTGTCCAATGATAGAATAATAGAAATGCCACGGTGCTGCATTCTTTCCACATCACTTCCTCGTAACTAACACCATATTCTAGTGTTCATATTCTGTTACAACTCCACATTGTAGTTGGAGGGGGTAATTTTGCGCCAAGTTAAACAGGGTATAGATATTATACTCTTCTAACGCTAATTTCGCCTAAATTTGCCATCTCTCCATCTTGGCTGTGGGGGTGTAACAATAGATCATCATTACGATATGGTGCTTGTCATGAGGAAGTGCTATGTTAAGGATGTAGAGATACAGAACTGTAATTTTTTGTCACTGAGCTAGGATTAACACTAGAATATGGCGCTAGTCATGAAGAATTGGTGTGTAAAGGATGGAGAGAGAGAGAGAGAGAGAGAGAGAGAGAGAGAGAGAGAGAGGGAAACTGACAACGATCCTTTTTTTCAGATTTGACTCACTTTCCCATCCAGATTTTCCCCGGCCCAGTTTTCTGGTTGACAGTTTTTTAAAGCAACATCCAGACGAGGACCCGTGCATCACTGGGGTATTTTTGGCCCATGCTGAGTCCGTTCCTTCACCCAGAATAATCAAAACCCATCTGCCCTTCTCACTTCTCCCGCCATCCATACTTGAGAGCTGTAAGGTGGGTGACGTACACACTCTCTCTCTCTCTCTCTCTCTCTCTCTCTCTCTCTCTCTATGGCGGCATAACCCTAAGCTTCGCCATTTATATGATGAAGCTTTTTGTTTTCACCAGTATTATTTTTCATTGCACTTTTTTCTTCGCTCTTGATGGTATTACACATGAAGGAACCCTAAGGTAACCCAAGTCCTTGTGCCAAATATAAATGACCCTGCCTTTTTTTTTAAGGTGGTATACAGTACTCATTTTTATTCTAATAACTGCATATTTGATTTTAAATATCTCACAAACTAATTGAGATACAGCTATTTGGCTGAAGATACTATGATAAAACTATTTGCTGAATCATTTTGGCTTAATATTTTGCCATTTAGCCTACTGGAAAGTACCGAATTCAAATCTCCCCAGTTTTTTCTTTGCAACACGTTTTAGGGAAAATCACAAAAGCTTTAAAGATGTACAGTTCCATATATACAGCTCTGGTCCCTCTTATGATCAGAAAGGATTATGGTTACAGTTAAGCATACGGTTAGCTAGTTATTGAGACAAACGTAAAATTTACATATGAGTACTTCGACACCTTTGTCTTCAGATCCGTTGTTGATGCTACACAAGTAGTTATCTTAGGGTCTTCAGAGCTTGTTCATATTGTACATACCTTCTATACCATCACCAGTATCATTGCTGATGCCGGGAGGAGTAGAGAGAACAGAAAGAGATCGAGGACCGGACGAGCAACGATGGATGAAGCATCTGCTACTGCCTACAACCCACTGAGGTTGGGAAAATTGCAGACCTCAGTCTCTAGGAACCGTGGTTTGGTTCAACGTCAGGACGGGTACGCTTTCATCAAGCACCATGATACTGGCGCTGATGTTTTCGTACACCGCCAGGCAGTTGTTGCACCAAACCAATTGCATCTCCAGCGCTCCCTCAGGGACGGTGAGCTGGTGGTGTTTTGTCTCTTTGGGACTCCCAGGGGTCCTGAGGCTCTGAATGTTTCTGGACAGAGAGGCTTGGCCATGCAGGGTTCTAACTATGCACGACGGCGTCTCATGGCCCAGGGACGCCAGGTCAGGGATCCTGCGAGTCCTGGGGAGATAAGCACCATTGTGTAGATGTGCATCGCGATGACAAAGGCTTTTGTGGGGGTGACAAGGAGGCTTTGTGCTTTCTTCTCCCCAAGATCTTTGAGGAGAATGGGCTGCCTCGCCTTGTCATCCCCTAGTGAATTGCCCGTGATATACACTTTGTTCCTTGCCGACGAGAATGCCGCGCCAGCCAGCTGCAACCTACTGCCCCCCGCATGACACTGCGGAAGAGGCTGAGGCTGGATGCCCCATTTAATTGGAAGACTGCCAGCCAGATCACTGACCTGGCACTGGAGTTGGACACGGCTACGACCACGGCTGAAGTACACCACCTGCTGTCAGAGACCAAAGAGGGTGGGACTATTCTGCCTCTGTGTCCATGGCCGAGGATGTGTCGACCTGCTGCTCGACTGGGGAGGAGGTCGATGAGTCCTCCCCTCCTTAGGCAGAGGAGAAAACCCATCTTGCCCTGCTATTGTGGAGTACAAAGATTGGCTAGATGAATCTTCTTTCCATCACCCTTCATACACTTGCCGCCCACACCCGGTCGTATCAGCTCGAAGCCACACCCTACTCCAACCTCTGTGATCTGCTACAGGCAGCTGACCTGGGTGAGGGGATTGCACCCATTCTGACTGTCAGGGAGGAGGAGGTATGTCTTGCCGATTACAGTATTTTACTTCATGCTCCCACCCCGCTTGGCCCCCTAGATTGGCCGATATGTGTGGTGCTTGAGCTTGCTGGTGACTTGCTTTCCCAGTCCTCCTGGGCATAATGCCCCAGATACTGGGCGATGGCCATAAAGCCATAACTAAAAAAAACATTAATAGTTATGGCGAAGCTTCCTTGTTGTGGCTCCACAAGAAGATTAGGTAACTAGTTTTAATCTATTTTGTTTTCTCTCTCTCTCTCTCTCTCTCTCTCTCTCTCTCTCTCTCTCTCTCTCTCTCTCTCTCTCTCTCTCTCTCTCTCTCTCACTGTTAGTCTTGATCTACTTTGGTTTCTACCGTAGTCGACAAATACAGACTTTGGCAGTCTAATTCTACTTTTGAAATCTGAATCATGGAGATGAAGATGATGATGATGGTGATGATGATGATGATGATGATGGTTTACATTTTCATTCGTAGGTGATATATGTGGCTAGACATCCGGGTGACGTGTGTGTGTCTTACTACCATCATCAAAGACTCTTCAAGCAAGTGAATTTCAAGGGCGACCTGGAAGAGTTCCTGGATTTGTGGTGCCGAGATTTAGGTAAGAAGAGAGAGAGAGAGAGAGAGAGAGAGAGAGAGTGAGAGTGACTGAAGAATGGGACTTTGCCTCTCTTTTTTCTTCTCCCACGCCTTCACCTTCTTTGCCCTCTCTTCTCTCTTTCTTCTTCTTCTCCTTCTTCTTTTTCTCTACAGTTCTGCTAGGGCCATACTGGAGTCACTTAAGCGAGGCATGGGCAAAACGCACCCACCCAAACCTCCTCTGGCTATACTACGAAGACGTGAACAAGGATCCGCTGAGGGAACTTCAGCGCCTGGACCAGTTCCTCGCCACAGGCCTGACGGAAGACGAGCTGCTGCAGGTGGCCCAGCATTCCAGCTTTGCCAACATGAAGGCCAGACCTGCCACTAACATCAGTCTCATCCCGGAATCGCCTATACTGGTTCCGGGAGAGGCTGAGTTTGTGAGGAAGGGTGAGTTTAATTAGCGTCGTCGTTGTTGTCATCATAATCTTAATCATCCTTTTTTTATTTATTATCGTCAGTCATCAAATCATTGTCATTATTATAATTGTTATTGTCTTCATTACCATCATAATCATCATCATCATCATCATCCATCGTCATTGTCACCTTTGGCATCATTATCATTATTATTGCCTTCATTTCCATCATCATCATCGTCTGTCGTCATTGTCGTCATCCCTTTTCATCATCATTATCATCATCATCATCATCACTGTCTTCGTCTTGGTGTTCATCATCTTTGTCGTTACATCATCATCATCGTCATCATCATCATCATCATCATCATCATCGTCATCATCATCATCATCATCATCATCATCATCATCATCATCCCTGTCTTCGTCTTGGTGTTCATCATCTTTGTCGTTACATCATCATCATCGTCATCATCATCATCGTCATCATCATCATCATCATCATAATCATCATCATCATCCCTGTCTTCGTCTTGGTGTTCATCATCTTTGTCGTTACATCATCAATATCATCATCATCATCATCACCATCATCATTATCATCCCTATCTTCGTCGTAGTGTTCATCATCATTGTCGTTACATCATCATCATTATCATCATCATCATCATCATCATCATCATCATCGTTATCATCATCATCGTTATCATCATCATCCCTGTCTTCGTCGTAGTGTTCATCATCATTGTCGTTACACCATCATCATCATCATCATCATCATCATCATCATCATCATCGTCATCATCATCATCCCTGTCTTCGTCGTAGTGTTCGTCATTATTGTCTTTACGTCATCATCATCATCATCATCCCGGTCATCATCTCAGTGTTCATCATCTTTGTCGTTACATCATCGTCATCATCATCATCATCCCTGTCTTCGTCGTAGTGTTCATCATCATTGTCGTTACATCATCAGTATCATCATCATCATCATCATCATCATCATCATCATCATCATCGTCATCATCATCATCCCTGTCTTCGTCGTAGTGATCATCATCATCATTGTCGTTACATCATCGTCATCATCATCATCCCTGTCTTCGTCGTAGTGATCATCATCATCATTGTCGTTACATCATCATCATCGTCATCATCATCATCCCTGTCTTCGTCGTAGTGACCATCATCATCATTGTCGTTACATCATCATCATCATCATCATCACTGTCTTCGTCGTAATGTTCATCATTGTCGTTACATCATCAGTACCATCATCATCGTCATCATCATCATCACTGTCTTCGTCGTAGTGTTCATCATCATCATTGTCGTCACACCATCATCATCTTCACTCACCTCATTACAAGCCAGTGAGACAAAGTAGGTTAAGCATGTCAGGTTTGAATGACCAGGTTACAGTATGCTAAGCTGGGAATACAACGATACACAAGATGGATGGTATATTGCACCCTTGTATCTTGTGGTCCTGGCTCAGTCTGCTGGTATGGGGAAAGCAGAGATTTTGGCTTCATCATGAAACTACTAATCCACCATGCAGTCAGTGAAAGCATAAACGTGGAGAGTATTAAGGATGTAAAGTTTTATGGAAAGTAGTAAAAAAGTAGAAAAGAGGGAGAGGGAGTGGGAGACCAAGGACGAGATGGAGGGATGGAGTGAAGAGGTATGTGAGACAGGGAAATGTGAGATGGGGGGGGAGGGCTCCAAAATGGTGGGGGCAGGGTGACATGGAGGCTATTTGTTTGTGGGCACCCCTTAAAGCGTCTGGCTGTAGATAGATAAACAGAAAAGATTTATGGGAAGTAGTTGCTGTTTACGCTGACTGAGCCGTCCCTACAACACATGTACCTATACTGTCACTGGGTAAGGAAGCTCCCTAACACCTCTTCCTTAGTTATTTATTTTGGGATACGACTGGTTATTATCTTTTTGTACGTTATTTTTTGCAGAGTATGGTGATGTTAGTACTTATGTAACACTGAAGAGTACAGTAACGTGTAATAAACAAACCTCTTAGGAAAAAGTGTCAGGGACCTTCCTTAACTCTCCAAAATGGTTTGATGGCAACTGTGCCAGAGCAACAGCCCAAAAGTCATTAGCATAGGCCTATAACTCTTACTTAAAATCAAAAACATCTGAATCACTCTCCCAATTTAAAATCGCTAGAAATCATGCAAAAGCTGTATTAAATCTAGCTAAATCAAACTTTCTTCAATAGCAAGCATCAAAACTACTTAACAACCCTAATGACAATAGAATATTCTGGTCAACTCTTAATTCTTTCAATAATAACTTTAACAAGTTATCTTCCATTCCCCCACTAAAATCTTCAGATGGCAACGTTACAAATGACCCGCGTGGGAAAGCAGATAAAATCTTTGCCAGTACATTTGCCAGAAACTCTACCATAGACGATACCAGCCAGAATGTCCCAGTATTAGAACTTGACTCTCCCGAAATTGTCCCACTTAAAATACAGACAAGATACATAAAATCCATCCTAGACAATTTACCCACCAACAAAGCTCCAGGCCCAGATGGAATTTCGCCAATTGTTTTGAAAAAGTGTTCCCCTGAACTTGCCTCTGTTCTAGCTAAATTACTGAGACTATGCATACTTACTTCGTCATTCCCAAATTCATTGAAAGAGGCCAATATTCACCCAATTCCGATGAAAGGAAGTTCCTCTGACCCCTTTGATTACAGACCAATAGCTGTCACATCTTCTCTTGGTAATGTATTTGAAACTTTAATTAATAAGCACATTGTTAAACATCTTGAATCCAACAACTTAATTAGTGATAGACAATATGGTTTTCGCCACGAAAGATCCACAATTGACATACTCAATCACCTAACTCATACCATCCATCAATCATATGATCTACATGGAGAAACTCATGCAGTAGCCCTTGATATTTCTAAAGCTTTCGACAGAGTATGGCACCGTTCCCTGCTGTCCAAACTCCCCTGCTATAGACTAACGTCTTTTGTTCCTTTGATTTCTTCATATCTTAGTGACAGGAAAATAAGAGTAAAAGTAGATGATGTATATTCCAATTTCCACTCAATTAATGCCGGCGTGCCGCAGGGATCAATTCTGGCGCCAACCCTATTCCTGGTTCATATTAATGATCTCTTATCTGTCACACACAGTCCCGTTCACTCATATGCAGATGACTCAACACTACATAGTTCATTCACACTCAGACACCCAATTACAAAGTCGAATATCTCTACCTCTCAACTCAGTACAGCCATCTCCATAAATCAAGATCTATCTACGATCAGTGAATGGGGACAAAATAACCTTGTCTCTTTTAATGCTAGTAAAACTAAATATATACAGTTTACTAATAGACAGATATTGCCAGATTCGTACATTACCTTCAGTGCTACTAATATTCCCATCTCCAAAAGTATTGAAATTCTCGGCGTCTCACTTAACAATGCCCTCAGCTGGACCTCTCATGTCAGATCACTTGCTAAAACCGCCTCAAAGAAACTTGGATTATTGTACAGAGTCAGTAACTTCTTCGCTGATGAGCAGTTAGCTATAATTTATAAGAGTAATGTGCGCTCTCAGCTTGAATATTGCTCACCCTTGTGGAATGGTTGTGGAGAGGTTGCATTAAAACAACTAGACAAAATTCAGAACAAAGCTGTTAGAATCATTAACAACTCTGCCATTACAAATAAACTACCTCCCCTGCAAGTAAGAAGGAATGTTGTCTACCTTGCATTATTTTGCAGATTTTTTTTTTTTTTTTTTTTTTTTTGGCAAATGCTCAGATGAAGTTGCGTCCATGGTACCACCTCTCCATGTCTTCCCTCGTGCTACTTGGGCATCTGGTAGCGTTCATGACTGGAATGTCACTCAGCCATATTGCAGAACTTCTGCCTATTAGAATTCTTTCATTCCCCGAATTCCATCTCTCTGGAACTCGCTTCGCCAGAGTTGTTTCCCTCCAATTTTTAACCCACAGCTGTTCAAGTCTAACTGTTACAGATATTTTATGAACAGAGGACACCAGTAATCTGGTGTATGGATTATTTTTTTTTTTAATTCATTTGTTTTTCCTTCCTCTGTTCTGTTTACAGAGAGAGGAAAAAAAATAAACTAACAAGAATACGGGCCATTGTGTAATATATGGACCACCCTTTACTAGAAACAGGTAAATATAAGCTGAGTGAGATTAAGGTGAGCCCACAGATAAAGGTGAAATAGCATGTTTTACCTGACAAAGATCCATAACCCTTTGTAGCTCAGTTGATGGCCAAGCGAAGTCAGACTGCAAGGTCAATTTAACTATTAATGAGGGAGGCTTATGTCCACCTCATTACTAAATTTCATCTAAATTCACGCAACTGCGACTTGGTTTTCAAGTTGTAGGAGTGGCCCAGTTCCATCAAGTTAATTAACACTGAGTATTGTATGTTCTCAGTGGCAGTGTTCTCAGTGTTCATCCTGTGTTCTTCTCTCCCTACAGGTGCCACTGGGGACTGGGTCAATCGCTTCACTCCCCAAATGAAGGCCAAGTTCCAGGTACCATACTCACAAATTTTCTTGAGCATGATTTGAGTATGAGATTGTTACTTTATGCTTTTATTTCCACTCCTGACACTTCATGGCCAATCTTGAGTTAGTATTATGATGAAAAATTTATACCAAAGACAATGATCTGTGATATTACTGAACCACTGCAATAGAGATTTGTTTATTGCAAAAATTGATCAGGATCTTTTATTCTTCTCCAGGCTTGGGTGGAGACAGGGAGTAAGGCAGTCGGGGAGGTGCCACCTAGGTACACCCGAGGATAAAAGTTCACTTAACATTACACCTGCTCTACTTCCCACTCTCCTCACTCTCCTCTGTTGGCTGATGTTCAAATGCTGAGATGCCTGGTGTGTTTCTCTGCCCATTATTAATGCCCTCTAATCTAAACTATTAGTTGTGGAGGGCTGGGTATGTCCTGCTCTGAGTGAAGCTAAGTGAACTCATTCAGCTCAATTTAAGGACACCTCCGATGTGTGGATGTCCGGGGGGGGGGGGTTGTAATATGGTGTTGTGATCGAGGTGTTGTAGTGCCCTGCACATGAATACAGTATAGGTAGGTGTTTTTTCATTGTTAGTGTTCGAATATCTGGAGGTTGGATATTGTTGTTGAGGGTTTGATAATGTTTGTGTGGTGAGTGTTTTATGTGCCTAGGTGTGTTGTGTGTTTCTTTCATATAAGGACAGGGATGTTGTGTATTGGAGACGGCTGCTGCAGAGAATTGTGTGCCCCTCATATCGAAGTAGTTCTGACAGGTAGGACTTTTGTTTCAGATTGCAAGTAAGCTGTTGGTGTGATTTTGGTGGAGCCAGTGGTGATGCATTGTTCTGTATGATCTGCAATACGTTGTGGCGAACATTAGATAGGATGGGAGCCCAGGCCGGGGAGGCATATGACATTATTCATCTATGTTTGTTGAGTAAGGAGAGTGTTTCTTTTTGTTCCCCAAAGTGTGGCCTTATAGTTGCCCTTAGTGCATTGAGTCTGGGGATGCACCGCCTCTTGACGTACATGGCCCTTGTAGGTGAGTCCTGTGTTATGTCACTCCAAGGGTCTTAACAGAGGGTGTGTGTGGCACATGTACATTGTTAAGTGTGATGTGGGGGGAGTACCTGTGGTCATGTTTACTGCTGCTGATGAGTGTGGTTCTGGAGTTGACTGGGGCAATCTTCAGCCTGTTGTCCACACAAGTCTGCAGTGTGCTGAGGAAGTCCTGTTGCAGTGTGCAGTCTGTGTTTGCAACGAAGTGTGTGGTTATTTTGGTGATGTCATCTGCATAATAAGGCAATGTTTGTAAGTGGTTGGGGTGTGGGAATATGTACGTATAGGTCGATGAGTATGGGTGAGAGAAGAAAGCCCTGTGGAACCCCATTAGGGAAATTTCTTGTTCATGATGACTTGCCATGGAATATAACATTTGCTTATCTATCAGATAAATAGATGGCAAGCCAACAGTTAGTGTTGTTCTCCACATTCATATTCATTAGCTTGGTGATTACTTTGCATCGCGGGATGGCATTTACGGTTTTAAGTATCTGTTGTGAGAAGTGTACTCTGAGCTGGTGTCGTGGAGTTAATGCCATTCGATGCTCGTTGCGTGAGATTAGCCAGTCAGGTGCATGTAGAAAACATTGCATTGAATCCGTGCAAGGGGGACATGGGGAATGACTTTATTGAGAAAGAGACATTCACCTATTTTGGATGGTGTGCTAGGTAGTGTTACTAGTCTGAACAAAGAAGGGAGTGTCTGGTCATTGTTTGGTTTAGGTATAATGTTTCCAAATACTGGGAATGCAGCAGTGTGAATATGAGTAATTGGTGATGTTTGTCAGGGTCTGGATGCCCTGTGGTCCTTAATGTTTTAGGTACAGCTTGCTGATACCATCTGGCCCTGTGCTTGTAGGGTTCTTTTTGTTGATGTTAAATGTCTCTTCTGGAGCGAAGGGGGTTGCATTGTGATCGAGAGAAAAGGAGGGCCTATGTTGAGAGGTTTGTTTTTCAGACCCTGTGCGTGTTGTGACTTATGTTTTGTAGTGTTTTATGAGAATATTTGCTTGTTCATTGTAAAATGTGATGCGTTGGGTGTTGTAGGTGATGGTAACGTGGGTCTTGGAAGTGCATGTTTGTGATTTAGTGATGCTGTTAAATATTTTGTAGAGTCTAGAGGTGTCTGTGAAGTGACAAAGTGTTGTTACAAAGGCTTTCCAGTTTTCCATTTTCTTTGTACAAAAATGTTGTTGATCACTTTGTTTAATTCTTGGAGCCTTGTGATGGTGTGTTGTGTGTGTGGGAGAGGTGAGGTGTGTTTAAATCTGTTGCATTGCCTTATGAGGCAGACAATCTTTGGTGAAAATTTTGGGTTTTAATGAATTCTGTTGCCTCGTGGGTTGTGGTGTTCGTGTGTGTTGAGTATGATGTTGTGGACTAGTAAACAGGCAATTGGAGCTGCATGTTTCTAAGCCCTTAGATGATTTTCCCTGGTAGTGTGTATCAGGGAGCAATGTGATGGACATTCCCTAATTGTGAAGTAGATGCAGTGGAATAGCTGAGAGAGGTATGGTATGTTTCTCTGCTCATAGACAATATTCTGTGATACTGTACTGAACATCAGGGAGGAAAGTGATGTACAGTGTATGCTGTAAGTGTGAAGTAGATGCACTGGAATAGCTGAGAGAGGCTTGCTATGTTTCTCTCCCCATAGCTGATCCTCTTTGGTGTGAAATGTCGGGGAGAAAGTGACACTTGCTTGATCATGAACTAGACGCAGTGGATCAGTAGGCTAACTTGATGGTGGAGCTGTTGTTTCATGAGTTCAAAGCTTCCTATATAAAGGATATATTAACTTTTGCTATACTATATATCTGTGGCAATATTTTCTTAACACTTTGAAGACTAATTATATATTTCTGTATATTTGTAGTTTATTCTGCTGTTATCACCTTTTTTGTTAATATTACTCTGATCAAAATTTTTATGAATTTTACAAAATAAAGTCTTTGTTAGAGTTCATGAATATTCAGTATTATCTGACCCTTAACTCTTCTACAAAATTTTGTTTAAATGATACCAGAACTCTGAGCTGACCCTGTCTTGTAAATATGGCCTTTGACCTTTCCCTGTGACCTTGACCTTTGATTGTGCTCATAATCACACCCTGTTATTCGTGTCCACCACTTTCACAAGTGGTGTAAATTGGATGAATATTTAAAGTTTACCGTGCCCCATGATCTATAAATATGACATATAGTTCTAACAAAAATGCAATACCGTGCCTCACCCTCAGCCATTCAGCAAAGCTTGATTAAAAAGACACTACAACAGTTTGAGTTATTTTATTAACCATCACATATCCGAATCGAAAATTTGACCTAGACCTGTGACCTTGATCTTTCAATGAGCGTTCTCAAAACTGAATCACCCAATTCCTGCCATACCCTCAGCTCTTCCTCCAAGTTTTGTCATAACTGGATAAAAACTGTTGACGTTGATTTTGCTGAATCAACGTTTGACCCAGCCCCGTGACCTACATCTTTGACCTATTGTTCTTGAAAGACAAGAACATTCCTCTTGTTCTGTCCTTCAACCGTTTCCCCAATTCTGACTGAAAGCAGATTACAACTTTTTAAGACTTTTCTTTCACACACACACACACACACACACACACACACACACACACACACACACACACACACACACACACACACACACACACACACACACACACCGCTCAAAACAAAACATCCTTTCTCGTTTCGCGAGTCCTGGGTACAAAAACGTGATTTGGGTTGAGAGGGGTGGGGGGGATGGGTTTGGGTGGTGGTGGGTGTTGGAGCAAGGAAGAAGTAATACTTACCTGTTAACAAAGGTGGTGCAGGTTGCCTTCAGTGGATCTGTCTATCCCATTCTCTTCTCTCTCTCCGAGTATGCCTGGGCAAGTCCAGTCCAGCTGTTGTAAACAACAATAACAGCAATAAAGCCGTTCAGTCTCTCTCCCAGTAGTGCGTTTTCCCACCCACCTCCCTCGGGAGTCGCCGACCCACAAAACCGAGTCAGCAGATTTTCTATCGATCTATCTATTGCCAGATGCCTTAATCCCTTATACGGGGTGGCCACAAACAAATCGCCTCCACGTCACCCTGTCCCCCGCCATTTCATTGCCCCGCTCCTGATTCACAAACCCCCTTCTCTCATATACCTCTCCACTCCATCCCTCCATCTCATCCTTGGCCTTCCCCTCCCTCTCTCCCCCTCCACCTCAGTCACATGCATTCTCCTCGTCAGTCTCTCACTCTCCATCCGCTCCACATCGCCAAACCACCTCAGTGTGTTTCTCCTAATGCTTCCTATCACATCCACATCCACACCACAACGCTTCTTCACACCCTCATTCGTCAGTCTGTCTCTCCATGTGACTCCACAAGCTCCTCTTAAATAACTTATTTCCACTGCTCTCACTCTTGACTTATGTCCCTCCAACAACGTCCAAGCTTCACTTCCATGCGTCAGAGTTGGTATCACAATATTGTCATGTAATGACTTTTTCACTTCCATGCTCACTTCCCTGTTCCCTATCATTGCCTTCAAGGAACCAGCAACCTTTCTTCCTTGTTGTACCCTTTCAAGCACTTCACTCTCCAAACTTCCATCCTTACTCATCACACTACTCAAGTACTTAAACGTACTCACATTTTCCATTTCCTCATCATCTAACCTCACTGTACATTCACGGACTTCACTTCTCTCGAAGACCATAACTTTACTCTTTCCTACATTCACCTTTAAATTCCGTTTCTCTCACACACTCCCAAACGCATCTACCAAGCCTTGCAGCTCCCCTTCGTCTTTACTTTACAACACAGTATCATCAGCAAACAACAGTATAGGGAGTTTCCACACACTGGCCTCTCTCATTAGGGCCACTCCAACATCCACTGCCCTACCTTGTACAAATACTACAGTACTTCACTTTTATTTATGCCTTGTGCTGCCACAGCATCACTATATTTTTTCCTACATTTATTGTGGTAAAATATCAGAAAAAGTATTTCCTTCCTTTATAAAAACAGTATACTGTAAAGAAAAATGTAATTGTTCTTGATTTGTCTGGAGATAATTAAAGCTGATTTAAATGTATGTAAACGAACACTTTTATTCATAATTTTCCCCTAGGATTAAAAGAGGCCAAAAAAATAGTTGTAATATTTCTTAATCTAAACGAATGAAAACGTAATTAAACAAATATATAAATAAATACAAACGAAACAAGTTCAGAACTGTTTCATCTTGCTTACTTTACCTTAGGAAATATGAAACTGTTTGCACCACACATGCTTGGCAGTGGGATCGCCACACACCTAGGCCAGCATTGAGAGATGAATTGGATAGACATCTCGTCTTGTATGACAGTGAGCATTTGCGACCCAGTACTAGCTGGTATGGATTTATCTATACCAAGTCAACAGTTCGCTAAAAGATCGAACTCTCCAAAATGGTTTGATAGCAACTGTGCCAGAGCAACAGCCCAAAAGTCATTAGCATAAAACTCTTACTTAAAATCAAAAACATCTGAATCACTCTTTCAGTTTAAAATTGTTAGAAACCATGCGAAAGATGTAACAAATCTCGCTAAATCAAACTTTCTTCAAAATCAAGCACCAAAACTACTTAACAATCCTAATGACAAATGAATATTCTGGTCAATTCTTTCAATAATAACTTTAACAAGTAATCATCCATTCCCCCACTAAAGTCTTCAGATGACATTACAAATGATCCGCGTAGGAAAGCAGATACCTTTGCCAATACATTTGCCAGAAATTCTACCATAGAGGAAGTCAGCCAGAACGTCACAGTACTAGAACTTGACTCTTCCGAAATTTTTCCACTTAAAATTCAGACAACATACGTAAAATCCATCCTAGACATTTTACGTACCAACAAAGCTCCAGGACCAGACGGAATTTTTCCAGTTATTTTGAAGAAGTGTTCCCCAGAAGCTGCCTCTGTTCTAGCTAAATTATTCAGACCATGCATTCGTAATTCTTCATTCCGTAATTCGTGGGAAGAAGCCACAATTCACCCAATTCCAAAGACAGGAAGTTCCTCTGACCTCTCTGATTACAGAACAATTGCTGTCACATCTCCTCTTGGTAAAGTATTTCAAATTTTATTTGATAAGCACATAGTTAAACATCTTGAATCCAACGACTTAATTAGTGATAGACAAAATGGTTTTCGCCACGGAAGATCCACCACTGACGTATTCAACTTCCTAACTCATACCTTCCATCAATCAATCGACCTACATGGAGAAACTCATGCAGTATCCCTTGATATTTCTAAAGCTTTCGATAAAGTATGGCACCATTCCCTGCTGTCCAAACTCCTTTGCTATGGACTAACGTCTTTTGTCCCTCTGCTTTCCTCATATCTCAGCAACAGAAAAATAAGAGTAAAAGTAGATGATGTACCTTCCATTCAATTAGTGTCTGCGTGCCACAAGGTTCAGCTCTGGCGCCAATCCTGTTCCTGGTTCATATTAATGATCTCTTATCTGTCACCCAGAATCCCATCCGTTCATATGCTGATGACTCAACACTTCATAGTTCATTCACACTCACCCATTTACAGAGTCTACTATCTCTAACTCTCAACTCAGTACAGCCATCTCCATAAATCAAGACTCATCTACCATCAGTGAATGTGGACAAATCAACCTTGTTTCATGTAATGCTTAACCATATATATACAATTTACAAATAGACTGATGCTGCCAGATTCGTATATTACCTTCAATGCTACTAATGTTTCCATCTCTAAAAGTATTGAAATTCTTGGCGTCTCACTTAACAATGCCCTCAGCTGGACCTCTCATGTCAGATCACTTGCTAACACCGCCACAAAGAAACTTGGATTATTGTACAGAGTCCGTTACCTCTTCACTGACGAGCAGTTACCTTTAATTTATAAGGGTCATGTGCGCTCTCAGCTTGAATATTGCTCATCCTTGTGGAATGGATGTGGAGAGGTCGCATTAAAACAACTAGATAAGACTCAGAACAAAGCTGCTGGAATTATTAATAACCCTGCTATTACTAATAAACTACCTCCCAAACAAGTAAGAAGGAATGTTACTTCCCTTGCATTATTTTACAGATATTTTTATGGCAAATGCTCAGACGAAGTTGCGTCCATTGTGCCACCTCTCCATGCCTTCCCTCGTGCTACACGGGCAGCTGGTAGCGCTCATGACTGGAATGTCACTCAGCCATATTGCAGAACTTCTGCCTATCAGAGTTCTTTCATTCCCCGAACTGCATCTCTCTGAACTCGCTTCCCCAGAGTTGTTTCCCTGCAAACGTCAACCTTCAGTTGTTCAAGTCCAACTGTTACTGATATTTTATGAATGGAGGACACCAGTAATCTGGTGTATGGATTATTTTTATTTTTTTCACTCATTTGTTTTTCCTGCCTCTGTTCCGTTATTTAAAAAAAATAAAAAAATAAATAAACCATCTCCACTCTACTCCACATGACTGTTATTCGGCTTAGGGTATACTTCTCTCACTGAAGGGATTAATGAACGTTGCATCTAACTCCTCCAGTTCACAGTCTCGCCTAAGAGGAATAGCATCGTCTGGAGAGAGCAAGAATAATTTTGAAACAAAAATGGCAAAGAATGGGTTAATTATCTTTCAAGTTTCAGTTAATACCAGTGGTGTATAGGGGGGGGGGACGCTCAGCCAGGCCCCCCCCCCTTTTGTCCCAGTAGGCCTACATATCTGCAGCTCTAAATACGTATACAAAACAGGCCACTGTCACAAAAACTGCAAGGTATTGAAATGGATCTAGTGCAAGCTCTTGACAGTGTGAAAGACTGTACAGATGTGTTGCAAATGTACAGGAATGATGATACATTCAAAAGATTGTTTGAGACTGCTAACAAAAGTGTGGAAGAGAGATTCAAGCCCCAAGGAGTGTAGGCCGACAACAGTACCGGTCTAATCCCCCACCGAATCTGGTGATGCAGAAGCATACTCCTACCACAAACGAGCTGTTTTTTTGCCTTATATTGATACAGTATGACAGCTGCTGAATGAGCGCTTCACTTCAAAGCATTCTTCATGGCAGAAACCATGCCATCTCTTACCTTCCCTTTGTGTAAATAAAGCATTCCCAGATGTACATGAAGCAGCTGCAATATACAATAAGTTCCTTAAAGGTAGCATAGAGGAGTTGGAAGCAGAATACTACAGATGGCAAAACACATGAAAGAATCAGAAGGAGAAAGATAGACCAAAATCTGTTGTTGCATCTCTGAATGTCTGCAAAGAATTTGGCACGTATCCTAACACTGAAACACTGTTGCATATCTTTGCAACACTTCCGGTGACAACTGCTATAAGTGAACGGTCATTCAGCTGCTTAAAGTATCTGAAGTCATATCTGCTCTCCACCATGTCGGAGCAAAGACTGAATGGATCAGCCTTACTTTTTGTACATAAGGATATTGAGTTGAACTATCATGAAGTAATCAATTAATTCAGCCGTAAAAACAGGTAAAGAAGCGGTGCCAGTAAGTCTCCTGTACCAACGAGAATAAGATTTATTGTCTATTAACTTCCAATAGTTTCCTCAGGAAATGTTGAGATTTTGGATTCTTTAAAACTTCCAACAGCGTCCCTCTCCATCAGGACGTATATTCGTATTCAGGTCATGTGGTATTACTAATTATTTACACAGTTTGTAGTGTTACCGCTAATATTCAGGAAAGTCAGTTATATACGGGTTTATTAAAATTCATGCAAGCAAGAATACCCGTTTAAGTAATTGTACACTGACCCTCTCATGATAGAAACTTCATTATTCTATTTCAGATAACACAAAATTCTTTGATTATATTTATTATATTTATTTATTTAGTTATTTATCTGCTGAGTGACATATAGGAGCCTGAATATACCTACTTCACCATCAACCTGGTTATGATCGACGCAACTCAAGCATTCCATTCCAGCAAACGCCATATATTTTTATTCAGCCCGCATGTTACTGTGTCCAGGACCGATAAGTTACCACTTTTTGCATTAAACATACTCAGTGATTTTTTATAAATATAAAAGGAAAAAATCATTATGGTAATGCTTACATTGATATGACACTGTCAAAGGCAACACCGTGAAATACGGTAAATGTCTGTACATAAAGCCTCACATTGTATTGCCGAGTTGAATGATTAATCATAGTCTGTATCAATGTTGGATTACAGTGCACTGTTTTACCCTTGCATTGATTATATTGTCTTAATTATACATAGAGTCTTTTATTCCTTTGATACTATTAACTGCCCTAGTTTATCCTTGTTACCTCCAGACTACTCACTTCATTGAACTTACGAAAGTCTTCTCATTCTCGTGTATTTAATGTACACGGAATATATTCTTTCAATTCCAAGAATCTAGTCTGAACTGAATAAAACAAAAATTAACAGAAATGGAGAAAATGATTTAAAGTAAGAGTATGTGGAAAGAGGAGGAGATAAAGGGAATACATGAGGAGGAAGTAAGTGAAAGGAAGAGATAAAAAGACGATAATAATGAGGAATGGAGTGAAAATAGAGACAACGATGAACTGATAATCACACCATTTACGTGTGGGGAAAAAATGTGTGCAAATAGTCAAAAGAAGAATGAGAGAGAGAGAGAGAGAGAGAGAGAGAGAGAGAGAGAGAGAGAGAGAGAGAGAGAGAAACAAATAATAATGCTATTGGGAGGTGGAGAAAGTGCAAACCTGGTGGACAGGGTTTTTTCAAGAATACTTCCTCAGTATCCCTGCTTGTCGTAAAAGGCGACTAAAAGGGTTGGCGGAGGGTTAGTGCCCCTCCCCGGAAAACAACTAACAAAAAAAAAAAAACAATAAGCCTCGGACAAGGACTGACCAAACGATGACGACCAAGGACCTGACAAAGGACATGGTTATCGGAACGTGGAATGTAAGGGGAGCGAATGATGAGGTGAAAGAGAGAGAGATTGTCCAGGTGCTTGAGGGTGCGAAAGTGGATGTATGTGGAATAACTGAAACAAAATGGCGAGGAGAAAGTGTGAGAGAATGGGAGTATGGATGGGGTATATGTGCAGGAGTAGGTGAGAATGAGAGGGCAAAGGAAGGAGTATGTATAGTTGTGAGTAAAAGATGGAAGAAGAGCATAAGACAGTATGGATCAGTTGGGTCAAGGATTGTGTGGGTAAAGTTGAAAGTTGGAATACAAATGTGGGCGATTGTGTGTGTGTATGCGCCAACGCAAGATCGTGCTAGAAGAGTGAGAGAAGAGTTCTGGACAAATGTAGAAGTGTGCATGGAAAAGTTTGGAAGGAATGAGAGAGTGTTTTTGATTGGTGATATGAATGGCAAAGTTGGGAATGTGAAGGTGGATGGAATAGTTGGTGAGTGGGGTGTGCCTGCTGAGATAGATGAGAATGGCAGTGCGTTAGTGGTCATTTATGCTGGGAGGGGGTTGGTGATAACCAATACCCTCTTCAGGCATAAAATGATCCACAGGTATACATGGCGAGTGATGAGAAGGGTGGGTGGTGAACTGAATGAAAGGAAGGCAATGATTGATTATGTGTGTGTGGATGAAAGGATGCGAAGATGTGTAATGGATGCAAGAGCTCATAGAGGTTGGGGGAGTGGACTTTCTGACCACTATGTCACGAATCAATTCGCGACATTTCCCTTTTGTGAGAAGTCACGAACTATTGGTGGAAAACTCACTGTGTATCACTCAGTTAACCGTTTCTCTCTCCATTTCGGAGTATACTTTTCAAAACATTCGTCGCTGTTTAAAAGTGACTGATTTAATGCACGTCACTAAGTGCGCTACTGAGCGATACTATTGTTTTTTTATTGTTCACCTCTGCTTTGCCTCAACCGTTAGCCACGCCTTCTTCCGGTGGCTTGTGCGTCCTGCCCATACAATGTATTTTGAAGGCAGTCTAGTGTTTGTTGTGACGGAGGAAAGTCCTGCGCTCCAGAAGTGTGAGAGGTCGCTAGTACCCAAGCTCCACTGAGACAGTTAATCCAGTCCTCCCACCCCCCGGGTGATGCATAGCATTCATCGATTGGTATTTCCTTTTTGTATAATCCTAGTTTTAAGAGTTTAGTTAAGGTGTTTTTTTTCCTAGGCGTAAGTATTTAGCTATTGCGTGAGTGAGTGAGTGCGTCTCATTGATTTGATTTGAAATGTAACGTTAAATTTATTTTTTTGTAATCAATAAATTTAACAGTTCTTTTCCTTGAGCTTAATGTAAAGTAAAATCTTGTTTCATTTCTCCAAATTAAGCTTATTTTCCATATAGCTCCCAGCTTGCATAAACGTTTGCCTTCATAACTGGTACTTAGACCAGTCTTGTTGTATTAACTTATAATCCGTAGTGCCAGATAGGAGTTAATGCATCAGCAAGGACCTGATATTATTATTAGTATTAGTTATTTATTGTCAGGGGTGAAGTAACTTTCTCCAGAGGCTAACAGTACTAATTCAGCATTTGTGAGTAATTAGTCTCTGCTGTGTACTGTTGAGAAAGTTTATAAATTCTCGTTCTTAGAGAATCATAGCAAGTCAGCGTAAAGTAATCGTTGCTTGATGTAGCAAGACAATTATTGTCCTTGCTCTTCAGTATTATTGAATATTAATATCAATTTAAATAATATTTAAGTATTCATTTTAAAAACACCGTGATATTATAAAAACCCCGTGACAATTGGCGACCTCATTCCAGGATATTAACTCCTAGCTCTAAAGCTATTCACGAGATAGTGCTCACTCATTCATATTTAGGTATTTATAATTAAAGTTTATAGGCACAAGTTTACTGGTGTTTACCGTTAATTTAGCAAGTGAATTTTTGCTTTATTAATCAATAGAGTACTTAACTCTAGTTTATTCTTGGTAACGCCAGACGATTTTATTCGTTCCCGGGTAGCCGCCGTACCCATTGTGTTAATTATTGAGAGTTCTTAGTTGTTCGCATTTTTGCTTTAATCTTTGCCAGTTAACTAGATAAGACTGGTCACCACTAGTTTGTGTCTGTATTCTTTACTTGTGTTTATTAGTATTCGTCGCTAAGCAGTCAGTACTCAATTTCGGGTTGCTTAATAAATTAGCGCCATGGCTACCGCTGTATTTGTACAGGAAGCCAAAGATATGGGTCTCACAGACCCAGAGAAAATACAGAGTTACGTTCTCTCACGGTTCAATTACGAGCAAGAACGTGAGAAAGATGCTCGTGAAGAGCATAGGATTCAGCGCGAATACGAGCGAGAACAGCGCGAACATGAGCAGAAACAACGCGAGCTCGAGTTAGAAAAAGAGCGAGAACAGCGCGAATACGAGCGTGAACAACGAGACAAAGAACGAGAACATGAACTTGAAGTGCTGAAGCTCAAGCAAGATTCCTTGGCTTCAGACACGTCTGCTGCAGTTGGTCCAAGCTCCACGAGCGTTTCCCCTGCATACGTCCTGGCGACCCCACGCATCAAGCTTCCTTCATACAAGGAAAGCGAGCGAATCGAGCCGTACATAGCTCGTTTTGAGGACGTGGCAGACATGTATCAATTGGATGAGGCAGCTAAGCGGCTTCAGTTTCTTAGCCTATTTGAGGGGAAGAGTGAGAGAAGAGTTCTGGACAAATGTAGAAGTGTGCATGGAAAAGTTTGGAAGGGCCCTGCCCTCGATATTCTCCACAGAATTCGTGGAGACAATCTCACATATGAGATGATGAAAGCTGCACTCATTAAGGCGTATGGTCTCACAGTAGACAACGCCAAAGTTCAGTTCATGCGAGCTCGTCTCCAAGACAAGGAGACAGCTGTTCAGTTCCTTGATCGTCTCACAGCTTACTTAAATGAGTGGATGGAGAAAGATGAAACTCCTTCCACGCGTGAGGGGATAATTGACCTTATGCTGCGTACACAGCTAGAGAGGTCGTGGCCTGCTGAGCTCATAGCACAGCTTAAGATCTGCCAGGTGAAAGATGCCAGCCAAATGGCAGAGAAGGCTGACGCATTCTTTACTGCATACGGGTATCAAGCTCGTAAGCAAAACACCTGGAGCAGAAAAGATACTGCCAAATCTGGGAAATCGTCTCAGACTGAACCCCAGCAACAAGGCCATTCTCAGAATAATGGCCAAGGTCCAAAACCGCAGTGGAAGGACCAGGGGCAAAACACTCAGAAACTTGAGTGGAAGAGGTACAACAAGTACCCTAACCAGCAGCAGTATCAGCCACGCAACCGACCGTCGGGACAAACTTTTTCACCACCAGCTCAAAAGAGGCAGGAAGCAAACGCAGCCTTCATTCCTCAGCAGCAGCACGGTGGTCACGTCCCTACCAGTGTGGGTACTTCCCCACAGTTCACTAGTCCCACAGTGACAGTGAACCCCCCTCCACAGATGGCCAATGTTCCATCTTATAATCCTCAAGGCACAATGTTTGCCGCATCAATTCAGCAGCCTCATGAGTGGCTAGCTGCTTCCTCCACAGGCCCTCCCACAGGTGACAGTACCTTCCTTGTTCAGCCAGGGTTTGTGGGAGGCATTCCTGTGAAGGTCCTGAGAGATAATGGTTCCTCAGGTTGCTCTGTTAAGCAGAGTTTAGTTCGGCCTGAGCAGTATACAGGTCGACAGATCCATGCAAACCTTATTGATGGATCAGTGAGATTGTTCCCTGAGGCATGTATCCAGGTGGCATCTCCATTTTACACTGGTACGACACTTGCAGTTGTCATGCCAGAACCTTTATTTGACCTCATCATTGGAAATATTAATGGAGTCAAGGATAGTTGCTCCGATGACGCTACTCAGACTTTGGCTGCTGCGGTAACACGAGCCATGGCTGAGGCTCCAGACTGTGTCACCCCAGTGATCATTGAATCGCCACAAGATCTGATGTGTAGTCAACTTGTTGTACAAGAACAACATTCTGACCCGACACTTGCTACCGTGCGGAACAAACAAAAGGGTCGAGTGATAAAGTTTTCACGGGGAGGTCGAGCCAAGTTCCTTCGTCAACAAGAACGGCTCTACCGTGAGTCACGAACACCCGAGGGCGAGGTTCGACTGCAGTTTGTCGTTCCCGCCAAGTACCGCCTAGCAGTGTTACAATGGGGTCATTGTTCAGCCTCAGGAGGTCACATGGGCAAAAGGAAGACCCAGGGCCGTATCCGAGCTGACTTTTTCTGTCCAGGGATGGGACGAGACATAGATAGTTTTGTCCGTTCCTGCAGTGTGTGCCAAGGTGCCACCACTAATCAGGGACATGCCCTTCCTGTGCCATTCATAACCACACCTGTAATCTCTGAGTCAGTTGAGAGACAGGGTAGTGGTGAAGTGGGTGCTGACCTGACGTCTCGCCCATTGGCCCCACAGGACACATTATGTCCAGGGCCTGTACATACATATTATGTACCGTAAGTTAAGGGGGAAGTTGAGAGGCGACTTGAGGCTATGGAAGACCCAAGTTTGCATAAGGATTCTCAGCTTCCCGGTACTAATAGAAGTACTGTAGGTTAAGGGGGAAGTTCGAGAGAGAACTCCGCAGAGGCGACTTGAGGCTATGGAAGACCCAAGTTTGCACAAGGATTCTCAGCTTCCCGGTACTAATATAAGTATTGTACTGTAGGTTAAGGGGGAAGTTCGAGAGAGAACTCCGCAGAGGCGACTTGAGGCTATGGAAGACCCAAGTTTGCACAAGGATTCTCAGCTCTCCAATACTAATATAAGTATTGTATTGTAGGTTAAGGGGGAAGTTCGAGAGAGAACTCCGCAGAGGCGACTTGAGGCTATGGAAGACCCAAGTTTGCACAAGGATTCTCAGCTTCCCGGTACTAATATAAGTATTGTACTGTAGGTTAAGGGGGAAGTTCGAAAGAGAACTCCGCAGAGGCGACTTGAGGCTATGGAAGACCCGAGTTTGCACAAGGATTCTCAGCTCCCCGATACTAATATAAGTATTGTAGGTTAAGGGGGAAGTGAGAACTCCGCAGAGGCGACTTGAGGCTATGGAAGACCCAAGTTTGCACAAGGATTCTCAGCTCTCCGATACTAATATAAGTACTGTAGGTTAAGGCACTTCCTTCTATTTTCTATTATAGTGTGATGGGCGAATAATATTTCACCAGGATAGGCATCCTCTGTCGGAAATTTAGGAATAAAGGTTGAGGACCCGTGTGCAGTTCGAGGCTATGGAAGACCCGAGTTTGCACAAGGATTCTCAACTTGCCGACCATAATCGTGTGCTATAATTAATGGCGACCTCGAGTGTACGTCGTAGTACTGACTGCTAGGCAGAGAGAGCAATTGTAACATGATAAAATTTTGTCTCATTGACACTTTTGATGCTCCACCTCAATTGGTTTTGCAGGTTCAGCAATGGGTGTAGCAGTTTTGCTGTGCAGGCCAGCTGATCGTCTGCCGCACACTGCCGCCTCTTCTCTGCCTTCGTCGTCGCCATATTATTTACTGTGTCATTTTACACGTAGGTACAGTTACACTACAACTGTCACACCTACACCGTGTATTACATACATCACACTACACAACAATTAGTTGTCAGTGTAAATGTAGCGACTTTTCGCTCAGTTTGACCTGAGTACAGGATTTTCACCGTCGTCACGGAGTTTTTCCCTCAAGCTTGCTTCTATTAACGTAAATACGAGGTTTTTTCTCTCACTGGCGACTGCGACTTTCTCCTGTAGCAGGATAGCACACACACCACAGTGTGAATCTTGTGCGAATGACTTAGGATGTGTACATATATATATATATATATATATATATATATATATATATATATATATATCCAAAAATTTTTTCCTATAAGGAAAAAATTTAATTTTGTAGGGGCGTAATGTCACAAATCAATTCGCGACATTTTCCTTTTGTGAGAAGCCACGAACTATTAGTGGAAAACTCACTGTGTATCGCTCAGTTAACCGTTTCTCTCTCCATTTCGGAGTATACTTTTCAAAACATTCGTCGCTGTTTAAAAGTGACCGATTTAATGCACGTCACTAAGTGCGCTACTGAGCGATACTATTGTTTTTTTAATGTTCGCCTCTGCTTTGCCTCAACCATTAGCCACGCCTTCTTCCAGTGGCTTGTGCGTCCTGCCCATACAATGTATTTTGAAGGCAGTCTAGTGTTTGTTGTGACGGAGGAAAGTCCTGCGCTCCAGAAGTGTGAGAGGTCACTAGTACCCAAGCTCCACTGAGACAGTTAATCCAGTCCTCCCACCCCCCGGGTGATACATAGCATTCATCGATTGGTATTTCCTTTTTGTATAATCCTAGTTTTAAGAGTTTAGTTAAGGTGTTTTTTTTCCTAGGCGTAAGTATTTAGCTATTGCGTGAGTGAGTGAGTGCGTCTCATTGATTTGATTTGAAATGTAACGTTAAATTTATTTTTTTGTAATCAATAAATTTAACAGTTCTTTTCCTTGAGCTTAATGTAAAGTAAAATCTTGTTTCATTTCTCCAAATTAAGCTTATTTTCCATATAGCTCCTAGCTTGCATAAACGTTTGCCTTCATAACTGGTACTTAGACCAGTCTTGTTGTATTAACTTAAAATCCGTTGTGCCAGATAGGAGTTAATGCATCAGCAAGGACCTGATATTATTATTAGTATTAGTTATTTATTGTCAGGGGTGAAGTAACTTTCTCCAGAGGCTAACAGTACTAATTCAGCATTTGTGAGTAATTAGTCTCTGCTGTGTACTGTTGAGAAAGTTTATAAATTCTCGTTCTTAGAGAATCGTAGCAAGTCAGCGTAAAGTAATCGTTGCTTGATGTAGCAAGAGAGTCATTGTCCTTGCTCTTCAGTATTATTGAATATTAATATCAATTTAAATAATATTTAAGTATTCATTTTAAAAACACCGTGATATTATAAAAACCCCGTGACACACTACTTGGTGGTGGCCAGAATTAGAATTCAAGTAAGATGGAGGAATAGAAGAAGGGAAAGACGAGAGGAAGGAGTAGTTGCAAGGAGAGTGGAAAGGTTACAAGAGGATGAGAAAAAGGCAGAGTATAAGAGAGAAGTGGAGGAACGATTGGGCAAATATGAATTGGAGCAGATGGGAGACGTGGAAGATGTGTGTAGGATTTTTACAGAAGAAATATGCGCAGCATGTGATGTGGTGTGTGGAAGGAGGAGAAGACGGAGGGGGGTGCAAGGAACAGCGTGGTGGACTGAAGAGGTGAAACAGGCTGTGGCACAAAAGAAGAAAGCATACAATGAATGGATGAGAAATAGGGGCGTGGAAGAAGTTGAGAGGCAGAAGAGAGAGTTATATGTAAAAAGAAAGAGAGAGGTGAAAAGATTAGTAAAAGAGAGTAAGAAGAGAGTGGATGAGGAATTTGGAAGGAATTTGAGTGTAAAGTGGAGGGAATGTAAGAAAATGTTCTGGAAAGAGGTGAAAAGAGTAAGACAGGGTGGAAGTGAAGTTAGCAGGGGAGTGAAAGATAAAAATGGTAGATTACTAGTGGAGAAGGGAGAATAAGTGAGCAGATGGAGAGAACACTTTAAGGAATTGTTGAACATACAGGATGGAAGTAATGCGAGTATAAGTGGCTGGGGAATGGCCGGGAGAAGGAGGGAGGTGAGAAGACAGGAAGAAATCAGTAGGATAGAAGTTGTGGAAGCAATGAAGAAAGTTAAACTGGGGAAAGCCTCAGGAATTGTTGGAGTGTGTGGTGAAATGCTGAAGCATGGGGGAGAGATAGTAGTAGAATGGATGTGGAAGATGTGCAGATTGGCCTGGGAGGAAGGTAGAGTCCCGGAGGATTGGAAGTCAGGTATAATTATTCCCTTCTACAAAGGAAAAGGGGAAAAAGAAGTGTGTGGTAATCATAGGGACATTTGTCTTCTTAGTATAATAGGAAAAGTGTATGGTAGGATACTTATTAACAGAGTTAGAGAAAGAACAGAGAAATTAGTTGGAGAAGAACAGGGAGGCTTTAGGAAGGGAAGAGGTTGTGTAGATCAGATATTCATTCTTAGATCTTTAGTGGAAAAATTTCTAGAGAAGGGAAAGAAGTTGTCTTTAATGGATTTGGAGAAAGCATATGACAGGGTGGATAGACAAGGATTGTGGAAAGTGTTAAGAATATATGGAGTAGATGGGAAGTTGTTGAATGCTGTGAAGAGTATGTACGATGGTGCGAAGGCTGCAGTGCGTGTGGATGGTGAACTAAGTGAATTTTTCTCTTTGAAAGCTTGGTTGAAACAGGGATGTGTCATGTCTCCATGGTTGTTCAATCTGTACATGGATGGGGTAATAAAAGAGGTACAAGGTAGGGTAGTGGATGTTGGAGTGGCCCTGGTGAGAGAGGATAGTGTTTGGAAACTCCCTGTACTGTTGTTTGCAGATGATACTGTGTTGTTGAGTGAAGACGAAGGGGAGCTGCAAGGCTTGGTGGATGAGTTTGGGAGAGTGTGTAAGAAACGGAATCTAAAGGTGAATGTAGGGAAGAGTAAAGTGATGGTCTTTGAGAGAGGTGAAGTCAGTGAATGTACAGCGAGGTTGGATGGTGAGGAATTGGAAAATGTGAGTTCGTTTAAGTACTTGGGTAGTGTGATGAGTAAGGATGGAGGTTTGGAGGGTGAAGTGCTTGAAAGGGTACAGCAGGGAAGAAAGGTTGCTGGTTCTTTGAAAGCAGTGATAAGAAACAGGGAAGTGAGCATGGCAGTGAAAAAGTTACTACATGATAGTATTGTGATACCAACTTTAGCGTATGGAAGTGAAGCTTGGACGTTGTTGGAAGGACGCAAGTCAAGAGTGAGAGCAGTGGAAATGATTTTTTTAAGAGGAGCCTGTGGAGTCACATGGAGAGACAGGCTGATGAATGAGGATATAAAGGAGCGTTGTGGTGTGGATGTGGATGTGATAGGAAGCGTTATGAGGAACACACTGAGGTGGTTTAGCCATGTGGAGAGGATGGAGGGTGAAAGACTGGCGAAGAGAGTGTATGTGAGTGAGGTGGAGGGGGGAAGAGGGAGGGGGAGGCCGAGGATGATATGGAGGGATGGGGTGGAGAGGTATATTTGAGAGGGGTGTGTGAGTTGGGAGCAGGGCAGTGAGATGGCTGGGGACAGGGCGACTTGGAGACGATTTGTTTGTGGCCACCCCAAACGGGATTGAGACGTCTGGCAATAGATAGACAGATAGATAAATGTTGGTGCAGAGTAAAAGAAGAGAGATCGAAGCAGCAGCGGATGTTTTGTGAGGATGGAGGTTATTTCGTCTCGTCGTTGAGCATGGCGTCGATTATCTGCGGGTATTCAGCTGTATCAATGATAAAAAACAATTAGGATCGAATACACGCCGTTGTCCGATCCAGGACATTGTCTCTCTCTCTCTCTCTCTCTCTCTCTCTCTCTCTCTCTCTCTCTCTCTCTCTCTCTCTCTATTTATTTATTTATTTATTCTTGTAATCTCCAGACTATTTTTTTTTTTCACAGTATATAGACTTTTCAAACTGGAAGCGTTAGCTAACAACTGCTTCGCTATCAGCTGTCTCTTCAGCGCTAGATAAAGTCATCATTAAATAGCATGCGAAGTTTTTTTTATAACTTCGTCTAGTAATAACCTGAATATATTTTCTCTTTCTCATCTGTATGCTTAATTATGTACTTAATTATGTACCATTTGCAGATTACTGTTAATTTTCTTTTCCAACTGTTGTCTGTCGCATACTGTAATCTTCCTACTGTAGGTTACCACCAACAAACACGTGAACTCGTCATGGTTGCCAGGAGCACTATACAGTTTGGCGACCAGGTATCTTCCCTGTTATGTCAAAAGGTATTTTTAACTACCAAAACATAACTGTCTTCTTAATTCGGCTGTTGCGTTATTAGGATGGTTCAACTTCGCTATATATCCAACAAAATATAGAAAGATGCTCACTTCTCTGTTGCACCAACACCCAACATTTTACACTGTCCCAGGTTGACATGTCATGTACTGAACAGTTATGGTCAGTTGTTCCATTACACTCAGTCCTACATATGTGAATCTCTAAACAGGTCTCGCTGCTTCAGGGACAGAGAGAGAGAGAGAGAGAGAGAGAGAGAGAGAGAGAGAGAGAGAGAGAGAGAGATTAATTATTATAATCTCGTCCTTTCATTGATTAGGAACGCCGTAAGAGGTGTAAAGGGATTACAGTGACTACACATCTCACTAAGCAATCTGTGGATCTTACATACTCCATGTATATGTCGAGAGCAAGATTAGGATATGATGATGATGATGATAGTGATGGCTACACAGCTCCAGGGTCAGAACTGAGTCACGCTGCGTGGACGTCTAGTCTTTGCGTCACATATTCACTGACTGATTATGATACTGAAGAGGGACGCCTTCACGTGCTGGCACCGATATTACCAGGTGACTCCAATGCCCGGTTATACAAACGTCACTCAGTACCCTCCCTGTCCCCACAAAGGAAGATGGTGACTGCAGAAGAAGGCTAAATTCAGCCTACACTCTGAAGTTCATCTGGTTTGCGTTCAGGTAAGCCTAAGGCAACAACAACAATAACTGACTGTACACAAAAGAATGACTGACAAGATAACTACCCCCATATTCCCTCTGACGACTCCCGATGTTCTCTTTGCGAGCCAGATGTACTGATAAGGATCTTAACCAAGATTTTTGGTAATTATATCTCAATAGTTGTGAAAACAATGTTGCCATCAATTGTTTAGTTTTGTCGATTTTTTCTTTTCTTTTTTTCAGTATAACATATTCTAATATGGTTTGGAAGTGTTTGGTAGCTGGAGGAATGAAGATAAAGATACAAACAAGCAATCTTTTAATCATTTGTTACTCATGAAAAGTTAAAGATTACGGCTCCAGGACCCATTGTTGGTTCCGGCTAACATAATCCTACGACTCAAGTAAAGAAAATCGTGCCCAAAAGTCTCATGAGCTGCACGGGAATGGCGACGAGCTTTTGTACATGTTATCATGAAGTTCATGGTGAAGCAAATAAGTATTAAAACTAGCCGCCTAAAAGAACAGGCATTCAAAAGTGTCCTCTGGTAACACATACATTATCGCCGCACGTTGCTATAACCATCTGGCAAGGACACACTATATTATGCACTTAGAAATGGTCTCTCCTCGTCTAAAGGTTGAAAGCAGTGTCCAATAACCCTCCCTTTACGAGGGAAGGAAGTAAAACTAGACGATTGTAATTAGGTTTGACATGACTTCATTTCGTGAAGCAGATAAGTTTCTTAAATAATGTGTCAGATTCTGAAAATATAATGCTAAAGTAATAAATAAAACCCATGGTGTTTATTGATCGAGACTATACACCTAAATTGCAAATAATGAAGCTTGGTCACGCTCAAGGGCTTCACATGGCAACGAGTATTTATGAATAGATACACCAATTTCATAATATAACAAGTACTTGTCTATTCACTGCATATCTTCGCTTGCGTTATTTTTAGCATGATTTTGCTCCCCATAGACACTTGTATTTATTATATGTGCAGGTATTTAGCTGAAGCCTTTGCCTAAATTGTCATTATTGTCGCATGTTCCTTCAAAATATTTAGAAAATGCGTCAGATCGCGGAGAAATCTTGCCCAGCTAATGAACAAAAATGAAACAAACTCGAAGCTTATCTTTTTATCAGTCAGGAACCCCACACAGCAACGGGTTATATTCAGTTGCACCAGATTTAACCCCACACAGCAATGAGTTATATTCAGTTGCACCAGATTTAACCCCACACAGCAATGGGTTATATTCAGTTGCACCAGATTTAACCCCACACAGCAATGGGTTATATTCAGTTGCACCAGATTTAACCCCACACAGCAATGATTGCACCAGATTTAGTTAACTGAAAAGTATAATAATGACATTTAGGGTTAGTATGTAGCCGAGATTTTTGTCTTTTTTTTTCCAAATAGCTTTCCGGTTGATTCCTCCTTATCATCGTCTTGAAAATGTGCCGGAATCAAGAGACTCTGTTGACCACACTGACATAAAGGAAGCAATTTCATATCTTATTGTTTTATCCATCCGAAACTCCACACAGCATCGAATATGTGTATCTAGTCGCATCAGATTCATAGGTAGGGTGAAAAGTCTCTATTAAATCCGTCAACATAAAAGGAAAGTTGCCTCCTGGTAACTGTGCTGCGCCTTTGATGGAATTACACGATGGATCCTCAGACTGGCCGGCGGCATCCAGGCCCTCTGGGTGTACGTGTGAATGTTGATCACCGCTACACACCTGATCTCACCCACTGCCTCAGGGGGGTAGGGGCGGTATGGTGATGTTAATGTGATGTAAGGTTGATGTGGTGTGATACGATGGCAGTGCAATAATGTGATGTGGATAGGGGTGATGTAGTGTAGTGATGTTTATCTCGTGTAAGGTTGATGTGGTGTGATATGATGGCAGTGCAATAATGTGATGTGGATAGGGGTGATGTAGTGTAGTGATGTTTATCTCGTGTAAGGTTTATGTGGTGTGATATGATGGCAGTGCAATAATGTGGTGTGCATAAGGGTGATGTAGTGTAGTGATGTTCATGTGGTGTAATCGTGTACATGCTTGTGTGATGTTCAAGTAGTAATATTGGCATGGAGGTGTGATGTCGCTGTTATCTTAGGTGGATGGCTTGTTACTGTTATAGTGTACAGGTGATGCGAGATGGCTGTGTTGATGCGTTGATGTAATGCTAATATATTAATATTAGTTGTATGATGTGATGATGGTGTCCTGCGTTGGTTCAGTGAAATAGATGTGGTGGTGTGGCGTTGCTGTGGTGTTCCCTAGATAATAATTATGGCGGATGAAGTGCGATGCTGAAATGTTATGCAGCTTCACACTGTAAACCAGAGCAAAGTCATATCTTAAGTAAGTGGGGCTGATGTGTTGGTGTGCTTGCGTGGTTCTGGCTGGTGTGTGCTTGTTATGGTGGTGTGTGGCTGGTGTGAACTGGTGCGTTGGTATCCTGGCTGGTGTGGTTGAGGTGGAGTGACGTTGAAGTGGTGTGCTCTAACATGAGTGGGATTGATGGTGTGGTGTAGTGTAGGTGGTGTGGCCTTAGTTGTGATAACTTATTGATTAGGTAGGCTAGTTGCTAAGAAAAAACTACACACAGCCATGACACTGGACTCATAAGATGATTTTTTTTTTTAATTAGTTCTTATTAGTATTTCGAATGAATTTGGCCAAAGCAACTTATCGCAAATCGCTAGTTTCCGAGTTTTAGACCAGCGGACCCCACCCTAGAAACTAGTGGACGGTGTTCAAAGTGGCAGTCGGTCAAAACATTAAAGTAACCATGAGACGAGAGCTATTTCAACGCAAGTAAAGCCAGAAACCACACAACTCACATACAATATAAAAAGGAAAACCTTGGATTTCCAAGCTAGCAAGTTTTCTTAATGGTAAAAATAAACCAAAACTAGTGAATTACAAGCCATTTTAGGCATTAAACAAGCAACAAACACCTAAACCTAACCTAGATCCGTCTAATTCGAACCTAACCCAGACCAGTATCCAACCTTACCTTAGTCGTCGGCCGCAGGTGAAAGGCATCTCCCACACAAGGAATCCATCTTGACTGATTTAAAAATTTTAAAATATGAGACGGACTGATTTCCGGCCCTATGATTCGCTGAATTAGGCCCATGAGGCACCAGCGAATACAAGCATACTACCTAGGGGATTATGTAGTGATGTGTGTTGTTGGTTTAGTTGTGTCTAAGAGTTGTTTTGTTCCTGCCTCACGATCAACTGTAGAAATTTGGCCACTTCTGCCGCATATATCTAGTGTTATGTAGCTGTGGTAAAGGACTTGTTTTTGTCGCATGAATGAGGTGTATGAGATTGATAAATATATTACGCCATGTAAGATGCAATTACATTGAAGACAGATTGGGCCGTGTGTGTGAGCTGGGCACTGTATTGGTCGTGGAGTAGGGAAGGGTGATTGTCACACCGCGTCAGGACAGAGTGAAGTTGTATCCCTGTAGGATTTTGCTTGACGCACTGAAGTGAATTATTTCACTAATTATTTATTTTTTTATTATATTTATTTATTTATTTATTTATTTTTTTGCCCTTTCCAAACACTCCTATGGGAGGTGATGTCACAAACTAGTGGCAACAATATTACAATCATGAACTGTGCCGTGTGTTTCTCAAGTTCATATGGTCCTTGATAGGAAGTATGCTTTTGATTGCTGAGGATGGTCCGAACGTCAGCTCTTTGACCAGTCCGTTATTATTATTATTATTATTATTATTATTATTATTATTATTATTATTTATTATTATTATTATTATTATTATTATTATTATTATTTATTATTATTATTATTATTATAATCAGTAGTAGTAGTAGTAGTAGTAGTACTGTACTAGTGGTAGTAGTAGTCGTATCATTATTATTATTATTAGTTGTAGTAGTAGAAGTAGTAGTAGTAGTAGTAGTAATAGTAGTAGTAGTAGTAACAGTAGTAGTAGTAGTATAGTACTAGTAGTAGTAGCGGTGGTGTCATTATTATTATCATTATTATTATTATTATTATTATTATTATTATTATTACCATTCTTCTTCCTCTTCATCATTATCTTATTATTATTATTATTATTATTATTATTATTATTATTATTATTAATTCAATTATAATTATTATTAATTCAATTATAATTATTATTATCAATTCAGCAAAGTAGGCTGGTATCTTTTTTGATACTGTGCCGTATACTGTTCCGCAAGATTCATCAGTTGTGTGTGTGTGTGTGTGTGTGTGTGTGTGTGTGTGTGTGTGTGTGTGTGTGTGTGTGTGTGTGTGTGTGTGTGTGTGCTTTAACTCCTGCTAGGTTATTTGATGGATTTGAATGAAACTTAGCAGGTTTGAAATGAAAATCCCCTACTTCATCCCGTTTCCTTCCACCCAAGTAACTTAGGATGCTTTAAAACAGGAGACAAAAAGAAGGAAGAAAGAGAGAGAATAAAAAGGGAGAAAAGAACACAACTTCAACACTTACAAGTATAATGTAATGATAAGTGGCCGAATTAATACAAAGAAAACCAGAAATAAAAGTTATCAGAAAGGGGAATATAAAAATCGAGGATGAAAAAAGGAAAAGAAGAATGGATGGATGGAGGCGATTTGTTTGTGGCCACCCTTTACGGGATTAAGGCGTCTGGGAGTAGATAGAAAGAAAAAAGCAAGAAGGAAGAACAATAAAACAAGGATATGCAGGAAAGAGAGAGAGAGAGAGAGAGAGAGAGAGAGATCAACAGTTCAGGGAAGGATCGACCTTGAGACACTTTTGATGGATTCTCAGGCCTCTCCTCCTTACCACACCCCGGCTCCAACTCTGTTGTAGCTTTATTGCTGTAATATATTGAAGAACGGAAGGACGGATAGTATAGAAGAAAAGAAGGAAATGTGAAAAGGCCAAATAAGTAAAAAGTAGAAAAAGAAAGAAGGAAAAGAGAAAAAATAAATATAAGAAACAGGGAAATATAAGGACTGATACAGAGATATAAATAAAATGATTTAGAATTAAACGAGGTTGAAGAAAAGAACCAGATGAAAAGAATGTTTAGAAAAATATAAAGAGAAGAAAAGAAGAATGAAACAAAATATGAAAAAAAAAATGAATGAAAATAAGAATAGGCGAAAGAAATGAAAACGAAGTATAAACAGTACAGGTGTTAACTTGGTACACGTGTAGAGGAGTCCCAGGCCGATACACCTTTCTCTGTTTTCACCTCTATTGTAGCTCTTGATGTTGATATATAGTGGAGAGAGAGAGAGAGAGAGAGAGAGAGAGAGAGAGAGAGAGAGAGAGAGAGATGAAAATTGAAGGGTAGGGAAAGAAATGGATTAAAAAGAAAACGAAATCCAATGAATGACATAGCAGGAAAAACTGAAAAAAAGAATAGGGGTTGAAGCAAAGACAAGGAGAAAGATAAAAGATAAAGAAAAGCCATGACGGAACATTTGAAAGAAATGGACAGAAAGAGATAAGAGAAGACAGAGAAAAAAGGAGAGCAGAGGATATTCTTAGGTTTGACCTCAGTACAGCTGTAGTAGAGTCCCAGGCCGCTATTTCATCTCGCCTCCTGCCTCTCCTGTAGCTTGTGATGCTGACATATAGCGTTGAAATCTACGTAGGTCAGGAGAGTGCTGGCAGTGATGATGGTGATGATGATGATGACAATGATGATACTGGTAGTGGTTGTGAGATGGTGGGGGTCAGGAAGTGTGGTTTGATGAGAACAGAGATGACTCTGGATAATACTGATGAAGGTGGTGGTGGTGGTGTACAACAGTCTATTGTTATTGAAAAAACCCTGTTTCATCTCCCTTCCTGTTTCTCTTGTAAGCTGTGATGCTGTAATATAAGGGAGAAAGAAGGAAGAAAAGGAAAACAAGGAAAAAATGTAGAACGCAAGAAAGTACAAATCGATAGAAAATGGAAAAATACAGGACTGAAAATCCATGAAAACTAAAAGAAACTCACAAAAGTTGGGGTATAGATAGGCCAAAGAAAAAAGAGAAGAGATCAAAAGAAGAATGGAGAAAGAATTAAACATGATTATCAATGAGGAAAACAGAAGGAAAAACAAAAAAGAAGAACACTGAACAAAACAAGGATATAAAACGAGAAAAAGGAAAATAAAGAAAAACAAAATGACAAAAAACTAAAATAGAACTAAGGCTTTAGCAGGGTGGAACTCGAGACACCTTTGTTAGAATCTCAGGCCGCTCTTCCTTGCTTCATCTTGGCTCCTACCTCTCCTGTTGCTTTCCTGCTCTATGGTAGTGAAAAACGAAAGAAAAAAAGAAGAAAGAGAGAAACAACTGAAACAGAATGGAAAATGGAAGGAGAAAGAAAGAAGGGACGAAGATGAAACGAAGAAGGTGTAAGCAAAAAGTAAATTTGAGGAATAATAGTGGAAAAGAAGAAAGCAATGAAATAAAACGAGAAAAAAGAGTAAAGAGAAGACGGAAGAATGAAAATGAGTTGTAAAAGGCAAAGGTGTTAACTGTACACCTATAGTAGTACCAGGCAACTCTGTGTTACTTCATCTACCCTTCTACCTCTCTTGTAGCTTGTGTTGCTGAACTGAAATGTAGTTGTGGGTTTGATCTCATGCAGCAGATGGTAGTGGTAGTGATGGTGGTGAATGTTGTGTGATTTTGATGGTGGTGGTGATGATGGTGATGGCCATGTATGTTAGTCTGAATATAATTAAAGGTAACTAAAAAAAATATATGATGATGATGATGATAATGAAAGTGAAGGTGGTAATGATGGAGATGGTGGTGAAGGTGGTAATGATGGTGATGGTGGTGAAGGTGGTAATGATGGTGATGGTGGTGAAGGTGGTAATGATGGTGATGGTGGTGAAGGTGGTAATGATGGTGATGGTGGTGAAGGTGGTAATGATGGAGATGGTGGTGAAGGTGGTAATGATGGTGATGGTGGTGAAGGCGGTAATGATGGTGGTGGTGGTGAAAGTGGTAATGATGGCGATGGTGGTGAAGGTGGTAATGATGGTGATGGTGGTGAAGGTGGTAATGATGGTGATGGTGGTGAAGGTGGTAATGATGGAGATGGTGGTGAAGGTGGTAATGATGGTGATGGTGGTGAAGGTGGTAATGATGGTGATGGTGGTGAAGGTGGTAATGATGGTGATGGTGGTGAAGGTGGTAATGATGGTGATGGTGGTGAAGGTGGTAATGATGGTGATGGTGGTGAAGGTGGTAATGATGGTGATGGTGGTGAAGGTGGTAATGATGGTGATGGTGGTGAAGGTGGTAATGATGGTGATGGTGGTGAAGGTGGTAATGATGGTGACTGTGATGGAGGTGGTATGATGGTAATAGTGGTGCAAGTTACTACAGAAAATGTTAATCTTACTTCTTGTCTTGTAGTATGTGATGCTGTAATACACGTATAAAATAGAAAGAAAAAAAGGAAGAAAGAAGAAATGTGGCAAAAGAAATAAACTGGGAAAGAAATAAACAGTAAGAAAAATTCAATGAGAAAGGAACACGGGACAAAAAAATAAAAATAAAAAAAAATAACGAATGGAGGACAGAGACGGGAATGAAAAAAAAAAATTGATATAATTATAGACATGTTTCTTTTTATTTTTCAGACCCGGGTCTCTATTGTTTTCAGACCCCGGTCTCTATTGTTTTCAGACCCGGGTCTTTATTGTTTTCAGACTCGGGTCTCTATTGTTTTCAGACCCGGGTCTCTATTATTTTCAGAGTCGGGTCTCTATTGTTTTCAGACCCGGGTCTCTATTGTTTTCAGACCCGGGTCTTTATTGTTTTCAGACCCGGGTCTCTATTGTTTTCAGACTCGGGTCTCTATTGTTTTCAGAGTCGGGTCTCTATTGTTTTCAGACCCGGGTCTTTATTGTTTTCAGACTCGGGTCTCTATTGTTTTCAGACTCGGGTCTCTATTGTTTTCAGACTCGGGTCTTTATTGTTTTCAGACCCGGGTCTCTATTGTTTTCAGACTCGGGTCTCTATTGTTTTCAGACTCGGGTCTCTTTATTCTTTTTTCAGAGCCGGGTCTCTTCTTTCATGACTCGCGTCTCTTATATTTTACAGACCCGGGCGTCCTATTTTTTCTGACCTGGGTGTCTTTTTTTTTTTTTGACCCCGGTCTCTTCTTTTCTTGGACCCTGATCTCTGTTGTTTTCAGATCTGGGTCTCTATTGTTTTCAGACCCGGCCCTTTATTGTTTTCAAACCCGGGTCTCTTTACTCTTCTCAGACTAGGGTCACTTTATTCTTTTCAGACCCGGGTCTCTTCTTTTTTCAGTCCCAGGTCTTTCTCAGAAACGGATCTCTTCTTTTTTTCAGAAATGGGTCTCTGTTTTTTTTTTTCAGAAATGGGTCTTTTCTTTTTTCAGATCCGGGTCCCTCCTTTTCTTCAGACCAGGGTCCCTTCTTTTTTTCGGACTCGGTTTTTTTTTTTTTTCAGACCCGGGTCTCTTTTTTTTCGGACCAGGATGTCTTATCTCTTTTCTGACCAGGGTTTCTTTTTTACCTGGGTCTTTTTTTTAATCCGGGTCTTTTTTCTGACCCTGGTCTTTTCTTTTTTCTGACACGGGCCATTTTTTTATTACCCGGGTGTCGTCTTTTTTCTGACCCGGGTCTCTTCTCTTTTCATCTGACCCGGATCTTTTTTGTAACCCGGGCCTCTCCATTTTTTCCTGACCCGGGTCTCTTCTTGTTTTCTGACTCGTCTCTCTACTTTTCCTTACCCGTTTTTTTTTTTTTTTTAACCTTGTCTCTTTTTCTCTGCCCCCGGTCTCTGTATTTCTTTCCGTCCCAGGTCTCTTGTTTCGGACCCGGGTCTATTTTTTGACGCGGGGTCTTTTTTTTTTTTTCTTCTTAGGCTTTGAGTCCTTTATTGGCTTCGGGTCTTTTTTTAGCATCGGATCTTTTTTTGGCTTCGGGTCTCCATATTTCTGGCCGGCCCCGAGGGTCTTCTTGCTCCCGATTGCGTTTTGTCCCGGGTCTCATTGCCCCCGGGTCTTTCTGCCCTCGGGTCTTTCTGCCCCCGGGTCTTCTTGCCTCCTGGATTTTCTTTCTTCCGAGGTGCTCTTGCCCCTGGGCGATTTTTTTCCCCAGGAGTGTCTTTTTCCCGGGATCGTCTCCCTCATCCTCCCTCCCCCTCATCTCCCCCACACGCCCTACCTCTTCCCCAGCTACTCGGGCTACTCCGCCGCATGTTGCTCTCACTCCAGTCCAAGCTGGAGTTGTGGGGATGCTTGAGGGTGGTGTTCAAGGCTTTGAAGGAGCTGAGAAGGGCGTTGAGGGTCAGGTCGGTGTAGGTCGGGTCGGCGTTGGTTGGCTCTTTGACACTCAGGTCGGCGTAGGTCAAGGCCTGGAATGTCAGACTTTTTTGTGCAGTCGTCGCGATGATTCTAAGCGTTTTCATTTTTAGCTCTTTCGCATTTTTTCTCTCTTAATTTTTCCAAGGTTTTAGATTTACCTGTTGCAGAATACGTGTGGGGCGTCACTGTGATGAATTTGAGATGTAATCAAAGAGTTGCCTTCGTGTCGTGTTATCGATTGGAATTGCCTGTGGACCTGCCCTTATTATATATATAAACGTCGAACATCTAGCTTGTAAAAAGGGACATTGATAAATAAATAGTAAAATAATTGACTGGATACAGTACTTGTAAAAAAACTATTTTGGAAAAATCCAACGCCTTTCAGCCTCCTTTCCTTCATCCTCAACCTGCTCCCCATCATCCTCAACCTCCTCCCCATCAACTTCCTCCCCACCGTCCTCATTTTGCCTTGCCTTCTACGCCAACATACCCATACTCACCACCACCACCACCATCACCTCCATCCATCATCATCATCATCATCAAGGAAAAATAATCATGAATAATTTTTATAACCCTTATGTAAAAAATTCAGCACTCTACTCGTACAACCCCCCTCCCTACCATCCTTATCCTCAGCGGACACGTTCGGGTAAAAAGAGCTTTGTATTAGTAGTCGTAGTAATAATAATTGTGTTGCTGGTGGTTATAACAATAGTGGCGGTGGTGGTTGTGGTTATGTTTGTAGTAGTAGTCGTAGTAGTAGTTGTAGTATTAGTAGTAGTAGTAGTAGTAGTAGTAGTGGTAGTAGTAGTAGTAGTAGTAGCATCAGTGTGGCTAAACCGGATGTGTGTGTGTGTGTGTGTGTGTGTGTGTGTGTGTGTGTGTATGTGTGTGTGTGTGTGTGTAGTGGCCTACATTCCCCAAATAACCCATGGTATGCGTCGCACTTCTCGCCGAGCGCAATGAACGGCTGCCACTAATTTGTAGTTGGCAGCGTTTAACAGTAGCAGCGGAGAGTGTGGAGACAAGCCCAGAGGGGGCCTACAACCTCATAGGTTAGGACAACACGATATTAAGTGTCCCTTTCTGACCCAGACTCCCCCCTGGACTACCAGTAATAACTGTTCCACGCACTAAGGTTGTAAAACACAAACACGGTTTTTATTTTAGTCTTAACGGTTGTGTACAGATTGTTTACACTGTTTTACAAACAGCTTATACAAGTCACTTACGTTAATGCGAATACTGCAAACTGCTTGATATGAGGGAAATCTCAACCACATTTTTACGACTTGACAGCAATTCAGTTACTTAATTTGATAGTTATGTACGATTTAAGTGCAACTTGGTCACTTGACTAGGTAACTCATCCGTTGAGTAATTAATGCTCACTTAAGTATTACAAAGTCTCACATTAAGTTAATTCTACTGTCCAATTAGTACTTCCAAGACCAGGGACATACGCGTCAAAGTACTGTAATATTGCTGGTTTTCTGAGTAATGACTGTCGGTACTTTTCGTCACTCTAACGGCACATATTCACCTTGCGTTACTCTCTCGCAAAACTGTTCTTCAAACACTTCTACTCACCAGAGCCGTGATGCCTATGGTCGTGACTGTATTCCTCCCCGTCTGTCCAAGCTGGACACAAGACAGTTTCGTCTGAATTAAAAACTCTCTCTGCCTGCATCGCTCAATGTGAACGTTTTACAAAGCATTAGGCGAATTACCCTGAGAGAGTTTAGCAGTGTGGTGGGGATGGAGAACGAGAGACAAACAAGAGGAGTGTTTGTGACTGAGGTGGAAGAGGAGAGTGGACGGGGGAGACCGAGAATGAATGGAGGGATAGGTTGGAAAGGTATATGAAAGAGAGGGGTCTGGAAGGAGGAGACCGAGGATGCATGAAGGGCTAGAGAGTGGTGTGGAAAGAGGAGACAATGAATGGAGGGATTGGTTGGAAAGCTATATGAAATAGAGGGGTGTGAAAGGGAGAGACCGAGGAAGGGATAGGTAGGAAAGGTATATAAAAGAGAGGGGTGTGTGAGTTGGGGAGAGGGCAGCCAGACGGTGGAGGAGGACGAGATAACGTGGACGCGATTTGTTTATGATCATCCCTTACGGGATTAAGGCGTCTGCTGATAGATAGATAGGTAGATCTACAAGGAGCAGTACATTCGCTAAACATAATCATGGCATTCTTTAACTCGTTATATTACATCGGATTCAGCCATTGTTCCCTCTTGGGAACAAGTCGTATCTGGCTTATAATAACGCATTTTTATATTCTGGGGGGCAAGTATTTATTGACATTATTTCACCTCTGGCTGGAGAGAAAAGCATTTTCATTACGTTTAAGCCTGGCTGGCCTTTAATGGGTTGAAACAATCATCATAATGAAAGCCACAATAAAGTCACCAACGCAGCCTGAAATTAAGAAGAGGCCGAGAAGGCAATGCTTAAAAGCACTACATTCTCGGCTTAAAGTAATCAGTAGAGGCTTAAAGTAATTATAAAGGAGCTGGTGGCGGCAGCAGGGCTGCGCCGCGCCGTGTTCACATTAGGAACAATCAGGGCGTCACGCCATACTGCAGTATGGCATTTCAGTTTTACCCCCTCCCTTACCCTCGTTTGTGCCTTATACCTCCACCACCCTCCCTTTAATGTTCATATCTTCCCCATGACTCTCCCCTCAGCAATCCCCCCTCCATCCACCCACCCAGTAGGACGTATCAGTTGTATCCCCTCCCCTACTCTCTCTATCCCCTATCTCTTTACTTCCTCACCACCCACATTCCCCCCCCCCCTGTCTCTCTCTCTCTCTCTCTCTCAATGCAACAATACATCCACCCTTTAGTCAATGTCCGTGCACCAATGACCATTAGCTGTCCACTTCAAATTTCTTTTTCCTGTACCCCACACTCTCCTCCCAAACCCCAACTCTCCCGTTTTTCCTGCCCCCTTACATTCCTTCCCCTCTTAGTCTTGTAAAGCGGGAAAAAAAAAAAATCTATCTACAGCTAGATGCCTTCATCCCGTTTGAGGTGGCCACAAACAAATCGCCTCCTTGTCGCCCTGTCCCCCGCCACTTCGCTGCCATCCGACCGCCTTTTACCTCCCTCTCTCAAACAGCTTTCCCCTCCATCCCTTCATCTCATCCTCGGTCTGCCCCTTCCTCTCCACCTCCCGAACATGCATTCTCCTCGTTAGTCTCTCACTCTCCTTCCTCCCAACATGGTAAAACCCACCTCTACGTATTTCTAGTAACGCTTTCTATCACATACACTTCTAAACCACAATGCTCTTTCACTTCCTCATTTGTTAGTCTGTCTCTCCATGTAACTCCACATGCTCCTTTCAAATAACTCATAATTTATCCACTGCTCTCACTCTTGACTTGTGTCATTCCAACAGGATCCAAGCTTCACTGTCATATGTTAAGAGTTGGTATTGCATTACTATAATGCAGCGATTTTTAAAATTCCATGCTCACTTTCCCTTTTTCATATCACTGCTTCCAATGAACCAGCACCCTTTCTTCCCTGTTGAACCCCTTCAAGTACTTCATCCTGTAAACTCCCAGTCTTACTCATCACACTACGCAAGTACTTAAATGCACTCACATTTTCCATTTCCTCACTATCCAGCCTCACTGTGCATTCAGTGACTTCATTTCACTTGAAGACCACAACTTTACTCTTCCCTACATTCATCTGTAGATTCCGTTTCTTACATGCTCGCCCAGACCCATTCACCAAGCCTTACAGTTCTCTTTCGTCTTAACTGTGCAGCATCATCAACAAACAACAGAATAGGAAATTTCCAAACGCTGTTGTCTCTCATTATGGGCGCTCCAACATTCACTGTCCTACCTTGTATCTCTTTTATAACTCCATCCATATACAGACTGAACAACCATGGCGATGCGATACATCCCTGTTTCAATCAAAGATTCAGATAGAATTCACATAGTTCACCATCCACACACTCCAGTCCGTGCGTCCTCATACACATTCTTCACTGCATTTAACAGTTTCCCATTTACTCCATGTATTCGTAATATTTTTCATTCCTTGTCTATTTGCTTTGTTATAGGCTTTCTCCAAATTCATAAAGGCAGCATACAACTTCTTTCCCTTCACTAGAAACTTTTCCACTCGACACGTTAAGATGAATATCTGATCTACACAACCTCTTCCCTTCCTGAAACCATCCAGTTTTTCCCCAATTAATTCCTCTGACACTCCCTTGCTCTCTCAATAAGTATCGAACCATGTGCTTTTCCTAATACACTAAAATCACAAATGCCACTATGATTACCAAACACTTCTTGTTCCCCTTGTCCTTTGTACAGGGAAATAATTGTACATGACTTCCAATCCTCTGGGACTCAACATTCCTCCCAGGCCAATCTGCACATCTTCCATATCCATCCTATTACTATCTCTCCTCCGTGCTTCATTATTTCACCACACACTCCATCAGTTCCTTGGCTTTTCCACGTTTCGACTTTCTTCATTGTTTCCATTATACTAATCTCATCCTTCCTTCTCATCTCCGTCCTTCTCCCACCCATTCCCCAGCCACTTATTCTCGGGTTACTTTCACTAGCTGTGTTTAACAGTTCGTTCAAGTCTTCTCTCCATCCTCTCTTTTTTCCCCCCTTCTCCACCAGCAATCAGCCATTTTTGTCTTTTGCTCCCCTACTACCTTGTTTATCACCCTGTATTATGCTCTTAACCTCCTTCCAGAACACTTTCTTACATTCCCTCCACTTTACACTTAATTTCCTTCCAAACTCCTCATCCAATCTCTTCTTTTCCGCCCTTACTAATCTTTTCACCTCTCTCTCCTTCTCAACATACTGTACAACCCTCTATTCCATCTCTCAACTTCCTCCATGCCTCTGCTTCCCATCCACTCACTATATGCTTTCCTCTTTTGCACCACAGCTTGCCCCACCTATTCATTCCACCATGCTGTTCTTTGCACCCCCTTTCCTCTATCTCCTCACCCCACACACCACCTTACATGCTGCACATACTTCTTCTGTGTATATACTGTATATTGCACGCACCTTCCACCTCCAAATCAAAAGTGAAATTCTAATTAAACGTCAAGTAAAATCTTTAGCTGATACTCAAATATCCAACTGAATAACACTGTGTGTGTGTGTGTGTGTGTGTGTGTGTGTGTGTGTGTGTGTGTGTGTGTGTGTGTGTGTGTGTGTGTGTGTGTGTGTGTGTGTGTGTGTGTGTGTGGACTATATAATCGTTCTTTACCTGCCTTAACCTATTAACCCCGAGTGCGCCATAATTACGTTGGTACCAGAAGAACTGATTCAGCTTAGGCAAGCACCATAGGAATGAAGGAGTTAATAAAGGCTGAGTTTAACCATCCAGTATGAATATTCTCTTCCAGACTGAATATAAGCATTCAGCAGAAGCAAGTACTGAACATTTTAGGAAAGATTTAATCCCTTCAACGTGTGTCGTCCTTCCTTGAGGTTTTATTCCAAGTACCTCCAGACACTTCCATTCAGCTATGACATGAGGCATAGCAGTCTAATGGTTAACCGCTTCAGTTCAGTAACTTTTATTATTATTTTTTACTCTTATTTCTCTTTGTCTTTTTTCTTTTAGGGGGGGGACACGAGATACTTTTCAAAATGGAACGGTTGATAAAGTCTTCATGAACCCCTTCAGTTCTACGAAGTTCTAGTAAGCCGCATATACAGTAAATCGCAAGGTACGAAGCTTATACTAAAAAAAAAAAAAAAAAAAAAAAAAAAAGCAAAGTCCTTTATTATAGAGATCACGATTTTTTTTTTCTATCGCAGTGGAGATGCCAATATTCTCATATTTAATACTGTTTTGTGTTACGCTTACACCAATCATACATTTTACCTCTATAGTTGGTTACCCTGGATGATTTACTTTAGAGTATGAAGGGCCTGTGACTGGAGAGATCAAAACTCTTCTTGAACGTTTTCATTATAATGGTGATTTTCCTTTGTTCCTTATTTCTCTCCCCAGACGAAATTAATAAACTTGAGATGTTCTCTGGTCGAAGGGGTTAATGATACACACACATATTACCATCATTCTGGCTAGTAATATAACAACAAGTACAAAGGCAGTAGTTAGATACAGGACCATTAGAGCGATAATATAGGGCTTCGTGAAAGTCTGTAGTAGTGGACCACTACACGTCTCAAAAACAGTATAATATGACAAACGGATAGGCCGAGAGATGCTTCCCCATCCAAAACTAGGATAGAATGTGTGCACACACAATACGGTTCTGTGAGTACTGGTGTGAAGTCAGTGTCACATAACAAGGTCAAAGATTGTGCCATTATATCAATTACTGGTCATGGATGTTGCACTCTCTGAGTGCCCCTTCATTGTTTTTGTAACAGACAGAGTTTCCTTTAGATAAAGTGATTTTACCCATTTTAGCAACTACTGTAGAAATGGCCTTATCGAACTCCAGTAGTGAAGTAGTCAATAAGAGCTGTTTGTAACCCCTTCAGGCCGAAAACTTGCCTCTGAACTGAAAATCTCGTGTGGTGATATGCATGTTCTGCTGTAGCGGCCGGCATGCACACGCCTGGCATGACGGGGCAGCTCTACTATATATGTTCAATTTGTTTTACGGGTTCTGAGTGATAACTGATCCATAGGGCCAAGGAACATCACTTTCTACCACTGAAGAAGTACCTCCCCCACCCAGTGTTTTACGCATCCCTAAAGATTTGGAAGGCTTTGTAGTGAGAAGTGAATGTGGGAAATGTGGTGGAGGAAAATAAAGGAGATGCCACAGGACTTGAGTTGTCCTCTACTTACGCCTAGAAGCATTTGTGTTACGGTTAATATATCACCAGAAAGATAACTTCAACTAATGTCTAGGTACAACTGTGTTATTCTTTACGTCTCAACAGAAAACAGTGTATGCTTCAGTCTACGTGCGAGCGAATTTATGACTGTCAATAGGGGGGGGAAAAAAAAAAAGCTAATTTAACTTTTTTTGTTGCAAGTGTTTTATCATTTATCCATTAAGACAAAACTCACAACTGCCGAGGTTTACACATCTACGCATATAACTATGTTTTCGTTTAGCTATGTCAACGAAAATAAAGAACGATATCTGCTTAGGTGTAGAAGTAACTGTCTGTTCATTTTTAAGCATCAAATGAAAAATCGCACAGACTCAGTAACTGTCTGTTCATTTTTAAGTATCAAATGAAAAATCGCACAGACTCCCCAAGATAAAGTAAACGAGTCTGAAAAACATTATCATTGCAGCAAATCTAAGGGAAGGGAAACGTGGAGGGTGATCGGGAGGGGAACCAGCAGGATATGGGATGCAAGCCATTGGACGGGGTAATGGAGGTGAGGGCAGGGGAGACTGGCGAAAGATCACGTGAAGTGGCACAGAAATTGTGGGTTGGAGGAGTTATGTTTTTGCCCAGTGACTTGGGCTCGTACTCTTGTCGGGGAAGAAAGCTCCCTAATACTTCTTCCTTAGCTGTTCATTTCTCGGCTTGCCTGATTAGTATCTTTTTGTAGAGTATGTGGATATTATAGAGTATGTGGATATTATAAGGATTTTGCAGAGTATGTGGTTATTATAAGGATTTATGTAACACAGAGGATAGTAAGGTGTAATAGACGAAATGAACCACTGAGGAAAAGGTGTTAGGAAGCTTCCTTAACTGACGAGAATACGGGTCGGTGATTCTCTTAATCTCTCCTGCATGCCTCACTTGTTTTGCTCTTGCTACCGTCAGACTACTTCATTCAGCAGAGGACACACTTCTCGGGCTGGAGGGGTTAGATATAGCCGTCATAATTGATACGCTGCTGTTCTGATCTGGCCTGACAAGAGTTTACTACAGTACGTGTACAACATTAGTCACGAAGGGGGACATATGTTACGGATTTTACGACAATTCACCTAACACATTACGACGATAGAATGGAACTGGCTTCTCCATACCGTTGCTGTTATACCTTTGTACTGTGGGGTGCAGGATGATTGAAAGTAAGTCATAGGTGTGGAAGAGTTATCAACACCATCACGCTCTCACTACTTCAATATATCAACATCATCATCATCATCATCATCAGCCATTACAAGTCCACTGCTGAAAAAAGGCTTCCCCCAACCCACTCCATGAATTCCTTGACTGGGCCAATCTTTGCCACGTTTTCTTTGCAAATTTCTCTATCTCATCTTTACATCACCTGTCTGGCCTTTTTCTGCTACGCTTGTAATCTCTTGGTATCCAGTCAGTCAGCCTCTTGCTCCATCTGTCATCCTTTACTTTTGCTACGTGGCCTGCCCAGCCCCATTTCTGTTCTTTTATAACTTGAGTAATGTCTTTGACTTTAGTCTGCTATCTCACCCAAGTTGATCTTTTCATGTCTCTTAAAGAAACTCCCAACATTGACCTTTCCATTGCTCTCTGAGAACGGATTAGTATATTTTCCATCGATTTTGTCAGTTTCCAGGTCTCACAGCCGTATGTCATAGCTGGAATTATACATTCGTTATATACTTTTCGTTTCATACAAACTGGCAAGCTACTTTTCGTAATGTATCTATGCTTACCGAAAGCTTTCCATCCAATTGTAATGTGTCTTTTTATTTCGTTATCATGGTCTTTCGTTAATATTAGTATTTGTCCCAAGTAACTGCACTCAGTTTTTTCATGATTTTCTTCGCCTATTCTGATGACGATTTTTGGTGTATGTGCATTAAACACTAGTTTTACTCCGGTTCATCTTCAGCCCTACTTTGAGACTTTCTTTGTTCAGGTCATTTAACATTTCTTGTAATGTCTCTGCTGTTTCTGAGATTAGGACAGAGTCATCTGCAGACCTTAAATGGTTTAGGGTTTCTCCATCGTGGTTTTTGAAAATCTCATGACCTGCCCGATCATCATGCCAAATTTCAAAAATGTGTCACAAAGTGCACGATTCTTGTGTTTTATGACATGTTCCTCCACTGCTGGAGGGAAAGAAATGAGGATGGGGAGTGTCGTGTTCAGTGGCACAGCCATACTGGATACGTTGGCTTGGCATCGACAAAGCATGGATACTTAGTTTGGATCAAAACTGTAGGCTACATTTGCCATTTACCAGTCTTCTGCGGGGAAATTATTATCGAAGCTTTATAAAACTGAGTATGAAGTAACTAAATTTTGTTTAGTCGCTACTCAGCCGTTAATTAAATGCGTCATACGGTTGTCACGCTCACCCGCAGTGTACCCCCCTGGGAGGGAGGGGGGAGAATACTTCTCCAGTATCCCTGTTTGTCATAAGAGACTAAAAAGGGCCTTATTGTCTCCACTCATTCTATTCTTACTGTGCTCCTCTCCTCTTCTCTCCCATTTCACTTCCTCAAATTTCCTTGTTTCTTCTGGCCTTTATTTCCCTCTTCTCCTATCAGGTTGGACATTTGGTTTTATGACATGGATACGTTAGAACCTCCCATTGGTACTGACCCTTCCTCCCTGTACTTTAACTCCAAACCGTTTCATTACCAAGCCACTTCAACGCCTGTGTTAGTGCCATGTAGACAATTTATGGGTTGGTGCTAGTTCTTGATTATTCCTTCCTTCCTGTTCCCTAAGAATGGCATTGCCAAGCACTCATCAGATGCTCTGAAGGTCGTTTTCTGTAATGCGTAGCTACGAATTTTCTTTAAAGACCAGAGTAAAGCACATACTTGGACTGTGGTTTCTCTTGCGTCATTGTAACTGACAGACTGCCTTGTGTGAGCGTGACTGACATGTGATACATTGTTTAAGTAACTCTTAACACCAGGCTACATGAAAGTTAAGTAATTTTTACATCATTAAAGAATCCGCAGAGGACGAACACATTTGAAATGTAGACCCACGAGCAAAAGTTTGCCGACAGTCCCTGCCAGGCATATATTTCCATACATAAATCATAGAGGGCGAAGCTCTCGTCCAACAGACTGAGGGAGTAGGAAGGAGACGCAGAGGGGGAGGGGAAGGGAAGCAACGAGACTTGGGAGGGAGAGGGAGGCAAGAGAGGGGAGAGAGAGAGCCTGTTTAGATGCCACATATCGGTTGTTATATTATTATTATTATTATTATTATTATTATTATTATTATTAGGTATGAGATAAGTATGGGAAAGAAGGACGCATTCCAGCGTTAGCCCTTTGAAAACGGCTGACATCTGTATTATTTCTAATTCTACACAATTTTTCTTGTGTGACGGAAGCACTAGTGATCTCCAAAGGCTAAAGGATTGATAAAGTCTAGTAACCCATAAACAACGGTTTGAATTTGATCCAGATAATCAAAGAGGCCACAAGAAAATTTCCATCGTCTAAATGCTAAGGAGGCAAAAAAATAATATAATCATGTCAGGTAATGTAAAGGTAGACAGCGAGGTAGAAGGTCGTAAACATAGAGGCAAGGAAGAGAGAGAGAGAGAGAGAGAGAGAGAGAGAGAGAGAGAGAGAGAGAGAGAGAGAGAGAGAGAGACAGACAGACAGACAGACAGACAGAAGGAGCTGGCAAGTGAAACATGTAAAGGGCAATGCCTAATTTAGTGGTAAACATTTGTGTGTCATATAATTACATACTTCATAAATGAAAGTTGGTGATAAAAACAGTTATGATAATAACTTTCGAAGTTATTAAACAATTATCCTTTTTAATTTGATGAGGAAAGGCAGGGCCAGTGCTGCATTTTTACATTACTGATGTTACACACATACGGTATATACCATCTCCATTCAACCAATGGCACGCTGCGAAGTGATTCACCAACCCCCTTCAGTCCGAGATGTGGCTGGGCTTGGGCTTGGCTTCCACACATCATTCCTCACCTTTGGGAGGGCAATATCTAATGTCTTCATGTAGTTCTGATACACCATAATGCGATACAAATTTATCCATGGGTGTATTGTCTGTATCATATCTCGCGAACAGAATGAGGCCATCGTGGAGTGCACGCAGGAACGACCGTTGACACAATCCGTGAAGTTAACACAGGATTTGCACCTGACCTACAGTGTTTTCACTGTGCTACGACGCCTCCACGCAGCAAGTATTAAATGTTACGTGCCGGCTGTAAAGGAAGTGTTATCCCCCGATAACAAAGATGCTCGACTAGGCTTTTCTCTCCAGTACTCGGCGGAGAACGAGGCATTTTGGAAAAATGTAGTATTTACAGACGAATAGTGCTTCTCGTCTGTGAAGACAGGGCCTGGGGTGTGCTGGGAAGTCAAGAACAGGATGTATTTAGACAAAGATATCATGTGCAAAGCAACCCGTGGACGTATATCTGCATCACTCTGGGGTTGGGTGTGGGCACATGGACCAGGAGAAGTATTTGAAATTGAGGGTAATTAACAAGTGAATAATATATTGCAATCCCCGAGGAAGCTCTGTTGCCCTCAGTGCGCTTGATGGCAATCCCAGCCCCCCCATACTATCCACGTTTGCACTGATAGCAGCCCCATGCACACAAGCAATATGGTGAAAGATTGGATTCATACACATCCTGAGGTTCACTTCATCGATTGACCAGCGAAAGGATGTGATATGAATCCCATCGAAAACTTATGGACTATTATGGTTCAAGAGTCGAATATCAGACAAGAGCGAACTAAAACTGCCTTTGTGCGTCACACACAGGACGTGTGGGAAGGTCTGCGCCCAGGTATATGCGCCAACCTTGTAAAATCTGTGCCAAACAGAATACAGGAAGTAATAGATGCACGAGGAGGCTGGTCATCCTATTGAATCACCAAAAGGAAATAGTCTATCTATCTATCTATCTATTGCCAGACGCCTCAATCCCGTTTGGGGTGGCCACAAACAAATCGCCTCCAAGTCGCCCTGTCCCCCGCCATTTCACTCCCCTGCTCCCAGCTCACACCCCCCTCTCTCATATACCTCTCCACCCCATCCCTCCATCTCATCCTCGGCCTCCCCCTCCCTCTTTCCCCCTCCACCTCACTCACATACACTCTCTTCGTCAGTCTTTCACCCTCCATCCTCTCCACATGGCCAAACCACCTCAGTGTGTTCCTCATAACGCTTCCTATCACATCCACATCAACACCACAACGCTCCTTTATATCCTCATTCGTCAACCTGTCTCTCCATGTGACTCCACAGGCTCCTCTTAAATAACTCATTTCCACTGCTCTCACTCTTGACTTGTGTCCTTCCAACAACGTCCAAGCTTCACTTCCGTACGTTAGAGTTGGTATCACAATACTGTCATGTAGTAACTTTTTCACTTCCATGCTCATTTCCCTGTTTCTTATCACTGCTTTCAAGGAACCAGCAACCTTTCTTCCCTGCTGTACCCTTTCAAGCACTTCACCCTCCAAACCTCCATCCTTACTCATCACACTACCCAAGTACTTAAACGTACTCACACTTTCCAATTCCTCACCATCCAACCTCGCTGTACATTCACTGACTTCACCTCTCTCAAAGACCATCACTTTACTCTTCCCTACATTCACCTTTAGATTCCGTTTCTTACACACTCTCCCAAACTCATCCACCAAGCCTTGCAGGTCTCCTTCGTCTTCACTCAACAACACAGTATCATCTGCAAACAACAGTACAGGGAGTTTCCAAACACTATCCTCTCTCACCAGGGCCACTCCAACATCCACTACCCTACCTTGTAGCTCTTTTATTACCCCATCCATGTACAGATTGAACAACCATGGAGACATGACACATCCCTGTTTCAACCCAACCTTCAAAGAGAAAAATTCACTTAGATCACCATCCACACGCACTGCAGCCTTCGCACAATCGTACCTACTCTTCACAGCATTCAACAACTTTCCATCTACTCCATATATTCTTAACACTTTCCACAATGCTTGTCTATCCACCCTGTCATATGCTTTCTCCAAATCCATGAATGCCGCATACAACTTCTTTCCCTTCTCTAGAAACTTTTCCACTAAAGATCTGAGAATGAATATCTGATCTACACAACCTCTTCCCTTCCTAAAGCCTCCCTGTTCTTCTCCAACTAATTTCTCTGTTCTTTCTCTAACTCTGTCAATAAGTATCCTACCATACACTTTTCCTATTATACTAAGAAGACAAATGCCCCTGTGGTTACCACACACTTCTTTTTCCCCTTTTCCTTTGTACAAGGGAATAATTATACCTGACTTCCAATCCTCCGGGACTCTACCTTCCTCCCAGGCCAATCTGCACATCTTCCACATCCATTCTACTACTATCTCTCCCCCATGCTTCAGCATTATAAAGAATATCAGCGTTATTTTAAAAATAAAAGTGAGTTAAACATGGTTTACTTGGCGTTATTCGTCATATGTTTTTTCTTGGTTAAGTTATAATTTTAGATTACGTAGCAGGAATCCGATTACATGATATATTATGCACGTTGGGTGCATATGTATCATGTAATAAATTTTATATATATATATATATATATATATATATATATATATATATATATATATATATATATATATATAAAACCAATGTGTATTATTTGATTCATTTGCTCCAGGTGTCCTCAGTATAGGACGTAGCTGGGCACTTTCAGAATTTGATAAAGAAGGGAACCCCAGGGTAGGGACCTATGAGAATCGTGACTGAGCCGATAGGCGGAGGGCGGTACGCTTAGTACCCTTCCACCAAAATTCCCTCGCCCAGGAACTCTCGGAGCTAATGGGTTAAAATATCTTTTTATTGTTAATGTGGTTTTCCAAGTGCGACAATGTAATATACGTAATGTATAATATTTACACAGGAAAGCAGGGATACCTATCTGAAACATGTATCAACTATTTCATGACACTATATAATAAAGTAATACCCTCCCAACTCAGCACAGAAACGTTATATCCTTAAACCATTGACTTCAGAACATGGCTTTTACGACAGATATGACGACCCCTATAGGTTTACGGTATTTAATCGTATCAGACGTCCTATGACCGTAGGGCATTCGCATCACAGCCTGAGTGGCAATAACACATAATGTCAATCACCAATAAAATTATTCTACCACATTTCACCTTCCCATTTCTTAAGTATGTAATCTATGATTCACAAATGCTTACCACCAAACTAGGCATTGACCTATGCGTATTTCACTTGCTAACTCCTTGTTCTCTCTCTCTCTCTCTCTCTCTCTCTCTCTCTCTCTCTCTCCCTCTCTCTCTCTCTCTCTCTTCCTTGCCTCTATGTTTACGACCTTCTACCTCGCTGTCTACCTTTACATTACCTGACATGATTATATTATTTTTTTGCCTCCTTAGCATTTAGACGATGGAAATTTTCTTGTGGCCTCTTTGATTATCTGGATCAAATTCAAACCGTTGTTTATGGGTTACTAGACTTTATGAATCCTTTAGCCTTTGGAGATCGCTAGTGCTTCCGTTACACAAGAAAAATTGTGTAGAAATAGAAATAATAACGAAGATGTCAGCCGTCTTCTAAGGGCTAACGCTGGATTGCGTCCTTCTTTCCAGTACTTATCTCATACCTAATAATAATAATAATAATAATAATAATAATAAAACATTCGATATATGGCATCTACACAGGCTCTCTCCCTCCCCTCTCTTGTTGCCTCCCTCTCCCTCCATGTCTCGATGCCTCCCTACCCCTCCCCCTCTGCGTCTCCTCCCTACTCCCTGACTCCGGTGGACGAGCGCCTCGCCCTCTATGGACTATACTTAGAAACATATGCCTGGTAGGGACTGTCGGCGAACTTTTACTCGTGGGTGTACAGTTGGCATCAAATCTCTTGTCGCCTCTCCTGCTTTCTCCTGTAGACTTTCAAAATTAATCTGATGAATTCGCAGTAATCAACACTGATGACTTCACCTATCCACGGATAATTGTCGTACTGAAGTTGTTATCCGGACTGCTCTAGCGTACACTCGGTAAAAAAAAGTATCGGTGCAGAGAGGGTTCGACGTCTTCCGAAAATATTCACTCACGTGCTGGCTGTGTGGGAGGGTTGGTAACTTGTTATGCCTGGCTGTAGCTGGTTCAGAATGTTTATTTATATTTTAGCGAGGGAATACCTCAGATGACGTTATATGACATCTCCCAACACCTCCCAACACGTCGGACACAAATATTTCAGAGACCTTAGTACCGTGATCCAAAATGTTTCGTCAATGTTGTGCACCGAAACTTATTTTACCGAGTGTACATCTTCATCACCCAGTTGCGGAAGTTTTGAAGCGTGTGGCGCACCATGATCACAGGCGGGTGTTACATCGCCTACCCACTGGGGGTCTGCGCTACCTCCCCCGTGGCCTAACTCATCCCACATTGGCTGGCACTGGCACTCATGTCATGCCTCCCACACGCACTTGGACCCCTGGCACTGGCACTCATGTCATGCCTCCCACACGCACTTGGACCCCTGGCACTGGCACTCATGTCATGCCTCCCACACGCACTTGGACCCCTGGCACTGGCACTCATGTCATGCCTCCCACACGCACTTGGACCCCTGGCACTGGCACTCATGACATGCCTCCCATACGCACTTGGACCCCTGGCACTGGCACTCATGTCATGCCTCCCACACGCACTTGGACCCCTGGCACTGGCACTCATGTCATGCCTCCCACACACACTTGGACCCCTGGCACTGGCACTCATGTCATGCCTCCCACACACACTTGAACCCCTGGCACTGGCACTCATGTCATGCCTCCCATACACTTGGACCCGTCTACTAGGGGTGAGCAAATATTTTGCTGCCATTGTAATATTCATTGTATCGACACATCCACCACCAACACCACCATCAACATCATCTAGACTTCGTTTCCCACCTAAGGTCTCATTATGCAGTGAGAATATCTGGAAAAGGTCAATGAACAACTGGTCATGGATGATTCATAGCTGCTGCCCGTTGCAAAGGAAGAGTGAAAAATACGTTGCGACAGAGAGGGTGTTAGCAGTGCCGACCCACCCACAGCAAGGTCATCCTCCTGAGATGGAAGAGGATTTTTCTGAGTAGCTCCTGTCGGTCTGACCGAGCATACTCATTAACTGCAGGCAAGCAACTGCCCCTGCAGGGCCATCCCGTGCAGTGAGCTGATGTTCCCTTGCGGTAGACAGCTCCTCGCCACAGTGAGGCACTGGGAAGAGTATGGAGGTTTGGTTCCCGGATGGACGGCACATTCGCTTTTCTCCACCTAGTTAACAGGGGCACAATAACAGGCTCAACATAACCCCACCATTTGGTTATATGGTTACCACCCAGCATTAAAAATGGTTTCGTTGGTTACAGGAAACCATCTGGCTTGTCAGTGATTATGGAGCTGCCTGAAAAGGATAAAAGAGCTATAAAAAGTGACAGAAAGGATGTGAGAAATCGGAAGAGAGGAGAACAGAATGATTAAGATGAAGGAAGAATTAGGCAGTACTACACTGAGTGAGTGAACGATGGCAGCCACTGCCTGCCACCAAGAACGAAGAGGAAGCACTTGGAGTAGCAATCGCTAGGATGAATTTGGGTAAAGTGACTTTCATCTCTGAAATAGTGAGTGAGATGCTCAAAGCTGCTGATGATTTAAGTGCAAAAACGATAATCGAGCTAATAAATGCAGTTGTAATAAAAAAAAAAAAAAAACAGTACTTAGAAGGCTGGCTGCAGCTTGAGTGTGAATGTGTATAAAGGAAAAAGTAATGCACTGAAGGATGTAATTACGCATATTTGTATCTGTTAATTGAAGCTGTTCAGTGAAGTGCATTTTCATTTTATGCCAGGTTGAAGCAGGACTGTTGCAATATTCATTGCCTGTGAGCTGCAAAAGAAAAGCTCAGACATATTTGTGGACTTCAAAAAGACTTTTGACAGAGTTCCGAAGGTGGTGATAAAATGGTTTATGAGAAAGCTGTATGATACTCTGTCAGGTTGGTAGTGAAATTATAGGAGAAGGCAACTACGCCTTTGAGAGCTGCTGGAGAGTTAAGCATAGAATTCAGGTCAATATAGGGTGCAATAGGTTTCCCCTGGCACTTGAGATACTGTCAATAGGATTTAGAAGTAGACTACATTAGGAGCTTTTGTATGCGGACAGTTTAGTCTTGATTGCTGAAAATGCCTGAGAAAAGTTAGTGACTTGTAGGGATGGACTGGAAGCAAAGAGACTGGTAAAACAAAGATCATGGTCAGTAGGAGTGAGGGTGGTAATGCCGTGGAACAAGATAAGCGGCCTTGTGCAGTGTGTACAAAGGGAGTTGAGAATAGGTTGCACAATCTGTAAAAAAAAAAAAAGGTCCTCAAAAGATGTTGTGGCGTAAGAGGTAGACTGCAGGACTAGAGAAATTTGCAGTGTGTCGTATGAAGGAGTGTTCAGACTGTTGACGATTAGAATGGAAAGTTGCTTGAGATGACAGCTGCTTGGAATGGGTAGAAGAATCTGCTACCTAGGAAACACGCTGAACGCCTGAAGCCAGTAACATTGCTGTAAGATGTGGATGAAGTAGTTTAAGAAATGCTGCCTCTGCTGACTGCGAGGGGGAACTCCTTTCGTGCCAAGAGTACTCTGTACAAAACATGTGTGGAAAGTGTTTTGCTGCAAGACATTGATACTTGGCCAATGAAAGAAGAGGATACAAGAAGACTAGAAGATACAAAAATAAGAATTTCGAGATGGATGAATAAGGCATCACTGAGTGACAGAAATGAGAACAAATGGCATTATGTGAAGAATAAACTCTCATCACTCTTTGAATGTTAGTGCTTAAGGGGTCCATCTAGTTGGAGTGTCTTAACCCACTAGGCCATCAGGCGTCCATTTGGTTATATGTGTCACGAGTCAGCTCGTGACATTAAATTTAGTGGGAAACTGCGAATTCTAGTAGAATCCCAGTGTTTATCGTTCAGTTAACCTCTCACCCGGTCGGGAGTGTTTTCAAAACAATTCTTCAGTGTCATAAGTGATCGTCTTTGTGCGAGACATTAGCGCTTCCGCTGAGCGATTTGTTGTGGGCGTGTTTAGCTCATTCTAGCCGTTAGTAATGCGGCCACAACACTTCCCTCTTTCCCACGATTTAGTCAGTCGAATTTTGAGCGCCACAAAAGCAGGTTGGGCCAGAGCGTGTAGTGCCGCCGTTCCTGAATTTCCACATAGTGTGATAGGTGAGAGACGGCAAGTGCAGTGTCCTTCCAGTAACGACGCCCAGTCATCCGCTTAGTCCACTCTTTGACCAGTATTTCTTTTCATATTTTCCTAGATTTAAGAGTTTAGCTTCTGAGTGAGCAAGTGAGTGTGATCTCCTTATTTGAATTCACTTTGAAATATAACGTAAATTTATTCCTTTGTAATCAATAAATTTAACAGTTCTTTTTCTTTGAGCTTAATGTAATGTAAACTCGTGTTTCATTTCTCCATTGAGCTTATTTCACTTATAGCTCCTAGCTTGCATAAACGCTTTGCTCTTCATAACTGGTATGTAGGCCAGTCCTTTCGTATTAAGTTTAAAATCCGTTGTGCCATCTAGGAGTTAATGCATCGGCTATCATTAATAGCATTAGTTATTGATTGTCAGGGGTGGAGTCACTTTCTCCAGAGGCCAAGAGTACTAATAAACAGCCTTTGTGAGTAATTAGTCTCTGCTGTGTACTGTTGAGAAAGTTTATAAATTCTCGTTCTTAGAGAATCGGCAAAGCAAGCCATCATAAAGTAATCATTGCTTGATTTTTAGCAAGACAATTCATTATCCCTGCTCTTCAGTATATATTGAATATTATCTTTTAATATTTCATACCTCTTAAAAACCCCGTGACAATATGGTTATCACATAACGTGGTAAATTATTTGCTGGTTTATAGAAATCCATTTGGTTTGTCACTCACCATACAGTCAAATGGTGGTTGTACTACACGTATATTGTGTAAGCGGATGGTTGAAAGGACAAGGAAAGAGCGAAAACCTGCCAAGTCTTGTTCTTCCCACCAGTCAAAATGCGAGTTATGGGAGCGACTTGCTGGTAAATTTGTTAGCGAATCTAGCCCACGGCCTTGCTTTCCTCTGTTATTCGTAGCCATATCTGTTCTGTTTCCTTCGTAGCCTTCCTCATGGACCTCCATTTTTAATGTCACTCTCTCATATCATCACACCCAGCACTACAGTCGTAGATCTCTTAACCCCTTCAACCTCGAACCTGCTTTTTTTTTTTTGAAGGGAGGGAGGGGTTGTGCTACATCCAGACGACCATTTTTAGTTTGAAGGAGGCTTTTGGGACGTGAAAGGTTAGATGTAGAGATGTAATTTCTATTAACAATTCGATAAAAGGATTTTCACGTAGCTTAGATAATACGGTTCTCATGCAGCAATAATAAACTATAATAACACGTCATGTGATTGACGAGGTTAAAACCTGACCTGATAATGTATTTTGTGTCTTTAGAGTTCGTCTGGAGGTAGTAAGAATAGAATTAAGAAAAGGTAATCATTTTAAAGAGATATTGTTTCCAACCCCCTCAGTAAATGAGACCTTTCCTAAGCTGAATAAAATCATCTGAAGACAGGAAGAATCGAATACAAGACAAAGAACACCTACGATAGCCGCACTCATGCCAACCTTATCCACCACCCCAATACATCCCCAAACAGTGTCCTCAGACGCACACCAGACACAGCCCAGCTAACCACCACACGCACTCATAAAACTCTACGGGGGCAGCCCATCAGATTTCATCGCTCCTAAAAGGTACAGTGACTCAGGGCCACACACTGGATTTGGCCAGCCCTGTGAGTGCGGCAAGATGGCTGCTGTACTGGAAAGGTTAAAACCCAATGTAATATAACACACATTGTAAGGTGATATCAGTGTGTGAAAATATGGTAGAATGGTAAGTACCAATAAAAGGATGATGATGATGGTGATTATGATGATGATAGCAGTAGTAGTGGTGGTGGTTGTGGTGGATGTGGTGAAGAGGATGGCGATGATGTTGGTGACTGTGGTGTATGCGGTGAAGAGATGATGATGATGGTGATAATATTGATGATGGTGGTGGTGGTGGTGAAGGAGATGATAGTGGTGGTGGTGAAGATGATGATGGTGATGATGATAATGATAATAATGGTCATGGCGTGGAAGTGATGGTGGTGGTGGTGGTGGTGGTGGTGGTAATGATGATGACGGTAATGGTGGTGGTGGAGATGGTGGTCGTCATGGTGGCAGTGGTGGTGATGGTAGTGGTGGTGATGGTGGTGGTGGAGGTGGAGGTGGAGGTGGAGATGTTGATGATGATGATGATGATGGTGGTGGTGGTGGTGGTGGTAATGGTGGTCGTGGCGGTAGTGGTAATAATGATGATGATGATAACGTGGTGGTGAAGGGGATGGTGATGGCGATGATAATGATGATGATAATTGTGGTGGTGGTGATGATGACGGTGTGGTGGTGGTGGTGATGATGATGTTGATGACGGTGGTGGTGGTGATGGCAGTGGTAATGATGCTGATGATGATTTTCCTATTTAATTCTCTCCCTCAGACTAGATTATATGATGATGATAATGGTAATGATGATGATTTTTATTATTACTGGCGTGGTCCAGCCTATACTCAGAACAGATATCTTTTTATCATTAGTAATACCACACAGGAGCAGCAGACCAGTGACATGCAGTGGAACAAGCACAGAACAAGATGAAGTTAGTGGTGTTCAGAGATGTGGTCCAGGTATCCATCTAGCTGCCATTCTATGTCCATCTGTCTATCTACCTATCTATCTATCTATCTATTGCCAGACGCCTCAATCCCGTTTGGGGTGGCCACAAACAAATCGCCTCCAAGTCGCCCTGTCCCCCGCCATTTCACTGCCCTGCTCCCAACTAACACCCCCCTCTCTCATATACCTCTCCACCCCATCCCTCCATCTCATCCTCGGCCTCCCCCTCCCTCTTCCCCCCTCCACCTCACTCACATACACTCTCTTCGTCAGTCTTTCACCCTCCATCCTCTCCACATGGCCAAACCACCTCAGTGTGTTCCTCATAACGCTTCCTATCACATCCACATCAACACCACAACGCTCCCTTATATCCTCATTCGTCAGCCTGTCTCTCCATGTGACTCCACAGGCTCCTCTTAAATAACTCATTTCCACTGCTCTCACTCTTGACTTGTGTCCTTCCAACAACGTCCAAGCTTCACTTCCGTACGTTAGAGTTGGTATCACAATACTGTCATGTAGTAACTTTTTCACTTCCATGCTCACTTCCTTGTTTCTTATCACTGCTTTCAAAGAACCAGCAACCTTTCTTCCCTGCTGTACCCTTTCAAGCACTTCACCCTCCAAACCTCCATCCTTACTCATCACACTACCCAAGTACTTAAACGTACTCACATTTTCCACTTCCTCACCATCCAACCTCGCTATACATTCACTGACTTCACCTCTCTCAAAGACCATCACTTTACTCTTCCCTACATTCACCTTTAGATTCCGTTTCTTACACACTCTCTCAAACTCATCCACCAAGCCTTGCAGCTCCCCTTCGTCTTCACTCAACAACACAGTATCATCTGCAAACAACAGTACAGGGAGTTTCCAAACACTATCCTCTCTCACCAGGGCCACTCCAACATCCACTACCCTACCTTGTAGCTCTTTTATTACCCCATCCATGTACAGATTGAACAACCATGGAGACATGACACATCCCTGTTTCAAACCAACTTTCAAAGAGAAAAATTCACTTAGTTCACCATCCACACGCACTGCAGCTTTCGCACCATCGTACATACTCTTCACAGCATTCAATAACTTCCCATCTTCTCCATATATTCTTAACACTTTCCACAATGCTTGTCTATCCACCCTGTCATATGTTTTCTCCAAATCAATGAAAGCCGCATACAACTTCTTTCCCTTCTCTAGAAACTTTTCCACTAAAGATCTGAGAATGAATATCTGATCTACGCAACCTCTTCCCTTCCTAAAGCCTCCCTGTTCTTCTCCAACTAATTTCTCTGTTCTTTCTCTAACTCTGTCAATAAGTATCCTACCATACACTTTTCCTATTATACTAAGAAGACAAATGCCCCTATGATTACCACACACTTCTTTTTCCCCTTTTCCTTTGTACAAGGGAATAATTATACCTGACTTCCAATCCTCCGGGACTCTACCTTCCTCCCAGGCCAATCTGCACATCTTCCACATCCATTCTACTACTATCTCTCCCCCATGCTTCAGCATTTCACCACACACTCCATCAATTCCTGGGGCTTTCCCCGATTTAACTTTCTTCATTGCTTCCACAACTTCTATCCTACTGATTTCTTCCTGTCTTCTCACCTCCCTCCTTCTCCCAGCCATTCCCCAGCCACTTATACTCGCATTACTTCCATCCTCTACGTTCAACAATTCCTTAAAGTGTTCTCTCCATCTGCTCACTTTTTCTCCCTTCTCCACTAGTAATCTACCATTTTTATCTTTCACTCCCCTGCTAACTTCACTTCCACCCTGTCTTACTCTTTTCACCTCTTTCCAGAACATTTTCTTACATTCCCTCCACTTTACACTCAAATTCCTTCCAAATTCCTCATCCACTCTCTTCTTACTCTCTCTTACTAATCTTTTCACCTCTCTCTTTCTTTCTACATATAACTCTATCTTCCGCCTCTCAACTTCTTCCACGCCCCTATTTCTCATCCATTCATTGTATGCTTTCTTCTTTTGTGCCACAGCCTGTTTCACCTCTTCAGTCCACCACGCTGTTCCTTGCACCCCCCTCCGTCTTCTCTTCCTTCCACACACATCACATGCTGCACATATTTCTTCTGTAAATATCCTACACACACCTTCCACGTCTCCCATCTGCTCCAATTCATAATTGCCCAATCGTTCCTCCACTTCTCTCTTATACTCTGCCTTTTCCTCATCCTCTTGTAACCTTTCCACTCTCCTTGCAACTACTCCTTCCTCTCGTCTTTCCCTTCTTCTATTCCTCCATCTTATTTGAATTTTAAATCTGGCCACCACCAAGTAGTTGTCAGAAAGTCCACTCCCCCAGCCTCTATAAACTCTTGCATCCATTACACATCTTCGCATCCTTTCATCCACACACACATAATCAATCATTGCCTTCCTTTCATTCAGTTCACCACCCACCCTTCTCATCACTCGCCATGTATACCTGTGGATCATTTTATGCCTGCAGAGGGTATTGGCTATCACCAACCCCCTCCCAGCACAAATGTCCACTAACACACTCCCATTCTCATCTATCTCAGCAGGCACACCCCACTCACCAACTATTCCATCCACCTTCACATTCCCAACTTTACCATTCATATCACCAATCAAAAACACTCTCTCATTCCTTCCAAACTTTTCCATGCACACTTCCACATTTGTCCAGAACTCTTCTCTCACTCTTCTAGCACGATCTTGCGTTGGCGCATACACACACACAATCGCCCACATTTGTATTCCAACTTTCAACTTTACCCACACAATCCTTGATCCAACTGATCCATACTGTCTTATGCTCCTCTATCTTTTACTCACAACTATACATACTCCTTCCTTTGCCCTCTCATTCTCACCTACTCCTGCACATATACCCCATCCATACTCCCATTCTCTCACACTTTCTCCTCGCCATTTTGTTTCAGTTATTCCACATACATCCACTTTCGCACCCTCAAGCACCTGGACAATCTCTCTCTCATTCACCTCATCATTCGCTCCTCTTATATTTCACGTAGCCATTACCAAGTCCTTTGTCCGGTCCTGGGTCGTCATCGTTTGGTCAGTCCTTGTCCGAGGCTTGTTGTTTGTTTTTTTACCTACCATGTCTATTTGTTTATTTATCTGTCTGTCTAGTTATCTACTTCCAGATGTCTTAATCCCGTAAGGGCTGCCCACAGACAAATCGCCTCCACATCGCCCTGTCCTGTCATTTGACTGCCCTTCCTCCACCCACTCACACATCCCTTGCTCTTATATCTCACCACTTCATCCCTCCATCTCATCCTTGGTTTCCCTCTCTCCCTCTCCTTGTCCCTCACTTTCCCTCCACGTCACTCACTTCCACTCTTCTTCTCAGTCTCTAATTTTTCTTCATGCAGGGACCAAGTCAATGAAACAGACCATCCTTGTGTCATCCTGCCTTTACCCAACGATTCATCTGGCCACCTGGATGTGAATTTGACTGTTGTAGGTTTTGTTCTAGGAGAAGATTGTCCCTTAGCAAGAAAGTATTACAGTTAGTGACCTGGATGTATGTCTGACTGTTGTGGATCATATTTTGGGACCCTGTAACTCAGCAAAACAAGCACTGCAGTAAGGGAGCTGAATATAAGTTTGAGTGTTGTAGCTCATGTTTTAGGATAAAATTGTAATTTAGAAAAGAAAAGCAATGTTTTTGGGGACCTGGATATAAGTTTGACTTGTGGATCATGGTCTAGGGGAAGAGTGTGACTTAGAAGAGGAGTACAACTGGGGATCTGGGTATAAAGTTGACTTTTGAATTATGTTTAGAAGGAAATGATAACTAGGCCAAAAAAAAAAAAAAAGTACAATTAGGGACCTGGATATAAGTTTGACCGTTGTGGATCATGTTGAAAGAGGTTGTAACATTGTAAAATCATAAAAAAAAAGAAAAATGCAGAACATTTAGAGACCTGGATATGGATTTGTCTTGTGGTTCATGTTGTGACTGAGTGTTGGGTTTGGCAAAAAAAAAAAAAAAAAAAAAAAAAAAAAAAGCAGTATAGTTTGCCAATTAAGAAATTTGGTCTACAGAGCTGAAAATATCGAGACTGATAGTTTTTGCAGTATCTACATAAACTGTGCATTAAATAATAGATCCATGTCATGTAGAAATAGCTCTGACATAACATCATGTACAGTACTTTATAAATGTCCTTAGGGTTCAATTTAGCCATAAATATGGAATATAATTAGCAATTTCTAAAACACTGTGAAAAGATGGATGGTCTTATACTGTATTTTGCTTTCGTTTTTTACGTCTAAGTCGAAACATACAGGTAACATTGTTCAGCAGGTATTAGATATTATGTCAAAGCTGTTTCCACGCTATAATTATTTTAACGCAATTTATGATAATACTACGAAAATTATCTGTATTGATATGTTGAAGGTCCTTTTAGCCCCAGACTCACTAATGGAAAATTTGGGACCAGGATAGGCCTATGAGTCAGTGTTGTACGTCGTTGTTTTTTTGTTTTTTTTGTTTTTTAATGTGTCCGACTCTGGGCTTAGGCTTCACACCCAGCTCCCAAGGCCCATTAGTTCTCCTACATACTATACACCTGTGAGTATTGGGACTCAGCAAAACCTGGTTATGTGCCATAATGACCCTTGTGCTGTAAGTACAGTACTATGGCCTGTGTTGTAATTAGTTAACCCATTCACTGTGGAATGTCAGTACTATGCTCTGTACTGTCACCATTTACACACATTTACCTCGGGGTTGTCTTTATCATGCTATAAACTTTTCACATTAACTTGGCCAAAAATTGCCATCTCCCCCTCATAACTGGACACTTGCAACAACAGATCAGCACTACAACATGATACTAGTCACAAAGAAGTGCTATGGAAAGGATGCAAAGCCTTTTTTTTTTTTTTTTTTTAAATCAATGAACCACAAGAAATATGAGGAAAGAGGATGAACATCTGGACCAGGTTTAGGTGAAAGGATCATAGTGAGGGTTTGTTTCAGCTTAGGATAGTCTCTTTAAAACTTTAATGTATGATATAGCCTTAATAATCTATTTGTCTGTAGCAAGATGCCTTAATTCCATAAGGGGTGGCCACAAACACATGACCTCCATGTCATCCTGTCCTCTGCAACATCCCCTCTCTCATATACAGTGTCTCTTCACTCCAGTCCTCCATCTCATCCTCGGTCTCCCTCTCCACCTCACTCACATACCCTCTTCTAGTCAGTCTCTCATTCTCCATCCTCTCCATATAGCTCTTTAAGTTGCATCTACATTAACACCACAATCCTCCTTCACTTCCCCATTTATCTGTCTCTCCATGTAACTCCACATTCTCTTCCCAAATACCTCATTCTTCAGTTTTCTGTCGGCTTATCTATTTATATATCGCCAGATGCTTTAATTCCGTAAGGGGTGCCCACAAGCCAAATACAGTAATCCCCGTACTATCCAGACGCCCACTTTCCGGACACCCCACTTTCCGGGCATTGTGGGCCTGGACCTTCGGAACCCAAAAACGGCCAAAAAGAGAAAAAAATCCCCCCCAAATCCGATTTTTTTTCCCACCTGCAATTTTAAATTGCCGCGTGGCGCCGAACAGCTGTTTACACCACGGCCCCTTCACCCCTTCCTTCCTCTCCCCTCCCCCCTCCCCTGTCAGGGTTGCCATTTGGTAATTTTCATTACCAAATGTCCTCATGGCTACTCAACACTCAGCCTCAGAGTCCCCAGGGGGGCGGAACCATAAACGCCCCCACCTTCTGCCCCTCTCACGGTGACAACTTGAGCTGCCTGGAACCACTGTTTGACCCACTTCTTCTTCATTTCTGCAACATTCGCGGCCTTTCCTCTATCTTTCATTCTGTCGAGCACCACCTCTCCTCCTCTAAACCTCACCTTCTCTTTCTAACTGAGACTCAGCTGTCCGAGGCAACTGACAGCAAACCCTTTTCTGAATCCTCCTACTTTCTCTATACTCATTTCAAAGGTGGATATTGTGCATATATACGCAACGATTTATCTTGCTCTCGTGTTCCAGAACTCGATTCTTCTGAATTCTCTACACTCTGGCTTCAGCTTTTGTGTCATTCTCTGACTTAATATATCTGTGCTGTTTACTTATCCCCAAATTCTAATATCAAAAATTCTTTGACTATCTTACTTCTACGATGGAACACATTCTACCCATTTCTCCTATCTCAGAAATCTCCATTTTAGGAGATTTCAATGTTCACCATCACCTTTGGCTCTCCTCTCCTTTCACTGATCCACCTGGTGAACAAGCCTACATCTTTTCTATCCTTAATGACCTAGAGCAGCTTGTACAGCACCCTACCCGTATCCCAGACCGCCTTGGAGAAAGCTCCAACATACTTGACCTCTTCCTTACAACTAATCCTTCTGCTTCCACTGTTAATCTTTTCTCTCCGTTGCGCTCCTCTGATCACAATCTTATCACCTTAACCTGTCCTATCACTCTGGTGCAGCCTGTGGACCCTCCAAAGAAATGTCATCTGTGGCACTTCGGAGCTGCAGATTGGAAGGCCCTCAGGCAGTACTTCTATGATTTTCCCTGAATTGATTATTGCATCCATGGCCGGGGGCCATCTGAGTGTGCCTTACGCATTACGGAGGTTATTCTCTCGGGCATGGAAGCATATATTCCTTTCTCGTATCCTTTGTGTAAAGCAAGAATGCCTTGGTTTAATCACTCTTGTTCTAATGCTGTCCGTAACAAGGAGAGGGCCTACAAAAGGTACCGTAGCCAACCCATCCCTGAATCACATCATCTTTACGTTTCTGACCGGAATTGTCCTAAGTTTGTTCTTCGCTCTGCTAAAAATAATTTCATCCGTACTTAATACTCTCAATTCTCCAACTCGATTCTTCCCGCTCCTTCTGGCGCCTTCCCAAAAACCATTCTGACAATTTTACCTCATCATCCTTCCCTCCTCTGTTCTACTCTGATGGTTTCTTCTACTGATAAAGCAGATTTCTTCACTCAGGCTTTCTCGTCCAATTCCACCTTTGAGGATTACGGTGCTGTTCCTCCATGATTTCGCCCCTCTGACTTCCCCATAGCTGACATTAAAATTTCTTCAGCTGATATATTTCTGCCATCACTGGCCTCAGTACTAACAAGGCATATGGGCCTGATGGAGTCCCTCATGTTGTTCTCAAGAACTGTGCTTCTGTGCCTATACACTGCCTAGGTAAACTCTTTCGCCTTTGTCTGTCAACTTGTACCTTTCCTTCTTGCTGGATGTTTGCTTTCATTCAGCCAGTCCCAGAGAAGGGTGACCATTCCCAATCCTCGAACTATCGTCCAATTGCTTTAACATCCTGTATTTCAGAAGTTTTCGAGTCAATTCTTAATAGAAAAATTTTAAGGCATCTTTCCTATCACAACCATCTTTCTGATTCTCAGTACAGGTTCCGTAGGGACGTTCCACTGGCGATCTTCTCACCTAGCTCTCAGACTCCTGGTCATCCTCCTTTCGGGACCTTGGCGAAAGCTTTGCCATTGCACTTGACATCTCAAAGGCTTTCGATCGAGTCTGGCATAAATTTTTAATTTCCAAACTGCCCTCTTATGGTTTCTATCCCTCTATCTGTGCCTTCATCGCTAGCTTCCTTTCTGGTCATTCTAGAGCCATTGCTGTAGACGACCATCGATCTTCTCCTAGATCTATCAACAGTGGTGTTCCTCAGGGCTCTGTCCTATCACCAACTCTCTTCCTTTTATTCATCAGTGACCTTCTGAGCTGTACATCTAGCCCTATCCACTCATTTGCTGATGACTCTGCCCTTCACCTTTCTATTCGGTTCCCGCAACGCCCATCTCAGCAGTTGCTTCAACAAACAAGGGATGAGGCTATGGCACACCTAATGTCTGACTTGGCTCGTACCTCAGACTGGGGTAAAAATAATCTTGTTCTTTTTAATGCATCTAAGACTCACTTCTTACACCTATCAACCTGACAAAATCTTCCATAGATATACCCACTGTTTAATAATATTCATCTTAATCCTGCATCATCCTTGAACATGCTTGGGGTTTCATTTACTCGGGACTTATCTTGGAAAGATCATATTACATCTCTTGTAAAATCTGCTTCCAGAAGATTAGGTGTGCTAAGCTAACTCCGTTCCTTCTTTACCCCTGCACAACTGTTGACTATACAGCGGTTTTATTCGCACCTGTGTGGAGTACAACTCTCATGTGTGGGGAGGCTCCCCACATACAGCTCATCTCAATACAGTGGAGTCAAATGCTTTTCGTCTCATCAACTCTCCTCCTCTTACTGACTCCCTTCAACCTCTGTCTCTTAGGTGCACTGTTGCATCTTTATCTCTTTTCTATCGCTACTTCGGTGGTCACTGCTGTTCTGAACTGTCTGCGTGCATTCCTCCACCTCTATGATGGGTGCGTAGCACCCGTCTAGCAGCAAACTCCCATCCCTTTTCTGTCCAACTCTCTAATGCAAGAGTTGACCGTTACTCCCAGTCCTTCATTTATGCAACAGGTCAACTCTGGCACTGTCTCCCTCTGTCTGAATTTCCTGCTTCCTGTAGTCTCCAGTCTTTCAAACGCAGTGTATCCAGGCATCTTGAAATGATCACATCTTGAATTTGGCTCTCTCTTGTGTTTTGTTTTTCTCTTAGAGGGAACTGTTATTGTGGGCTCATGGCCTTTGGTTCCTTCTTCCTCGCATAAAAAAAAAATGTGGGCCAATTTGGTAATGAGAAATTTGTTTGGTACGGTAATGAATCAGAATAATGTATTACCAAACGGATTTTTCACACGTATGAGGATGCACAGGATGAAGATGGCGGATTGTTTGCACTCTCTGATTAATCTGCTAGCCTACATAGCGTGAAAATAATCAACATGCTGTTAATTATAAGGAGAGGGATTACATGTATTTCCACTTGTATATATAATTAATGAATAAATGCTTGCTTTAAGAATTTGGTAATGAAAAGTTAAATTTGGTAATGAAAATTGAGGAGTTTGGTAATGTGGCTGAGTTGCGAACTGGCAACCCTACTTCCCCCTCACCAACAGTTACTGCCTAACTTCGATCGCAAGTAGATGCTTATCGCAATGGATGCCACACATGCTATTTTTTTGTGAAAAAACAGTGAATAAACTGCAATACCTTGCCACTAGACCACATGGGAATTTACAGTGATGTGCAGTGTTAAGAAATTAGAATTTAGAGTGCAAAGGATTAACTGTGGAATGCAAACTGGCAGTTGAAACTGGCATGGTGCAGTTAACAGAATGTTCAGTGTTAAGCATTTATAACTCACAGTGCAAAGAATTACTGTAAGTGCAGCACAACACTGGATTACTGTACGTGCTTCAACAGCATTTTCACCACTGCCAAAACCTTAGAGAAGGTGGCCACAGACGTGCTATAAGTACCCTGGGTGAGGTACAGTCACTTTTAATTCCTCATTCTTTGGTTCCTTTTCATTTACTTAATGCTTTATGTCCATTATTGGTGTGAATAGGGTCTTAAATAGGTTTAAATAGGTGCTATGCATTTCCGGTAGGGAGTTATTTAGGTGGCTTTCAAAGTTAGGCTGGGTTAGGGCCCTTAAGTACAAGTCCAGGAGGCTGGGGCCCACTATCCAGACGGGACCACTTTCCAAACATGCTTTTGACTCTATTACCTCGGATAGTAGAGGGATTACTGTAATCATGTTGCCATGTCCCCTGTTGTGGAACTGCCCTGTCTGCAACTCACACTCCACTCTCTCATTGTTTTTAAATATGCAAGGAAGGAACCAAAGGCCAGGAGGCCGCTAATTGTTTCCTCGAAGAAAAAACTAAAGCAAAATAACAGACAGCCAAATTCAAGATGGGTTCATTTTGAGATGCCTGGACACACTGCGTTTGAAAGACTGGAGATCATAGGCAATATGAAATACAGACAGAGGGAGACAGCTCCAGTGTTAACCTGTTGAATACATGAAGAGCTGCGAGTAGCAATTACCTTGCATTACCTCGGCACTCCAACCCTCCAGCTCATCCTTAGTCTCCTCTCCTTCCTCCCTCTACCTCATTCACATACACCTTTCTAGTCAGCCTGTCCACATGGCAAAACCATCTCAAAGAGTTTCTCCTAACACTTTCAGTCACATCCACGTCAACATCATATTGTTCCTTCCTCATTTGTCTGTTTGTACCTTCATGTGACTCTACATGCTCCTTTCAGATAACTTATTTTCACTGCTCTCACTCTTGACTTGAGGTTTTCGAACAGGTATTAGAGGGGTTAACCTTATTCAGGTAGATGTCGGTCCTTGTTGCATAGCAGGTAGATGTGGGTCTCTCAGATCCCAAAATAATAAAATTCAGGAAAAATGTTTGTTTCATTTATTTCAATACTGAAAATAAAGTAACATATTTAATGTTTCCGCAACACAATCATGTAAAAAAAAAAAAAGAACTGTTCTTTCTTTTTATATCTTTAACAAATTTTTTGAAAAAAAAAAGAAAACTAGAAAAACTAAATTTTTTTTGGCCTTCTATAAAAAAATAAAAAACAATCTGAATGGTTGCTTGAGTGGTCCCAAAGCTTGGTAAGGATGGTGCTTCATGGTGTGAAGAGGGGCTGCCAGACACTGCATTCATATCTGCAGTCAGGGAGAACAAAATATCTCACACACCTCAGGTAGGCGTGGGTCTCACATACCCAACTTATACTCACATACCCTTATTCTGCAGAAATGGAGAGAGAGCTTGAAGTAACTCTCTCACCCCTTGTATGGATACACAAAGTTAGGAAGCTACTGAGAAGAACAGGGCTCCTGGGTATTTAGAACTTAATGAACTACAAAATGGGATGGGGAGGAGGGGGGGGTCTCTCAGACCTACCTCTACCTAAGCAGGGTTAAATATCTGGCTATACAGATACTCATGAGTGTTGGGACAACTGCCGAATGGTAAATTAAAATAATCTATCTATCTATCTATTGCCAGACGCCTTAATCCCGTATGGGGTGGCCACAAACAAATCGCCTCCACGTGGCCCTGTCCCCCACCATTTCACTGCCCTGCTCCCAACTCACACTCCCCTCCCTCCATCTCATCCTCGGCCTCTCCCTCCTTCTCCCCCCCTCCACCTCACTCACATACACTCTCCTCATCAGTCTTTCACCCTCCATCCTCTTCACATGGCCAAACCACCTCAGTGTGTTCCTCCTAATGCTTCCTATCACATCCACATCCACACCACAACACTCCTTTATATCCTCATTTGTCATCCTGTCTTTCCATGTGACTCCACAGGCTCCTCTTAAATAACTGATTTCCACTGCTCTTACTCTTGACTTGCGTCCTTCCAACAACGTCCAAGCTTCACTTCTATACGTTAGAGTTGGTATCACAATACTGTCATTTTTCAGTGGAGTAGACTGTAGCACCAGTCGAACAGGGCAGTACTCCTGAGGTTGATGGCAAGCTGGTGATAGGGAGAGCTGGACCTCCTGTTTCACCAGCCCTTAGGACTGACCATCTTCCTTTGCTGAACATTTTCAGTGCATTCATTTACACAGAGAGTAGGCCAGCATGCTCTCATAATAACTCTACCTTCAACTGTTTACACCACGCTACATGCGCATAACATATCACACCTTCTATTCACGTCTTTTGTAATGGCTGCTGCAATCTTACTATCAAATGAGGTGGTACCTCGGATTGCCACCACCGGCAGGGTAGGGCTGGCGGCACAAGGTCCTCCCGGCCGCCATCAAGCGAATGTGCTGGCAGCGACTGTTGCTATTTCCGGGAATGCTCGTCAGCAAAGAAGCGACAGTTCGGCCTTATTCTTTACCAACATCTGCAGCCTTACCACAAATTTAAACTCAGTTCATTTTTTCCTTCAGTCCATATCCTCTTTGGCCCTTTTCCTCACAGAACCACAAACCTCACCCTCTACCGATATATCTCCATTTTGTTTTCCCGGTTACCATCTCCTTACAAACTTCCGTAACAAGAGCGGCACCTGTTGTTATATCAAATCCCTATATGCAGTTGACACTATTTTAAACTTCACTTCATCCACTTTTGATTACTCATTGTATAAATTAAATTGTCAAAACATTACCAAATATATTTGTGTAGTTTATCGTTTAATGGTAGGTGGTGGCGACCATCATCCACTCACTTGATGTAGTGCTGCCTACTTCTTCCTTAATCTCCTCTCTTCCTATTTCTCCCATCTTGCCTGTCACTCCTTATTGCTTTTCTTTTCTTCACAGGTGGCTTTACATTGAGTGACAAGCCGAATGGTTTCCTGTAAGCCAAGAAACCATTTACAAAGCTGGGTGGTAACCATACGTGCTCCTTACGTGTCAACAAGTGGGTTGGTGGAGGGTTAGTGCCCCTCCCTGTAAAACAAATAACTCAAAGTCAAGTGGCCACCCCTTACGGGATTGTGGCATCTGGCAGTAGATAGATAGTTTATCGTTCACCCAATGCTTACTCGGAACCCAGTGTATTTGATTCCATATCCACTCAGTTGAGTAACCTTGACCTTGCCCTCGGCACCGAAATTACAATGTTGGGTGATTTTAACATACACAATGTTGAATGGTTATTGCATTCTGCCAGGACTGACGACGCTGTTCTAGAGTCCGAGCTGTTAGCAGAATCGTTTAATCTCACCCAGCTGGTAAAGCAACCAACCAGAATACCTGATAATCCTGATCATAATGCCCATCTCTTGGATTTATTCTTGGCAAATAATCTAGGTCAATACAGGATAGAGGTACTGTCACCACTTGGATCCTCTGACCACAATCTCATCAAAGCCTCATTAGTTAACCCTTTCACACCTCCCCGTTCTGAACCTGTCAGGGTGACCTGATGGCACTTTGATAGGGCAGACTGGGATGGATTTAGAAATTATCTTGCTGATGTTCCATGGCAGTCTTTCTTCTCTAGTGATCCCAATTCTACCCAGTCCCACATTTGCGACTTCATACTAGCTGGTATGGATTTATTCATACCAAGTCAACAGTTCACTAAAAGATCGAACTCTCCAAAATGGTTTGATGGCAACTGTGCCAGAGCAACATCCCAAAAGTCATTAGCATATAACTCTTACTTAAAATAAAAAACATCTGAATCACTCTCCCAATTTAAAATTGCTAGAAATCATGCAAAAGCTGTATTAAATCTATCTAAATCAAACTTTCTTCAAAAGCAAGCATCAAAGCTACTTAACAACTCTAATGACAATAGAATATTCTGGTCAACTCTTAATTCTTTCAACAATAACTTTAACAAGTCATCTTCCATTCCCCCACTAAAATCTTCAGATGGCGACATTGCAAATGACCCACGTGGGAAAGCAGATATCTTGCCAGAAACTCTACCATGGACGAGACCAGCCAGAATGTCCCAGTACTGGAACTTGATTCTCCCGAAATTGCCCCACTTAAAATACAGACAAGATACGTAAAATCCATCCTAGACAATTTACCTACCAACAAAGCTCCAGGCCCAGATGGAATTCTGCCAATTGTTTTGAAAAAGTGTTCCTCTGAACTTGCCTCTTTTCTAGCTAAATTATTCAGACTATGCATATGTACTTCTTTATTTCCAAATTCATGGAAAGAAGCCAATATCCACCCAGTTCTGAAGAAAGGAAGTTCGTCTGACCCCTCCAATTACAGACCAATAGCTGTCACATCTTCTCTTGGTAAGGTATTTGAAACTTTAATTAATAAGCACATTGTTAAACATCCTGAATCCAACAACTTAATTAGCGATAGACAATATGGTTTTCGCCACGCAAGATCCACCATTGACATACTCAATCTCTTAACTCACACCATTCATCAATCAATTGATCTACATGGAGAAACTCATGCATTAGCACTTGATATTTCTAAAGCTTTCGACAGAGTATGGCACCATTCCCTGCTGTCCAAACTCCATTGCTATGGACTAAAATCTTTTGTTCCTTTGATTTCTTCATATCTCAGTGACAGGAAAATAAGAGTAAAAGTAGACGATGTATATTCCAATTTCCACTCAATTAATGCCGGCGTGCCGCAGGGATCAGTTCTGGTGCCAACCCTATTTCTGGTTCATATTAATGATCTCTTATCTGTCACCCACAATCCCATTCACTCATATGCAGATGACTCAACACTACATAGTTCATTCACACTCAGACACCCAATTACAAAGTCGAATATCTCTACCTCTCAACTCAGTACAGCCATCTCCATAAATCAAGACCTATCTACAATCAGTGAATGGGGACAAAACAACCTTGTCTCTTTTAATGCTAGTAAAACTAAATATATACAGTTTACTAATAGACAGATATTGCCAGATTCGTACATTACCTTCAGTGCTACTAATATTCCCATCTCCAAAAGTATTGAAATTCTTGGCGTCTCACTTAACAATGCCCTCAGCTGGACCTCTCAAGTCAGATCACTTGCTAAAACCGCCTCAAAGAAACTTGGATAATTGTACAGAGTCCGTAAATTCTTCGCCGATAAGCAGTTAGCTATAATTTATAAGAGTCATGTGTTGCTCTCAGCTTGAATATTGCTCACCCTTGTGGAATGGTTGTGGAGAGGTTGCATTAAGACAACTAGACAAAATTCAGAACATAGCTGTTACAATCATTAACAACCCTGCCATTACATATAAACTACCTCCCCTGCAAGTAAGAAGGAATGTTGCCTCCCTTGCATTATTTTACAGATATTTTTTTGGCAAATGCTCAGACGAAGTTGCATCCATGGTGCCACCTCTCCATGCCTTCCTTCGTGCTACACGGGCATCTGATAGCGCTCATGACTGGAATGTCACTCAGCCATATTGCAGAACTTCTGCCTATCAGCATTCTTTCATTCCCCGAACTGCACCTCTCTGGAACTCGCTTCCCCAGAGTTGTTTCCCTCCAAATTTCAACCCACAACAGTTCAAGTCTAACTGTTACAGATATTTTATGAACAGAGGACACCAGGAATCTGGTGTATGGATTATTATTTTTTTTACTCATTTGTTTTTCCTTCCTCCATTCTGTTATTTAAAAAAAATATTTAAAAAAATTGTTAGGAGGCGAAACAACCGAACTCACCGGCCTCACACTTCCCAGTGCGCGGGCTCCGTCTGCATACTGTAAGACCCTTCCGATTACGTCACCACTCGGACCGTAACAAGTGCGTGCGCACACACACACACACTAACAGCAATATGCACTAACACTCTCGTCCTTTCTTCTTAACTTGATGAAAGATCCCATGGATGAAACTGAATGGATTATTAGCATCCTATACACACTATGTATCCAATACATAGACTTTTGTTTAAGCACCATGAAGATCCAGTTTGTAACCACATACAGATATGTGGTGTCCCTTGAAGTATTATAATCCTTCTAGTCCCAGCTGACTGCTGCACACAGCCGCTCGGTCGAGGCACCTTTCTTGGTGAGACAGTCAGCCAGTTGTTGTGATGTATCCACCCAAGACACTTCATCAATCTCATCTTGCTCCAACATGTCTTGTAATACAGCAATATCAATGTGCAATCTTTTGTCTTCTATACTCATATCGAAGTAAAGGGCGTCCACCAGACTCTTGTTATCCACGAAACACTTGATCTTGAAATCTCCACATCCAGAAACCTCACGCAATATGTTGGCGAGATATACAGCAGTTTCAGCACAGTCGTGCACGGCCAACGTTGCAGCAGATAGAGTCGATTTGACAATCTGCCTGATCTTTCTAGTCTGCCTGAATAAGGGACATCTCGCCCCAATAGCATCTCGTAGGAAGATCACAAAGCCTCCCTGAGACCCACTGCCTACACGGTTGGCAAAAGAAGCATCTGAAAAGCACTCTATATAACATTCATCGAGTGGCCCCATTCTTGGAATGTATAGCTTCATGTTGTCAGTCTTCACGCTTGTGATCACCTTGTTGAGCCTAAGCAAATCTGCTACGGTAGCTCGGTTGCTAGTCATACTCAACTCACACACATCAAAGGCAATATCTGGTCGAGTATGTGTGGCAGTCCAATTGAGCTGTCCAATTAACGCTCGGTACTCAGTTTTCTCAGACTCAGACAGCTCTCCTGATTTTACTGCTGCACGATGCCTGCTCAGCGTGACTGGTTTCAAAGACGAAGCGTACTGGAACTGGTCAAGTGTTATGCTGCCATCGCTGTTGGAGACGACATTTAGACCAACATATTTGAAAGCTTTTTATTCCGAACTGCCGATGAGGAATATTTGGCTCAAACTGTTTATCACTTGCTGCTCGAACTCACGTGTACCAGTCCAAAGGAAATCATCGACATAAATGCATATAATGCCTTCGATCTTGCCCATGTTAATCCAAGAGAACAATGCTGAATCCAGTGATGACACTTTAGCTCCGAGACCTCAACAGCTGATCTTTAACGCGCAGGTACCAATGCCTAGCAGCATCACAAAGGCCGTAAACCATTTTCTTTAGTCTCCACAGCTTACCGTTTGCATATTCAGGCGGAGGACGTAAATGAACAACTCGCTCAATGTCGTTACCTTGCAGATAAGCAGCTTTCACGTCCATAGTGTAGCAATCCCATTGGTTGGTGGAGGCAAAAGAAAGTGCCAAACGCACAGCCTCTTTTGAGCATGTAGGAGAGTCTTTCCGGAGATCCAGTGTCTTCCTCAAATCCTCTGGCGACTAAATGGGCTTTAACAATCGGCTTCTCGTTTTTCATTTTTTCCGTCACAACCCATCGAACCGTTATGGCATCTTGCCCAACATCATCTACTTCCTCATACACGTCATTATTCTGCCAGTTTGTAATTTCTTTTTCCTTGGAGCATAATACGTCCTCAGAGTTGAAAAGAACAAGCATCTCTGCTTCATCGTCAACTACTTCCCACGTGCTGAAATCATTTTGCAGATCCACCCAATCAATATTGCCATCAGAGTCCCTCTTCAAATTGTAGCAGTGTTTGTACTTTCCAGTGGCTTTTCCCGCCCGACTCACAATCCTTCTAGTCACCAACTCTCCAGTTTCTGAATATATTCCCTTTATATGCTGACCAACAGATACCTTGGGAGGCTCCTTAACCGGAAGAGAAACTGTGGGAGGCTGATCATCCAGAATTGCATCATTTTCTGACTCATCATCCGGTGGATAGTCATTCAATACTTGCGAAGAATCATCATTAGGCTTCTCTTGGACTACAGTGCTCTTCTCATAACTATTGACGCCGTCTCCAACTGTAGTATTTCGTTCTGGAGCACGTGCTAGACGACACACGCACTCGCACATAGGCACCGCCGTGTCTCACCAGAATTTGTTTTCCATCTCTGCCTATTACGATTCCAGGACCATGCCATTCATGACTGTCATTTCCTTTGTAGAAGATCTCATCTCCATTTTGGATGTCGTTTAAGTCACTCGAACGTATGTTGTGCCGCAATGTCCTAGCCAAACGTTCACCCGATTCAGTCTTTATAAACTCTTGCCTTGCTAAATGAAGAGCGTTCAGATTGTCCCTCACAATTTTTGATGGTGATGTAGGTTCCAAGGCTGGAGGATCATTTGCATACACATTAGGCAGGCCAGGGTTTTGACCAAAAACAAGTTGGTTAGGAGAAAAACCTGCATATAGTTGGTGAGAGCATTTCTTGCCGATACTGCCCAAGCCAAGGCCACATCCAAGTCACACTGGCTATCAGCCATTATCTTCCTAACAATGTCACCTATGACTGCATTTTGACGCTCACATACTCCGTTGCTCCATGGACTCTCTGCAGACATCGTCATGATCTTGATATTAAAGGCCTCTCCCAATGCTCGTATTTCAGCATTGTTGAATTCACACCCATTATCTGCGAGAATTTTTCCAGGTGCGCCAAACAGAACAATCCAGCTCCAAAATACTCCTTTGATAATGGTGATCACACATTTGTCCGCAATTACTATCGCGGTGCAGTACTTGGTCGCCAAATCAACAAGGACTAAGAAATAGTGCCTTCCCCAAGCTTTCAAATCCATAGCTATGGCTTCGTTAAACTTAGATGCCATGGGCAAACAGACTACGGGTCGAAGCTCTCTTGTGCCTACAACAGACTGTACATGCATCCGGTACATCCTTGATAGCTTGTTCCAGTTCTGAACTTTCAATTCCAGCATCTGTAATAAGTCTGATTAGTTTAGCCGACGTTGGGTGTCCAAATTGCCTGTGAAGCTTTGAAGCCGTTTTGTCTACATCGCCCCCAAGAGATGCCAGTGCGATCGTTTCACAAAACTCTCGGCCTAGTCACAAAGAAATTGGAAGCAAGTAATGGCCTGAAGATGAGGACTTCAAATCCAGGATGGCCGCATACAACTTCTTTCCCTTCTCTAGAAACTTTTCCACTAAAGATCTAAGAATGAATATCTGATCTACACAACCTCTTCCCTTCCTAAAGCCTCCCTGTTCTCCAACTAATTCCTCTGTTATTTCCCTAACTCTGTCAATAAGTATCCTACCATACACTTTTCCTATTACGATATGAAGACAAATACCCCTATAATTACCACAAACTTCTTTTTCTCCTTTTCCTTTGTACAAAGGAATAATTATACCTGACTTCCAATCCTCCGGGACTCTACCTTCCTCCCAGGCCAATCTGCACATCTTCTGCATCCATTCTACTACTATCTCTCCCCCATGCTTCAGCATTTCACCACACACTCCATCAATTCCTGGGGCTTTTCCCAATTTGACTTCATTGCTTCCACAACTCCTATCCTACAAATTTCTTCCTGTCTTCTCACCTCCCTCCTTCTCCCAGCCATTCCCCAGCCACTTATACTCGCATTACTTCCATTCTCTATGTTCAACAATTCCTTAAAGTGTTCTCTCCATCTGCTCACTTTTTCTCCCTTCTCCACTAGTCTCTGTCTATCTATCTATTGCCAGACACCTCAATCCCGTTTGGGGTGGCCACCAAACAAATCACCTCCACGTCGCCCTGTCCACCGCCATTTCACTGCCCTGCTCCCAACTCACACCCCCCTCTCTCATATACCTCTCCACCCCATCCCTCCATCTCATCCTCGGCCTCCCCCTCCCTCTTCCCCCCTCCACCTCACTCACATATACTCTCTTCGTCAGTCTTTCACCCTCCATCCTCTCCACATGGCCAAACCACCTCAGTGTGTTCCTCATAACGCTTCCTATCACATCCACACCACAACGCTCCTTTATATCCTCATTCGTCAGCCTGTCCCTCCACGGGACTCCACAGGCTCCTCTTAAATAACTCATTTCCACTGCTCTCACTCTTGACTTGTGTCCTTCCAACAACGTCCAAGCTTCACTTCCATACGTTAGAGTTGGTATCACAATACTGTCATGTAGTAACTTTTTCACCTCCATGCTCACTTCCCTGTTTCTTATCACTGCCTTCAAATAACCAGCAACCTTTCTTCCCTGCTGTACCCTTTCAAGCATTTCACCCTCCAAACCTCCATCCTTACTTTTCACACTACCCAAGTACTTAGATATACTCACATTTTCCAATTCCTCATCATCCAACCTCGCTGTACATTCACTGACTTCCCTCTCAAAGACCATCACTTTACTCTTCCCTACATTCACCTTTAGATTCCGTTTCTTACACACTCTCCCAAACTCATCCACCAAGCCTTGCAGCTCTCCTTCGTCTTCACTCAACAACACAGTGTCATCTGCAAATAACAGTACAGGGAGTTTCCAAACACTAACCTCTCTCACCAGGGCCACTCCAACATCCACTACCCTACCTTGAACCTCTTTTTTTACCCCATCCATTACAGATTGAACAACCATGGAGACATGACACATCTCTGTTTCAACCCAACCTCCAGACAGAAAAATTCACTTAGTTCACCATCCACACGCACCATCATACATACTCTTCACAGCATTCAACAACTTCCCATCTACTCCATATATTCTTAATACTTTCCACAATCCTTGTCTATCCACCCTGTCATATGCTTTCTCCAAATCCATGAAAGTCGCATACAACTTCTTTCCCTTCTCTAGAAACTTTTCCACTAAAGATCTAAGAATGAATATCTGATCTACACAACCCCTTCCCTTACTAAAGCCTCCCTGTTCTTCTCCAACTAATATCTCTGTTCTTTCTCTAACTCTGTCAATAAGTATCCTACCATACACTTTTCCTATTATACTAAGAAGACAAATGCCCCTATGATTACCACACACTTCTTTTTCCCCTTTTCCTTTGTACAAGGGAATAATTATACCTGACTTCCAATCCTCCGGACTCTACCTTCCTCCCAGGCCAATCTGCACATCTTCCACATCCTTTCTACTACTATCTCTCCCCCATGCTTCAGCATTTCACCACACACTCCATCAATTCCTGGGGCTTTCCCCAATTTAACTTTCTTCATTTCTTCCACAACTTCTATCCTACTGATTTCTTCCTGTATTTTCACCTCCCTCCTTCTCCCGGCCATTCCCCAGCCACTTATACTCGCATTACTTCCATCCTCTACGTTCAACAATTCCTTAAAGTGTTCTCTCCATCTGTCACCTTTTCTCCCTTCTCCACTAGTAATCTACCATTTTTATCTTTCACTCCCCTGCTAACCTCACTTCCACCCTGTCTTATTCCACTAGTAATCTACCATATTTATCTTTTACTCCCCAACTACCTTCTTTGGCACCCTATCTAAGTCTCTTTACCTCTTTCCTGAACATTTTCTTACATTCCATCAACTTTACACTCAAATTCCTTCCAAATTCCTCATCCACTCTCTTCTTACTCTCTCTTACTAATCTTTTCACTTCTCTCTTCCTTTCTACATATAACTCTCTCTTCTGCCTCTGAACTTCTTCCACGCCCCTATTTCTCATCCATTCATTGAATGCTTTCTTCTTTTGTGCCACAGCCTGTCTCACCTCTTCATCCCACCATGCTGTTCCTTGCACCCCCTTCCATCTTCTCTTCACCCCACACACCACATCGCATGCTGCACATATTTATTTGGTGAATATCTTGCTAACACCTTCCACGTCCCCCATCTGCTCCAGTTCATACTTACCCAATCATTCCTCCATTTCTCTCTTATATTCTCCCTTTTTCTCATCCTCTTTTAACCTTTCCACTCTTCTTGCAACTACTCCTTCCTCCCATCCTTCCCTTCTTCTATTTCTCCATCTTACTTGGATCTTGATTCTGGCCACCACCAAGTAGTGGTCAGAAAGTCCACTCCTCCAACCTCTATAAGCTCTTGCATCAATTACACATCTTCACATCCTTTCATCCACACACACATAGTCAATCATTGCCTTCCTTTCATTCAGTTCTCCACCAACCCTTCATATCACTCGCCATGTATACCTGTGGATCATTTTGTGGCCGAAGAGGGTATTGGCTATCACCTACCCCCTCCCAGCACAAATGTACACTAACGCACTGCCATTCTCATCTATCTCAGGAGGCACACCCCACTCACCAACTACTCCAAACAACATATAAATAAATATACAGTACACTGTTTAATCAACGTGTAATCTACTATACGGTACATATTAAAATTCTTGGCAGATCTTGGGCATATTATATCTCAGTTAGCATTACAAAACATGAGATGAAAAACAATCTTGGTTTCCTTCTTGGTTTCCTTAGGCCTTGATCCCACGACACACGGTTTTTTGCCCCACATACTCGTGTAAAGTATAGGATGGTCTGTAGGTAGCACTCCACTTGAAACTCAGCTGGTGGTATCTAATGTGTTGTGGGGATGGCTCTATCTGCTGGTGTGGGAGTCGATGTGGTAGTGGGAGTTTGAAATGAATTAATAATGCAGGGTAAACACAGCTAACAATGACTGAGCTGTCCCTACAACACACAAGAATCAGCCAGTGAAGTGGAAGAGGAGTGACATTATATACGGACCAGCCTGTACACTGTTGCAAGAGGTCTGTGTTGTGACTTGCTATTGAGGCATCTTTGTATATACTGTAAACCCTTGATGATAAATATACAAGCCTAAATGGCAGGAAAAACTGATGATATAGCCTATAGTTTGATTTAGCCCAGGTTCATCAGGGATGACAATAACAATCCCAGGTTCAATTTATACTCAATTTTGTTCAGTGGATATTCAACAAAATTGTACCTACATTACTAGTTTTTTTTTTTTTTAGGGGGGGGGGGGTTACATTGGCAACCTTGATAGTCTATATGGTACATAAATACTTTCAATCAGCAATTAGCAACAAAATTGAGACTGGAACAAAAATTACTTTTTATTTGCCTTTCATTCAGTCCAGCAACCACGTGCCCTCAATAAATCAACTGTTTATTTGGTATATTTCAATGTTGTTCACTAGGCTGGCACAGGTCAACACAGACAAAATTCAAATTTCCAAGGTTCAGTACAAGTAGTCTATTTTCATAAAACACAGACATGTACAATCAACAGCAGAAATTCACTTAAAGCCTCCCTTTATGGTATGAATTTGCTACTCTGTTACAGTACATGCTAGTAATTTATTTTTTAACCAGTCAAAAAATAATAATTATAAATAGTTAATAAGGCACATCTATCAACTTGCCATGCAGTGTTACCAGATCACAGGCTTATACCACTCAAAGAAGGCTGAAGTGAATTTCTGCTGTTGTCTGTACACACCTCAGAAAAGGTATGTATGGCACCACTGGCATCCAATGATTGTGGATATTTACAAATTCCTCAGACAGATGGATCCATGAAGTTGGTACCCAAGACTATAGTACCCTTTCCTGTGGCATTCTATGTATTTTTAGAGTATTAATGGTGCTGAGGAAAGGTGCCTTCATGTGGTGGCACTGATATAACTGGGAGATATAGCTGCACAATTATACAATTGCATCTCAACTACTTCCCTACCCCCCACATGAGGATGGTGACCTGCAAGAGTGGGGCAACTCGCATTCCACTGGGCTCACATTTCAGATGAACATAGGCTGCAACTACAACTACTGAAGAGTACTAATAAATACTAAGAATATTATCTGCACTATTATTATGTGATGGCCAATACTTCAACATTTTCTCCAAACTTCAAAATGTCAAGTGGTTTAGGCGATGCTAAGCCTTTTTTCAAGGGCGCCCACTATTGTCTAATATTCATGTAACTTGGGAGGCACCACATACCGTAAAACCTCACTATAACAGACTAATTGGGACCCAAGCCATATCGAAAAAATGTGAAACCCCGATAAAAGTTGAAATAATGTGAAACTCCGATAAAAGTGACATCTGGACTTCCCTCTGCTAACCTGGACTTTTTCCGATATATTAGACATTAGTCTGGATGGCACCAACGGTTTTTCACTACCACTGCAGTACTGTACCGTATTATACATTCACAAAAGGGTATAATATATATATTAATACTCTACTATACACGGATAAACATGTTTCTATTTACCTTATTGTGGTGAACATTGCTGAAGTGGTCAGGTAATCAGGACCGCTTCTGGTTTCATCGGACTTTTTCCAATAAACAGTATAAGAATTTAGTCCAGTTGGCTCGTCGAGTCAGATGAAAGTGAATTACAGTATACAGTCTGTTATACCAAGGTTTTACTGTACTTCATTTTCTCTTGCTCTATTTTTCCCCCTCCTCTGCCTCTTTCCTTCTCTCTTCTGACTTTCTTTCTCCCTCATCTGCCTTTTTCCCTCTCTGCAAACTTTCTTATCTCTTCTTTCTTTTTCTTCCTCTTCTTCCAACAATTTTTTCCCTTCGTCCTTCCTTCTCTCTTCATTGAAGTTCCTGTAACAAAAGTATCACAGTCGTCACACAGGCTAACAGTAAAACCTTGATCATATAAACAACCATCATTTTAAAGAATATTAACACAAAAATTGTGAATAACCTTAATAACACTCTGATTATGATCTGACAAATGGTTGTTCACCTGAAAATCACTTTCTGAGAGAACCATTACAATGTTTTCCTCAATAAATTCAGTAAACTGTTTGGTAAGCAGGCATGAGAAAAAAAAATTACTTGAACATTATTTTCTCTCACTCCTTTAGGCCACTCCTTACAGACATATACACTATTATGAACTGATGCCAGTATTATTCACAAAGAGATTCTTTTATAACACAACACATACCATACCACCCTACATGTAAACATAAGCTTTGAGCATCACTCTACAACACAGCTTTCATGAGGTAACTCAGTACTATATATACTAAAGCTGGAACAAAATCCTACACAAATCAAACAATACCATATTTCCTCTTAAGGGGTCCCAAAACTGAGGCTGGTCATGCAACAATTTATATTTTCTATAGACTGGAAACTAAATCAAGTGCCAAAACCAGCTAACCAAACTCTCAGTCATTTATGGATACAACAGGCCAACTCTGATTTTGTCATCCTCAGTCTGTATTTCCCTATGTCTGTGCTCCTTACTCTTAAACACAATGTGCCCAGGCACCTCAGAATGGACAGATCTTGAAATTGGCTTTGTTTAGTATTGTTTTTCTTGGAGGGAACAATTCTATAAGATTTAAGCCTTTGGTTCTTTCTTCTCTGATAAAAAAAAAAGTGGGAACTCATGAGAAATAAGAAATCTCAGATGTGTAACAAGGTGACTGTCAGCTTGGATACTGACTTTATTGTTTATTGGTTTTTACCTTAATTTGACCCAGCTTTTTGTCCTTTTGCGGCTTATTTCACATAGTTCAATGTCAGAAAAAATCACTACTATGACTCTACATCCCTTCCATGGCAGTTACTGAAAACTAGCAACATATTTTAGTGTTACTCTCCTGCTACAACTCGGTACTGAAGATGGGATGATAGTAATTTTAGGCCAAGTTAGAATAAAATGGATACAGTGAGTGAGTGTCCTGTCTAAGAGTTGTATTCAAAGTGATTATGGATATTTTGTAACACCCTCTACCTCAGTGATACATTTTGCATGTTACACCCCAGTATCCCCTTTTTTATTACTACTCCAAACTGTATTGATATTAACCACTTAACCGCGGGACGTCACTTTTGTGATGCTTGGGAGCAAGGGATCATGCCGCGGGGTGTCACTTTTGTGATTCTGTGTTATTTTGAATTTGCCCGGGCTTTCAAAAGGTGGCTTATATCATCTATCAGTACTACCAATGTCCAGCACTAGTCAGCACTCCTCTCATCTGTACTCCCATCCATTGTTGACAATTTAGCCATTTCTCCCTGTTCTTGACTCCCCTCCCTACCTCCCCTCCATTACCCTCTTCTCTTGCCTGCCCGGCCATGCTACGCTAAGTAAATCTTCCCTGGAATTTTCCACTGATTTCATCCATTGAAATAAGCCCTATACCCTATTCTTATACCAAATAATATATACAAAAAAGAAATAAGGTAAATGATAGTGCCATACACCTGGAATTGGCTAATTATCACCTGACAACATCTCACGTGCACTCATTCGCTAATTTTAGCTGTTTATTTCCCCTTGAAATATGCCGTATAATCTATTCTCGTAATAAAAATATATATAAGGAGGGAAGGGAGAAGCCAAAGTGATATTTACATTCACCTGGAACTACCTAATTTATTATGTATTGTCTAGATTTCCTGCCAATCATTTCAGAGCATATATATTAGCAGCTGTCACCAGGCTGAGATTGGCAGCACTGCACTCCCCCTAGGCAGGCCACCACACACTGTATTCAGTTTACTGTCGTCTTTCAAGGTGAAAGCACGACGAATTCGCGCCTGTCAAATTCAGCCGCGTTTCAGCCCCATGCAAAGGGCCCTGAATGTTACTGATCCTAAATATGCTGATATTAAACCAAAATAGTTAACACACATGAGAATGTTACAGTGTAATGTGAAAATAAATCACAGAAATGTGTGCTAAGAAGCCTCCTATGCCACTCTGAACAGGGTTCTAAGTATACAATCCATAAAGTAATTCTATCATAAATGAGGCACATGCAGTGATCAAGTGGTGTGGGAAGTGGTCTGCTGTCTGAAAGGACACAAATTTAACCATAGGATGAAGCAAGGAACATACTGATTACTTGGAAAGACTGAGGACCAGTCAGTAATAAAGAGACTGGGTTTTGAGAACAACAGGTCAGTGGTCATGGCCACAGGACCTACACTCTACAGAGTATGCTTAGTACTGTATCTCATACATTTTTTCATAGTATACTCCTTTTACTCTAACCTGACCTCAAAATGCCATCTTTCTATCTTGACAGATGACTTGCACCAGAAGAATAACACAAGAATATAAAGCTGGTCCCACAGAAGTGCTGTGGAAAGGATGTACAATCACGGAATTATTTTATTCTCCTATTGAGCTATGAGAACTAAGTTGCAAAAGAACATAGAAATGGGGGGGGGGGCAGTTATGGTGAAAATTTAGGTAGTAATGTACAGGCAAGGACAGTGTGTTTAACCTAACAAAGATTCATAACCTCTTTCAGCTCAATTGATAGCCATGTGTTGTCACTCTAGAGTTAAATGAACTAGTCGCCAAGGAGACTCATTCCTACCTCACAACGAAGACTCATCAAACTTCATGCAACCATGATTTAGTATTCAAGCAATGGGAGTGGCCCAGTTCTGTCAGGTGAAAACAAACTGACTAAAATCATGCCAGTACAGCATTAACCAAAGGCACCGCAACTCTCTCAAAACTAACTCACGATACAAACACCTAGAGGAGGCTATATGCACCACTCTACAGCACTTTTAGCAATATGAGTACTTATCATACAGAACAACTAGGTTTAATCTGAGGCCACAGTTTATGAGCAATGCAACATTAATCATGCCTGGTGTTGTAGAGGGACACTGGCATGTAGTGACACCAATACAGCCTGACAACTCTGTTATTTGGTTATACAATATCTCACTTCCCTCCATATCCCCTAAAAGGAGGCTGGTGATGTGCAGAAGGGTAATAGCCTGCACTCCACCAGGTTACACATCCAGATGAGCCTGGGACCACAACAATAACAAGCAGAGACTAGCCAAAATGCAAAGCACCATTAACCATATTTATACATACACTGTAGTCTATTTATCTTATCGTGTCCTTTTGCAGCTTATACCATATCATATAACTTAGTGACATAAGAAGCCAAAACTACAGCTCCGCGCCCTTTCCATACACTTCTTCTAGTGTTAATCTCTTGCTCAAACTCGGTATTCAAGATGGAGAGATGGTAGTTTTAGGCCACGTTAGAGTAAAATGGGTATAGGCTTTTGATTTCCAGTTTGCCCAACTAAAGAGCCTAAACAAATGGGTTCTGATAGGCATCATATCACTCAGTACAGTATTTGAGTAAACTGCTGTTTGACTTCACTTCTATCCCTAACCTTTTATAACTCAGGTGATGGGCAAGTGTGATCAGATTAGAAGGTTGATTTAAGTACCGTACAGTCATTTTGTCTTAATTTTGCCCAAATTTTTATCCTTTTGCATCTTATTTCACATAGGTCAGTGGCAGAAGAAGACAATACTGTGGCTCTGCATCCTTTCCACAGCACTGTTTCATAACTTGCATTATATTCTAGTATTAACCTATTGTTACAACTTAATACTGAAGATGAGGGTGAATCCCCAGAGCTAGGACAAATGGACCATATTGCTCTGCAGGGCATGGAGAGATCCTTCGAGAGACCACAACATCTATCACCAGAAATATGGTACGCTACCTTGGTGCAGGCCTGAACTGCCAAACCCTCTGGTCATGAAGCACAAGCACTACCACTGAGCCGTTTTGGCCCCATATTGAAAATGAAGAGATGGTCGTTGTGGACCAAGTTGAAGTAAAATGGTGTACAACGGCTAAAGAGACTCATTCTTACTCCAAACAAAGGCTCATCAATTTCCTGTAACTACAACATCAGATTGTGGGAATGGACCAGTTGTAAGGTGTAAACAAAGCACTATAATCGCAGGCTAAAGTTAAAGCATAAAGTACTCTCATGCTTTTACATACATTGACCTTTCTTCTTCCAGTCTACCCACCCAAACCGCCTCAACATACAGATGAATGGTAGGCACCAGGTCAGTTTGTATACTGATGAACTGCTGCTTGATTAGCGTCTGCCTTGCTTATCTGGAAAGAGAAAATATCTAGTCATCATAACCATAGTCATTCCTGTTTTTCTTTCCCAATAGGTAGGCCCAATGAGTAAACCTCATAGAATCAGATCAAAGCAACAGTACTGTATTCCCAAATAAATGAGGCACACTATCATCCACTCATCATTCAAGCCTCTGGAATCCTGCCTCACCTTTGCAGGCATAACTATTTATGTACTTGACAGCAACATTAAATTCAAATATCACTTATCATCCCATCCTCTCTTTCCTTGATTTCAACATGTGTCCATTAGGACAGCAGACCACATCTCTACGTGCTCGGCCACCTCCTGGCGCAAACTGCTAATGTATTTATAAGATGAACAAAAGGAACACTAGATACTCCAGTTCATCAATACTGTACAGTACTGACATTTTGTATTTATACTAAGGCTATTCTGTAACTACTGTATACAGAACAAGACCATTTATATACATTCAAGCTTTGGGGCTAAATATTGTCTATGCACAGAACACTCAGGCTCTTATAACATAATCTAGGCTTAATAAAATTGTTTGGTATTACAATAAAGGTCCTCTCATTCGGCATCTGGTCTTACAGTATTTCTGGTCTTTCAGCGGTTTTCATAAATACAGTAGTCCCATTACGAAAGGTCTCTGCTCTTCCGGCACGTATGCTAAGCCAATCAGCCAATTTTGTGGTGCTAGCGCTAGATCTAGCACTTTTCATAATAATTTAGCACCAATAAATATTAGATTTTCTTCTATATCTAGCACGTTTTGAAGTCTGTTTTAACGCGAAAGTTTGAACAGGTCACCTAATGCTCAGCGCGTTTTAAAGTTGCGCTTAGCAATATGATGATTTCTGCTTGCCAACACTGCATGTGCTGTCAGCCATCATGACTCCTGAGTATCAGGCTTTGTGAGCAGGACCTTTTGAAAGTTTGGAAACTTTGTTGTGCTATTTACGCCATCCTCTCATTCTCGTGTTGCGCTATGGCCTCTGCTTGTGGAAAACCTACTGATGTGAAAAAATGCACCCATAAGGTGCTGACTATCACCAACACAATTGAATTATTGAAAAAATTGGAGGCAGGTGTTCCTAGGATGAAGATAATGGAAGATTTCGGTGTGAGCTCTTCCACTATGTACCGTATGACCTTAAGAAACATAAGGCCGATTTAGTGCTTAGGGTTAACAAATAATACTTGCTAGACACTGTGATTGCATTGGGATGACCAACCATGATTGCTAGAAGCTTTTTGGCAGGTTATCCCGGTCATCTGGCAGTTTTTGCTCTTTCAGCACCTGCTTGGTCCTGAAGATGCCAAATGAGAGGACTTTCACTGTAACTGTAACCGAAAACCAGAGTTGTACTTACCATGTAGGCTGGTCATCTACCCTAAAATGCTGTGAATTGTGACAGTCTAACCCAGGAGTTTCAACCTCTGAGAAGTTGTATGAGATAGTTTATTTGTGTGGTCATATAGGCAAACTAGAGATACAGGCAATCTGCATTACAAGTAAGGCATGGGGTTCAAAATATATACAGTACTGTACAGTCACTCCCCATCTAATGTACAGTGTATTGTGTGTACACAAAATGCTAATAAAAAGAGAAACAACTTTCAGTTTTGCACCTGGTTCATAGGCCTATATATCTGTGGAGAAAAAAAACAAATTCAAAATAAGGATTGTGCCAGACTTAACCCACTGGCGCCCAGCATAATATACAATGGACGGAACTGGGCATTTTCAAAACTTAATAATGAAGGGAACCCTCAGGTAGGGTCCTAAGAGCTTCACCACATTGAATTGATAGACGGAGGGTGAGACGCTTACTACCCGTCCAGCAAAACACCTCACACAGGATCTCTGGGCACTAATGGGTTAACCTGCCCTGTCCCATCGACATATGGGTACGTTGCAACATTTTGCATTTGCCAGTCCCGGCGACGTACTGGTACGTCGTGCAATTGCAAGGTCCCTAATTTGCACAATTTTCAATTTTCGCGCGTGATTTTTCGTACGTATACACGGGACACCTTCCTCTATTCCTCTACAAGATGCCAAGCAGGGACAATGCCTTACACCGCATAACCTCCCCCCTCCCCCCTCACGCCATTGTCTTGACAATTCACCTGTTACCAGTGACCTGGCCAGTAAAGATATTCAGGGCCAGAGTGATTCCCCAATCGATGACAATGTGGTGGACAAAGTTTACATAGCATTAGGAGAAGAAATAGTCAGAAATAATGATCAGGTAATGTGGCAAAAAAAAGGTCTGGTATGGTGATTAGTTAGTGAGTGAAACAATGCTTATAATGCCTATATTACTGCTTGAAAACCAATATACTCTCATACTACATATAAATTCGTACGAAGTAACTAAATACCATTTATGAGTTGTGTGAAATAGTTACCCTCCCATAGAACTAGTTTTCTTTGGTGCCAGCTTGTTAGAAAACCCAGTCAGGTAAGGAGGAACTCCTACCTGGATCGAGTATTTTAAACCTCAGGTCAGTGATTTCTCTATGAATTTTCGATGTTTCTCACCAAAAGAGGAGGTTTTAGCCAAAAAAAAAATTTTGGAAAATATCTCGGGATTGGGGGATGTCGGAGGTGCGGAAAACCTCGGGACATGACGGGTTAAACACTGGCAACTCTATCAGTTTCTTTAAACTGATTTGAAAATATTCAGATGCTTGTTCAAGTGCGTGACTTGGGCCTCTTTAGTGAAGTCAGACTTGAATCTTGATTCTAAATCTTGCCAAGATAAGTTGGCCGAGGCTGACATGGGTATGGTAAGCTGTGAAGATGGGCCTGAGGCAGGTCCTCAGAGTGACTTCCAAGTGTGACTCATTATGGTATGGGCAGGTTCTCTCTAGCACTGCCAATCCAGTGGGGGGCAAGGGGAGGGTAGCATCTGAGTACAGCTGAGCAGTACCCTCACTCTGCATGCACTAGTCATTACTGTACCACAATTCTTGCCCTGGGAGCAAGGGAAGAAAAAAGGTGAACTGAGGATATATTAGGATGAGTGGCTTAAGAATATATGGAGGAGTTTGTGTGACTGTGACAAAAGAAAATACGAAGAATTTAGTGCACAATTCAAAGAAATATGATGACAAGGGCAAGCAATTCAAGGAAACAAGGTAAGAAGTGTGAGTGCACCATGAAATGAGAAGTGTGAATGAGTCAAGGAGAATACTAATGACTGTACAGAACTTATGCTTCAAACAGGAGGGCTGATCATAAGTGAACGAAGGCATACTGTTATGAAAGAGAAAGAAAGTGAAAGCTTTTCTGTATAAATTTTAGGAATAAAAGATGGTCTTCCCACAGCTGCAGTATGGTAGCTACACTGACATACTTCTGTGCAAACTGCCTTGACGATTAAGGAACATACAAGAATATAGCTATGGTCCCAAAGTTTGTGTTTACTGTATATGATATGACAAATTACTTCAAAAATCTCTTTCAATTTCCATTAAAGAAATATACAGTATATATGTGGGGGTATTGGTCCAAGGAACAATCATGCCATGTTTCAAGTGAACTGCTGAAGAAGTAAAGGAATGGCACCCACCTGAAAAAGTTTCTGAAAGAAAGAGGGAGAAGAAAATGTCATACTGATTAGCTGTAAACAATTTAGGTGGCTGTTCAAATGCAACAACTTAAGTTAATTTTTACACAATTTTAGTCTGCAGGAAAATGGGTAAAGTTTACATTTACTTTGAAGCCTGCTGAAGGGAGATTGAGCTGACAGGTTGAGACTGGCTACCACCTTTACCTACACCTTGCCCTGATTTTTTTACAATTTGCAGCTTACTGTATTTCACACACCTCCGTGGCAGAAAAAAGGCAATGCTACAGCTCCACAGACTTCCTATAGCACTTCTTTGTCCTAGTATTATATTCTACTATTAATATACTGTTAAAACTAAGCATTAAAGATGCAAAGATGTGAATTTTAGGTTTAGAAAAAAAAGGCCTAGTTTAAAGGAAATGCTGAGCCAATATATACCACACAGTGTGCCGGTTCAGGCCATGACTGTGTGGGGAACACTTTTAGTTTGCCCCAAGACGCGCTTCGAATCCCAGGCTGCAGCTTGGAGGACAAAAACACGGCTCTAGTCCAGTTCAACCAGACTAATAAAGCTCCATTGATCACTGGGATACACAAGCCTCTTCACCACAACAAGAGAGTGCTCCATCGAAGAAGGCCCACTCCATGCCAGCAACTTAGCCAAACTTCAGCCAGCAACTTCACCGCACCTCAGCCAGCAACTTCACCGCACCTCAGCCAGCAACTTAACCAAACCTCAGCCAGTGACCAGGATAAATCACAGCTAAACCAACAATTCCACCTTAGACGATTCCGGTGCTGTTCCTCCATCACTTCCCCTCTCAGACTTCTTCATGGCTGATATTAAAATTTCTTCAGCTGATGTATTTTCTGCCATCACAAGCCTCAATATTAACAAAGCATATGGGCCTGATGGAGTCCCTCCTGTTGTCCTCAAGAACTGTGCTTCAGTGCTTGCACCCTGCCCAGGTAAACTCCTTCGCCTTTGTCTGTCAACTTGTACCTTTCCTTCTTGCTGGAAGTTTGCTCTCATTCAGCCAGTCCCAAAGAAGGGTGACCATTTCTAACTCACAAACTATTGTCCAACTGCTCTAACATCCTGTGTCTCAAAAGTTTTCGAGCCAGTTCTTAATAGAAAAATTTTAAAGCTCTTTCCTATCATGCCCTTCTTTCTGATCGTCACTATGGGTTCTGTCAGGGACGCTCCACTGGCGATCTTCTCACCTACCTTTCAGACTCCTGGTCATCGTCCTTTCGAGACTTTGACGAAAGCTTTGCCAGTACACTTGACATCTCAAAAGCTATTGATCGAGTCTGGTATAAGTCTTTAATTTCCAAAGTGCCCTCTTACGGTTTCTATCCTTCTATCTGTGCCTTCATCTATAGTTTCCTTTCTGGTCATTCTATAGCTGTCGTTGTAGACAGCCATCGTTCTTCTTCTAGACCTATCAACAGTGGTGTTCCTCTGGGCTCTGTCCTATCACCAACTCTCTTCCTTTTATTCATCAATGACCTTCTGAGCTGTACATCTAGCCCTATCCACTCGTACGCTGATATCACCCTTCACCTTTCCATTAGGTTCCCGCAACGTCCATCTCAGCAGTTACGGTACTTCAACAAACAAGGGATGAGGCTATGGTACACCTAATGTCTGACCTGGCTCGTATCCCTGACCGGGGTAAAAATAATCTAGTTTTTAATGCATCAAAAACTCAGTTTTTACACATATCAACCTCTCAAAATCTTCCACAGGAGTACCCACTAATGTTTAATAATATCCAGCTCAATCCTGCATCATCCTTGAAAATGCTTGGGGTTTCATTCACTCGGGACTTATCTTGGAAAGATCATACTGCATCTCTTGTAAAATCTGCTTCCAAGAGATTAGGTGTGCTAAGCTGACTCCGTCCCTTCTTTGCCCCTGCAGTGTGTTGACTTTATACACTGGTTTTATCCGCCCCTGTTTAGAGAACAACTCTCATGTGTGCGGAGGCTCCCCACATGCAGCTCTTCTCAATAGGATGGAGTCAAAGGCTTTTCGTCTCATCAACTCTCCTCCTCTTTACTGGCTCCCTTCAACCTCTGTCTCTTCGCCACACTGTTGCATCTTTATCACTTTTCTATCACTACTTCAATGGTCACTGCTCCTCTGAACTGTCTGCATGCATCCCTCCACCTTTACGACGGGTGCTTGCACCCATCTAGCAACAAACTCTTATCCCTTTTGTGTCCAAGTCTCTAATGCAAGAGCTAACCATTACTCCCAGTCCTTCAATTATGCAACAGGTCAACTCTGGAACTATTTCCCTCTATCTGTATTTCCTACTTCCTGTGGTCTCCAGTCTTTCAAACGCAGTGTGTCCAGACATCTTAAAATGAACGGATCTTGAATTTGGCTCTCTTTTGTATTGTTTTTGTTTTTTCTTGGAAGGAACGGTTTGCAGGCTCCGGCCTTTGGTTCCTTCTTGCATTAAAAAAAAAAAAACTAAGTCACAACTACCCGGTAACCTAGCTGCAAGATTGCACCCAGACCATCAGCAAGGCCCAAACCAGGCCAAACACCACCACCATGTGCTATAACAGAAAGTAGTCGACCACTTAGAAAATAACAATCTTATTAGTAATTCCCAACATGGTTTCCGAACAGGGATATCTTGTCTGACACAGTTACCGGAGTTCTTTGAAGAGCTAGAGGATGCACTTGACGAAGGGGTTAGTGTGGACATCGTATATTTAGACTGCAGGAAAGCCTTTGACACTGTCCCCCACCTTCACTTGCTCAGCAAGCTATGGGCAGTGCCAGTCTCTGGTGATATCTTACTCTGGATTGAGAACTTTCTGAGCAGGAGGGTCCAACGTGTTGTCATCAAGGACTCACATTAATGTGGCTAAGGGTCTGGAGTTGAGTACCTGACGGAAGTATGCACGGGCTGATACTCTTCCTACTGTATATAAATGACCTTATGAACTCGATACAATCAAGCAATAAGCACTTTACAGATGATGCCATGCTGTTCAGGAGACTCGGAAACCCAGCAGATAGAGAGTTTCTTCAGGAAGACATCACCAGACTACGGGAGTGGAGCAGAAAATGCCTTCTGAATTTCAACAAGGAGAAATGTAAGGTCATGCATCTGGGGAAGGGAAATCCAGAGTACCAGTACCATATGGGTTACACTCCAATAACCACCACAGAGGAGGAGAAGGACCTAGGCGTATATGTTACCCCCAACTTGAAACTAACAGTACAAGTAACCAAGGCAGCAGCCAGGACAAACTCCATGGTGGGACTTTGAAGAAAAACATACACATTCCTGGATGCAAAGGTGTTTCTCCCTTTGTATAAATCTCTTATCAGACCCCAGCTGGAATACAATATCCAAGCACGGTCACCTTACACCTGTCTAGACATTAGCAAGGTAGAACATGTACAACGGAGAGCCACTAAACTAGTCCCAGAGCTATCTGAACTGTCCTACAGGGAAAAGCTGGCCCGTCTTGGCCTCACCACACTGGAGGAAAGGAGGATACATGGTGACATGATCCAGATGTACAAGGTACTCCACGGTATTGATGTGGTTAAAGATGGAAACTTTCTACAACTTGCATCAAGAGACAACCAACCGAACACAAGAGGACACAGCCTGAAGCTAGCTAAACTTAGGCACAGAACCACACAGAGGACAAAATTTTTTAATGCAAGAGTGATGAACCATTGGAATAGTCTCCCAGATGTAGAAGTCAGGCACCAGATTGTGAATGCTTTTAAAAATTTGTGTGACAAGTATGTTGAGATTGTAAAAGAGAGAGAAGGCACCTATTATGAGCACTGACTCATGTGCCTCTTAACTATCACTAAAGGTATGGTATGCAATTACTGACATCACAACCCACTTCAAAACTTCAGCCGGTTAATCATAGCTTCTACACGGCTCAGATCCCTGGCCATCTTTTTATCAACACTCATACCCTCGGCATTCAGCAATCTGCTCTTTCCAAAATCAATGATACGAACGCCATAATTTCCGGGCAGTCCGCACACCATCACGTTCATCTCGTGGATGTCGTTGTGCATGTAACCGGCCTTATGAATCTGCTTCACTGCCCGTCGCACACCATTCTCAATCCGGATCCTGTCAATACTGTCAATGCCATAACCGCTTTTGTAAAACTCTTCCATGGGTGTGCCTTCCACGTACTCCATCAATATTACCTTACGGTCAGAGCAGACTGCGTACACCTTGGGTGCTCCCCCAATCCCGTCCAGCTTGGCCATTACATGCGCTTGCCAATACGTGGTGTCATCGCCATACACATCTCGTCGCTCATACCCTACCTTCAAACAAGCCTTCTGACCCTTGTATGTAACCAGCAACACTTGTCCATCCACCCCGCAACCCAGCTACTTAATGACAGCAACTTCTGCCATCAGTTCCATGTAAGACTTCACTAGCAATTTGTCGTCTATCCCCAACTTCTGCAAGGCATTGCACCTCAGGTACTCCTCTGGCAAACTTGCACCAGACATTGTGCCTTATTGAGATAGTACTTTATTAAACTTAAGCAATACCAAGTAAGCAATACTAAGTAAGCAATACTACAGTATGTGCTGATACAAAAATGAACAACACAAAGTCCCAGGAAAACAAGAAATTTCTCGAGCATAACAGTACATGGACAGGCGAGTGATTATACCTACACTTTAGAGCCATCTCGGAACTCCCCTTGTTTGTTGACGTTTTGAAACTGAGGCAAACTCGCAACTGGGACAATTATTGTTCTTTAAGAATCAATATGTTTACCAGAATTGTATTTATTTTTTGCTCTATTAATTTCCCTCAATAAATAGAAGTTTTAGCACCAGTCTAGTTTGCGAAATTCTATCTCAGTTTTGGTGATGTAATAGGTTGAGATCAACTATCCGTGCCTCCTTGGTCCGTGGTTTTGTGTTTATCTGTGGGACGTGATTTTTTTTTTTTTCTGTATATTGACATTGGAAAAGCACAGTATGAACATACTAACATGCCAGATACATCAGTAAATTGGTAAGGAGTCTTCAACTTTCTAGTACCTCGCCTTTATACCATAGTATTCTCTTGTATGCTACTTTACCCTTCTTTATTATCGCCACAGTTTGCAAAAGCGCCAAATTATTCGATTACACTGCTTTTCACACACACAAAAAAAAAAAATCTGGGACAAGCGTGTGAATAGGTGTTTTTGACAAATTTTGATATGCTTAATTCAAATTTCAAAACAGTTTTGCTCTGTCACCTCTAGTTTTTTTGTTTTCACATCCCGTATTTTTTTTATTATAATGCATATATTTATAATACAATGAGTTTATTTCATATATTAAAATGGCATATTGCAGAACGAAACAAAACAGACACACAACACGGACAGAACTAAATATTACACTTACTTGGTTATAAGCAAATACAGTAGACACATCATAGTACTACAGACAGTCTGAAGTGAGTTTTTTTTGGAAGATCTGGTGTACTTTGCCTTCGGGATGTCGCGCAGGAGCATCCAGCAGAAGTCCCCCATCATGCTGGGGTTCCACTTGCCTTGGTAGTTGCTCTCCATCTTCGTTATATCTTGGTGGAACCTTTCCCCATGTTTGTCACTTATTGCTCCGAGGTTCGGGAGGAAAAAGTTGAGGTGGGAGTAGAGGAAGTGAATCTTGAGAGACATTCGGCACCCCATATCCTGATAAGCCTGCAACAACTTTATGACACGCTATTTGTAATCTAGTGCCCGTGTGTTACCAAGGAAGCCATGGCAGACTGACTTAAATGCCTCCCATGCTCTAGGTTCCTTCAAGTTGAGCCACTCCTCAAATACCTCATCCTTCAGCACCTCCCGGATCTGAGGTCCGATGAAGATATCCTCCTTGAGCTTAGCAGAACTGAGAGCTGGGAACAGAGTGCACAGGTGTTGGAAGGCAGCGCCATCCTTGTCCATGGCGTTCACGAATTTCTTCATAAGGCTAAGCTTGGTATGAAGAGGGGGAAGAAGCACCTTGTTCATGTGCACCAGAGGATTTTCTTGGACACTGTGTTTCCCAGGCACGAAAGTGCTCCTAGACCCCCAGTCCTGTGTGTAGTGCTTGGACACAGCCCGACTGTTTGACCTTGTTGTGGTGCGTGTTTTAAACAAAGTTCCAAGAAAATAGGACGGGAAATGGATTTTTGGCGAATATTTTGGGTCTTGGCCTATACGTATACATGTACGTACATGTTTACATGTACTGTATATCTCAAAAACTAGAGGTGATGAGTGAAAACGGATTTCGAATCTGAAATCAGCACCCCAAAATTAGGTTAGAACACCTAATTTCATGCTTGCCTCAAATTTTACCAGTGTTATCAACCATCTCATTACATGGCAGTTCATGTACTTCATAAGTCATTTTAATCTGGGCATCCAAGATTTTTTACTTTATATCTGCTTGTTAGGTTTATTGATGGTAGGATTTTACCATAGGATTACTTTGTGTTAACTGAACACATTTTCGTAGCCGTTTTTTTCTTTTTTTCCTTTTTGTTGGTTCACTCCAAACTTTCATATATATAATTATTTATATATGGAATACTTCTTCATAAATCACTAAAAAATTTGATTATTTTTAAAAATAATAAATTTTTTTTTAAAAAGGTAATTAACAATATATATCAGGGCAAAAATAATAGTCTGGCTTAATGACCATAGCCATTAGATTTGGACGATAGTCGTAAAAAAAAGATCAGATTGGTCTGATCTCCAGGAAGGAACTGCACATCGACATTTGGAGAGCTACTCAGAAGTATAAATGGTAATCAACGTAGCTTAGCCTGATGCATTGAAAGCACTAGGCAGAAATTATATAAAGCAGAAACAGCAGTTGCATTCAACCTAGTGCGCTTACAAATATATATATATATATATATATATATATATATATATATATATATATATATATATATATATATATATATATATATATATATATACAAGAAAGAAGGAACCAAAGGCCAGTAGACCGTTCCCTCCAAGAAAAAAACAAAAACAATACAAAAGAGAGCCAAATTCAAGATCCGTCCATTTCGAGATGCCTGGACACACTGCGTTTGAAAGACTGGAGATCATAGGAAGTAGGAAATACAGACAGAGGAAGACAGTTCCAGAGTTGACCAGATGCATAAATGAAGGATTTAGAGTAACGGTTAACTCTTACATTAGAGTTGGACAGAATAGGGATGAGAGTTTGTTGCTAGAAGGGTGCTACGCATCTGTCGAGGAGGTGGAGAGATGCAAGCAGACAGTTCAGAGGAGCAGCGACCATTGAAGTAGCGATAGAAAAGAGAGAAAGATGCAACAGTGCGGCGAAGAGACAGAGGTTGAAGGGAGCCAGTAAGAGGAGGAGAGTTGATGAGAAGAAAAGCCTTTGACTCCACCCTATTGAGAAAAACTGTATATGGGGAGCCTCCCCACACTTGAGAGTTGTACTCTAAACAGGGGCGATTAAAACCCGTGTATAAAGTCAACAACTGTGCAGGCGTAAAGAAGGCACGGAGTCAGCTTAGCACACCTAATCTCCTGGAAGCAGATTTTACAAGAGATGAAATATGGTCTTTCCAAGATAAGTCCCGAGTGAATGAAACCCCAAGCAAGTTCCAGGATGATGCAGGATTGAGCTGGATATTATTAAACTTTAGTGGGTACTCCTGTGGTAGACTGTGTCGGGTTAATAGGTGTAAAAACTGAGTTTTTGATGCATTTAAAACAACAAGATTATTTTTACCCCAGTCAGAGATACGAGCCAAGTCAGACATTAGGTGCGCCATAGCCTCATCCCTTGTTCGTTGAAGTAACTGCTGAGATGGACGTTGTGGGAACCGAATGGAAAGGTGAAGGGTGAAATCATCAGCGTTCGAGTGGATAGGGTTAGATGTATAGCTAAGAAGGTCATTGATGAATAACAGGAAGAGAGTTGGTAATAGGACAGAGCCCTGAGGAACACCACCGTTGATAGATCTAGGAGAAGAACGATGGCTGTCTACAACAGCGGCTATAGAACGACCAGAAAGGAAGCTAGAGATGAAGACACAGATATAAGGATAAAAACCGCAAGAGGGCAATTTGGAAATTAAAGATTTATGCCAGACTTGATCGAAAGCCTTTGAGATGTCAAATGCGATGGCAAAGCTTTCGCCCAAGTCTCTAAAGGAGGATGACCAGGAGTCTGAAAGGTAGGTGAGAAGATCGCCAGTGGAGCGTTCCTGACGGAACCTATACTGACGATCAGAAAAGAAGGTTGTGATTGGGAAGATGCCTTAAAATTTTTCTGTAAAGAATTGACTCGAAAACTTTTGAGACACAGGATGTTAAAGCAATTGGACGATAGTTAGAGATTTGGGAATGGTCACCCTTCTTTGGGACTGGCTGAATGAGAGGAAACATCCAGCAAGAAGGATAGGTACAAGTTGATAGACAAAGGCGAAACAGTTTACCTAGGCAGGGTGTATGCACTGAAGCACAGTTCTTGAGAACAACAGGAGGGACTCCATCAGGCCCATATGCCTTGTTAGCATTTCCTTGTTAGTATATATATAGATAGATAGATATAGATAGATAGATACAGATAGATAGATAGATAGATATACGTGATTTACGATTCATTAAATAATCTGGCTTATGTTCCCTTACCCTAATCCTTATATTTACACGTGGGTTTCTGCTCGCTCTGCCAGCGCCACTTGCCGGGCTGCTTCGGTCCGGCTCTTTGAAAAGCGTTGACAGACGCACCGAAAAACGAGTTGTTCCAATTTTAACCAAAAGAAGGACACTAAGAATATTCACATTATATTGCAATTTTAGCAACGTTTAAGAAAAATTTTGGCAACTGTAACTTACACCATTAAATTTAATTCCAGTGTTATTATATGAATGGAGAGTCAGTTTGAAAAACTCTAGCTAGTTCGGGAATATGGTTCATCAATTGATATGAATTATATTCTTAGAGCTCGACTCTCAGATTTACTTCCGAGTTTCTGCCTGCCTGCCTGCACCCGTCACCCAACCTGTTCCTCTTCGACTGTCTGAGAAGCATCGTTAGACGCAGCGAAGAACGTGTCATTCCAATATGGACCAACAGTGATGCTAAAAAAAAAAAAAAAAGGAAAAAAAAAATCTTCCTTTTCCATTTTAGCAACTTTTACATAATTTGAGGGAAACTTACACCCTGAACTTTTTAGAGAATTCTGCATGCATCACCCTCTATTTCCTTAGAGGACAGACAAACAGACAGACACTGTACGAGTTTTGTTATTTTCCTTCAATACTGTAAAAATACTTTTTCATGCATGCATCTCCAATGCACTTTTATTTTTTGTAAGTATCCTATCTGCCTTAGATGTTTTTTTTTTCTTATAAAACCATTTATATCACACCGTCTTTACAATCGATCACTTTATATGCTTCAATGCAATGCACTTAACCTCTTCAACCGCAGGACGAGCCAGATGATTTTATTCTGATTAGGAACATCCTGTGTTGATGGACTTAAAGAAGTCTGTATCGAACGTTCAGTTCTTTTATGTGTTCATTTCCCGTCAGACGTTAGCCATTCAGTGTCCTCGTTTGTTCTTCTTGTAAGTTTATTGCATTATTTTTTTTATTTTGTACACTTTCTTTCCCGTTTTCATATTCCACTAAATTACGAACGAGACACACACACACACACACACACACACACACACACACACACACACACACACACACACACACACACACACACACACACACACACACACACACTGGAAAAAGTGGAGAAGAAAGAGGAAGGACGCAGGTTATTTGATTTGGTGTCCACATTGTTCCTGTCGCCGCCTTGAGGTGACCAGCTACATGTAAGATTTTCCTCCCACCGTCTCCAGACGTCCTTTCTTACTTGACTACTCTTGTGTATATGTGTACGTGGGTGCGTACGTGTGTGTGTGTGTGTGTGTGTGTGTGTGTGTGTAAGTTTGAACTTTTGCCTAGACCACGAATGTCTTTTGCCTATTTCATACTGAACAGACTGGCGGACACAGTTTGTTTACTTTGTTGAACTGCTTTGCTATGTACCGAACACATACCATTTTCCCCAGCATGGTCGGAACAGATCTGGTATTTTGCTCCAGCCAACATCAGACGATTTTATTCAGCTGAGCCTGATTCATAGAAACTTGACGGTGTTAACCCTTCATTCTCTACAAGACGTGCTTTGTTGACCAGGCCGGGGTGTATGTTTATTTATGCTTTGACAACGAATCGTTTTTGTCGGAATCACCTTCAGTGATCAGGCTGGTGAACTCAGTCGTTTTTTTCTTCATTTACGGACCTATTTTACCATCTTAAAGAGGAGTCTGTACCCGTCTATTTACTAGACGCATTTCTTGGCCTGTCCCTTGCTTACCTGCAAGAGTTCACCTCTGCCCCATTCACGGATTACTGTACTTTTACAAGAATCTTTTATATGATCTAAGTATCATTTTTTACCCTAACGTCGCCCAAATGTTTATCGTCTTGCAACTTATTTCACATAGGCGGAAAATTTTTCGTGACTGTTATTACTTTGTATTGTTAAACTATTGTTTAGCAGATTAAATACCCAAGATGAAGAGACAGCATTTTAAAGCCAAGTTATGATAGAAGCAATATAATGGACTCACATGTTTCTTCCTCATCCCTGACTTGCGTTTGAAAGCCAGCTAATGCGGGTCGTCTTCCAGAAGGCTAAGGCTTAGCAACAATTTCGTATATTGTACGTCTTTTTGACGCTCGTTTGGTGTTCATCACCTCTGGGGGGGATGGGACCTGAGGCCAGATTCTGCGTCTTGTAACTTAATGAAAAACTCTAAGGAAAGTACCAACCAAGGAACCAACTCTAACCTTGGATGATGTGTCACCCGTCATTCTCCTTCGTAAGGTCCTTTCCAATTTGCGTCAGAGGAAAAATACAATCACTCTGCTGGGAGGTTCCAGCGAAAGGCATGGACTTCGAGGGAAACTTGTTAGAGAGCCACACCGAGTAACGGCTGAGTACTGTGGGTTGGAACGGTATGTACTACATTTTGCTGGTTATACAAAATGAACAAATATTTTAAGCATATGGTAAGTGATTAGTCATTGGCGTGTTAGTGGCAACGGACTGTATTATACAAGCTAGCTTTATTTATAACAGTGCAGCTACAAAAAGATGGAGGTAGTAGCAGTATTAGTTGTTCCCTAGGCAGTCTGGCCAAACAGCCCCGAGTCCCAAAGGAAGGCTATGGCCGAAACCAGGCTTTCCCACAGAGCTCTCAAGGAATGTATGTTGTGTTGTTGGCGTAGGTGACTGTGTCCAATGCAGTCTTCCATAATGTGCTTAATAGTATGGGGTGCTGGGTTACATTTTGGACAGGCATCAGCGATGGAGTCATCCAGCCTCTTCTGGTAACTTAAGAGGGCTGGATGATGCCCACATCTCAGCCTGGCCAGGTGGACCCTGTCCTCACGAGGGAGATAGGATTCAGAAGGGTGGATGTCAGGAGGCCGTGCATGCAGCTGTGTATTGTCTTTAAGTGACTGAATGAAGTGGCGAGTGATTTGAGTATGGATATGCTTCTGGAAGTTGGTGTGAGGTGGGCGAGAGGGGAGAGATGACAGTATTTGTGTATGGTATCGTGTGCTGGGTGTTGTTTTGGTGTTCCTTGGTGTGTGGATGTGCTGTCATGTAGTGCTGTGGATGCCGTGGGTTTGTGGAGGCTGCAGTGAGACTTTGGGTGCCTCTCATGTCTAGGTGATCCTTGACTTTGAGGACTTTGGTTTCTTGATGTAGGTGGTCTGTGTGTGTACTGTAGTAGCTGCGCAGCCTGTGATTATTTTTAGGGCCTTGTTCTTTATGGTCTGTAGAGTTGTAGCGTGTTTTAGAGAGGTTAGGAGCCCAGGCAGGGCTTGCATATTTCATCACTGAACATATGTATTGTTTGTATACTGTGGTGGTGGTTTCTTTGTTGTGTCCGAATGTTGTATGGGCAAGTGACCTCAAGGCATTGAGTCTTGGTGTTATTTTATTTTTAATGTTTGTGAAGTGTTGTTTAAATAACAATGATGTATTGTATGTTACACCAAGGATTTTTTTTTTTTTTTGGGGGGGGGTATGGGAGTGTTGTTTATGGTGAGTTGTGGAATGTGACTGTGTTCTGCTGTCCTGTTTGTGAGAAGGGTCACTGTAGATTGGCTGGGCCTATTTTGAGCCTGTTTGTGGTGAACCATTCGTGTTGTGTGTTGACGTAAGGTTGGAGGATGTGTGCAGCTGTGTTTGAGTTTTGGTCTGTACGTGTAAGTGTTATATCATCTGCATAGGAAGCTATGTGTATCTGTGGTGTGTGGGGTGTGGGTATGTCGTGCATGTATAGGTTTAAAAGTGTAGGGGACAAAGCAGATCCTTGGGGGACGCCATTTGTGAAGTTTCTGATGTTCGACGACTGACCGGCAAATGTTACATGTCCACATCTGCCTGCTAAGTAGTTTGCCAGCCATCTTTTTGTGTTATTGAGCATGTTTGTGTTAAATGTGTTGTTTGTGAGGTTGTGGCGGGGGATGGCATCAAAAGCTTTGCTAATGTCTAGTGTGACTAGCAGTGTTCCATGTGGTGGCCTAATTGAATTCATGCCATGAAAAACTCTCTGTGTAAGGTCTGTAAGAGGAGTGTTTGTGGAGTGTAGTGGCCTAAAGCCATGTTATGATGGGGCTAGGGGGGTATGGGGTTAACTAGTTGTAGTATCAGTCATTGACTTCAGCGGAGGTGGAGACGAGTGGGATGGGGCGGTGTGAGGAAGGTAACATGGGGTCTTTGTTGGGTTTGGGGATGATGATGACAATGCCATGCTTCCAGATGCTGAGTATTATGTTGTGTGAGTAGCTGTAGTCTGATATGTTGGTGAGTGCTTGTATGCCTTGTGGTCCAAGGTGTTTAAGGTGAATGTTGCTTATGTTGTCTGGTTCACAGGCAGATGAGTGCTTAAGGTTGCTGATGATGTGCTTCGTCTGGTTGTAAGTGAAAGGTACGAAAGTCTGGGTCTGTGGGGAACTATCTCTTACGTCGGATGACACGTCGGTCGTCACGATGGGGGTTTAGATGGCTGACTTGTGAAAAATGATTGATGAGAGTGTTTGCTTGTTGTTTGTTTGAAGGTATGATGTCTGTTGTTGTGATGGTAGCATGTGATTGTGTAGTGTTGCTGTTGGAGAGTGTGATGCTGTTTAGTGTTTTGCAGAGTTTGCTGGTGTTTGTTTTGTGATCATGTGTTTCGATATATTTATTCCAATTTAGTGTTTGCTGATCTGATATTGTTTATTTGAGTGTTGAGTTCTTGTACTTGTTGTACGGTGTCTTGTGTAGCCTATGGGGTATTGGGGAGTGTCGCAGTGTCTCCCGTTGACTGATGAAACCTTGAATTTCTGGTGTGAAGTTGGGGTTGTGTCTCTGTTGCCTCGGGGATGTGTCATTTGTCTGCATTTTGAATAATTGCATTGAAAGTGTGCACAGCAGTGTTGATGTTTGTGATGGGTGTCCTGTTTAATGTTTCAAAGTGTTGTTCTGTTTCATTTGTGAAGGCCTATCAGTTGGCTCTCTTATAATTAGTGTATGTGTATCTGTGGCCAGCTGGTGTGAGTCTGGTTTTGGTGGTAATGATGACTGGGACATGGTCAGAGGCAAGGATCTTGACCAGTCTCCAGGATGTTGTGGAGGCAAGGTTTGGGGAGCAAAAGGTGAAGTTTGGGGATGATGGGAGGAAGAGGGCTTGGTGTGGGATATGGGTATGTTGATGGAGATTATTGGTGATGAATAGGTTATCTGTTTGGGATTGTAGTACCAGCCCCTTGTCTGTGTCAGGTTGTTGACATGCCAGGCCGACGCCTTGGCGTTGAAATCACCGCCCAGGATGATGTTGGTTATGTTAGTGATGTGGTGTATTTGACGAGAATAATTGTGTGGTACTGGAGGGTTGATCTGGGTGGTTTGGACAAGGGAGGGATTCTTCGTATATTCGTTGACCATCTGGTCCACTATTGGGCCGAGTGGTCTGGGGCCGAGGTTATGGCCGAGTTGTGCTCCGATTATGGCCATGATTGCTTTCCCTAGTTTCCTTCCAAATATTCACAGTGCTTCTCGATTGACTGGTATTTGGCCGGGGTGTAGAGTGTGTGTCCTGGGAAGATGGTGTCACAGTCTGTCTGTGTTGCAGAGTCTTGCGTAACGTGAGTGATCGATGCCTGGGGCTGGGAGTGGGTCGGTTGTGTATTCTGGGTTTTGAGTGTGTTTAATATTTGGTCTGGGGGTACTGAGGGTGTCTGGGTGTTTCTCGGGAGGGGGAGAAATTCTGCTTGTGAGAGGGTTTTTGGGGTGGTAATTGGTGGATGGGGTTTTTGCTGTTCCCAGATGAAGGTGCCCGGTGGGTCTGGGGACGTAGCCAGCTTTTCTTGCACCCACTGGTTCTGCCTCTCTGTGCCTGTCTCTACTCTTTCTTTCCTGGCTGGGCACGACCTGTTCCAGGCGTGATGGTTGTCCTGGCAGTTGGGACACTTTGCCGTGACAGGCTCCTTGGCCTTGAACTTGTCGAGGCATTGCTGGGTTGCATGCTTGCCACTACACATGGCGCATGATGGGGGCGGGGGCACGTGGTCTGGTGGTGCCCAAATCGCTGGCAATTATAGCATCGGAGAGGTTCAGGAGTGTAGGGGCGGAGGTAGAAGGTGCCCCAGTTGCCGAGTGTTAGTGTCTGAGGGATGGCACCCCTCAGAGTGATAAGAATTTGCCTGGTGGGCTCTCCCTTGGCCTGGCATCGTACTGCTTGCTCTACCTGGGGGTGTCTGCAGATGGGACCTAGGGGGTAGGCGAGGGGGTAGCCCATGAGGATGGCTTTGTGGGTGGTGAAGTTGGGGTCTACCAGCTTTATGCTGATAGGTGTCCCGGCAGCTGAGAGTATGTGTGGCAGGGCGTCTTGTGTGAAGTCGTCTGGTGTGATAATTATCGTTTTGAGGGATGTTGTCTGGCGTAAGTCAAACTTGAGGTTGGGGTGATCGTCCTCTAGTGTCAGGACGATGTCTTAAGTGTTCTTGAAGGGGGCGTGCGGTGTTATTAGAAAGCTGGGTGATTGGAGGGTGGGGGGGGCATGCGGTGTTATTAGAAATGCTGGGTGATTTGAGGGCGGGGGGGGTGCAGTGTTATTAGAAATGCTGGGTGATTTGAGGGCGGAGAGGTGTGCGGTGTTATTAGAAATGCATGGTGATTGGAGGGCGGGGGGGAGGGTTTGTTGGAGGGGTGCCCATCTCTTTTGTTGGTCTTCTTGCTTGTGACGAGGGTGAAACTCTGGTCATGTGTCGTGATGCTTGAGGGTTCTTGTGATGGGCTGATTAGGGCTGGGTCTGTTCGGGCTGAGTCAGGATCCGTGGCACTGGCGAACTTGGAGTTTTTTCTTCATCAACAATCATGGCATCGATTTCAGGAGTCAAGTCACCGAAACCTTCAGGGTCATAGCTGGGTGTGGCAGCCGTAGGTGAGGCACAAGTTAGTCTAGGTTTCTTGGCGGTGTTTTTCTTTGGACTGCCATTAGTTCTGGGTTGTTGCTTCTTTGGGGGTGGCTGCGGGGGACTGATGTCTAGCGCTCATACTTAAGTATTAGGAGAGTTAGAGAGACAGAGTGCCCAGGCCTACCCAGCCGGTGATCAGTGGCACCAGGTTTTTACCTCTCCCACCCTTTAAAGGGCGTCGTCAGGAGGTTCCCTGGCGTCTATACTGGATTGCCCCTGGAGGGGAAATCCACCCCTAGCAGCAGGTTGCCTCGCTGTCACTCCCTGGCTCCCCAGTCACCAATTGACCCCCCTCGTGGCGGCCCTTAAACGGCCTTCCCTCGGGGGTTCTGTTCGCCAGTAGTGGAGTGGCAGGGAATCCTACGGCGGGGTGGGCAAAGACTGCAAAGGGTATAGGGAGATTAGTGTGTAGTGATGTGGTTGTGTGTGGGGGTAATGTGTGAGGAGGGAGAAGGGGAGAGGATGGTGCAGGAAGTGAAGGTGTGAGGGAGCTGGTGATACACCTACTAACTGCAGCGTACAGCCGACAGTGAAACTATTAGTGTATAGCTGCAGTCGTGTATGGCATTGGCGGAGACAGCAGAGCTCAGAGGACTTTGTGCGAGGCGATGGAGACAGCAGATGAGGCCGACTGCATGAAAAGTCTTGGGTCAGTGCAACCCACATTTCACTTAGTCAGGACCGGGCTCGAGTGACCACGACGACGACAACGACAACGCACTGAGCAGGTAAGGTGGGCGCCACTTAATCCGTATCCTGGATCGGACAACTGCGTGTGTTCGATCCTGATTGGCTGTTATATTTGGGGTGTGGCCCACTGTAAGCTAGAGAGGGCTTGGAGATCTTCCGCTTGTATATTGAGTTTGGGGCTTAGTTCTTTGATATACAGTGCATCTAGTAAGGGGAGGCGTCGTACATCTTCACATGTAGTTAAGATTTCTGTATTTTCTTCCAATATTTGCCTTCCGTGTTACTGTTTAAGGTGGTGTTTAGGTGCTCCAGCTGTAAGGTGGTAACTCAGGCGTCGAGACAATTTCATGTTCGTTATGCCCACACAGGCAGAGGGGAGGGCTTCACAGTTCCCTCGTTGACAAGTAAACCTGTATACAACATGCAGCCTCTGAAGTTTGTCTCTATCCTGGCGGGGGCTGTTCCTTAGTAGCAGGTGACTGGTCTTTGTATTGTTGTAATACATTGCCAGGTTAAGTCTCTTTTTGGGGTTTAATGGCTTCACATTGCGCTTCGCTATTTGTTTTAAAAAAAATTTCTTCTTCCTTGTAGGCTGTAGAGAAGGTGGCTCTGTAGTAATTATAAATCTGTTTATCCACCCTGTGACTCCATTTTATCATCGGTCCTCCTTTCCCCCTCTCTCGCTTCACTTGATGCACACTCTTAGTCAGTCTCTCACTGTCCATTACATTCACAAATCAAACCATCTCGGTGTACTCCTCGTAACAACTTTCATACACATCCACATGAACTCCAGAGTGGCAGGGTAGGTGTTTATCAAAAATCTGCAGTAACACAGACAGTGGAGACAGCGTGTGAGAGATGTTTGATGTTTATGGCATTTAAGAAGCCTTATAAAGCATTTACAGTGTGTATAAAAAATGGTGTATGGTGTAAAAATACATTACACTTATGGATAAATGTAGTTTGAGTGAATGGTTCAATACCGTGTTGAAGTGATACAAAGGCGAGTGTTGCTCCCACGGTTGTTCAGTACATATTTGGACAGGGTTGTGTGGCAGGTTAAGAATGGGGGGAGGGGGAAAAACAGAGAGGGTGGTGAGAGGCAGAATGTCAATATATGTGCGGTTGATACCATGTTGCCTGTAAACAATGAACAGGATCTTTCCAGACTAGTTCAGTGTTATGTGAATGGTTGTGAGTGTACACATATGTAAGTGGACATACAAAAGGAAAAAATGATGCAAAAGAAAGCTATTCATGTGCTGGTGAATAAATAAACCTTAATCTGATGGAAGATCCGGATACATTGCTGCAGCGACAGTAAAGTATGAGAATGGTGAACAGGAAGCAGAATATAGGGAACACAATTTAGGTGGCTGATATGAAACAAATAACTGAATACAGTGGCTACATGAGGACTGCATTAATATGGAAATTTATAAAACCAATGGGTACCTACCTGCACTGTTATTATTTTCTACTCCCTTTTTGCCCCAGTTATTCCACCTGATCCATCCTCTGAGATATTCAAACTCTGCTATTATATACTCACTAACTGTAGAAGGGGCTGTTCACCAGACATAACCCATTCGTAGTCAGCGGATCAAAAAACAGTCTCTATAACCCTTTCAGAACGTTGACTTAGTTTTGGTACTGTGCTCTAATTACCTCCTGACAATCTGATTCAGAGCACAGAAATCCTGTGCAGTCAGCGGGTTAATGATAGAGGTTAATGTCAGAGGCATGGATCACATTTCATTTTGTTACGTAAACAGTTCTGGCTCCCGGAATACTTATCCCAGCCCTGTATCGTGGAATATTTCTGCTTCAAAGTAAATGATTCTCGAAATACCTGCCATGCAAACCAGAACCGTAAATTATGCCTGGTTTTTAACATCCCTGCCATCGTGTGTGCATATCGCAAATCATCCCGTTTTCCTAAACACTTGCCATTCCAAATCAGTACCTTATAATGCCCATGTTACCCACAACATCCACCACTCAGATGTTTTATCGTGTAATATTTCTGGTTGCTGAAATATGGACCCTTCTAATTCTGTGTCGTAAGACATTCGTGGTTCCTAAAAGACCTTCCTTTCATAATATGTTGTTATTCATGATTCCTGAACAGATTATTCCCAAACTGCCTGCTACCTTTTGATGTATCTTAAAATATTATTGGTTTTTTAATAATACATGTTTTTATGCAGGGATGAAGGACCCAAAGGCCAGGAGCCAGCAAAATTGTTCCCTCCAAGAGGAAAAAAAATAACAGAGAGCCAAATTCAAGATCCGTTCATTTCGAGATGCCTGGAAAAACAGCGTTTGACAGACTGGAGATCATAGGCAGTACGAAATACAGACGGAGGGGTACGGTTACAAAGTTGACCTGTTGCACACATGAAGGACTTGCACTAACGGTTAACTCTTGCATCAAAGAGTTGGACAGAAAAGGGATTAGAGTTTGTTGCTAGACGGGTACTACATGCCCGCCGTAGTGATGGAGGGATGGAAGCAGACAGCTCAGAGGAGCAGTGACCATTGATGTAGCGACAAAAAAGAGATAACGATGCAACACTGAGGCGAAGAGAGAGAGGTTGAAGGGAACCATGAAGAGGAGAGTTAATATGACAAAAAACCTCTGACTCCCGACTCCACACTGTTGAGAAGAGCTGTATGTGGGGACCCTCTCTACACATGAAATTTGACTCCACACAGGGGAGAATAAAACCCGTATTTAAGTCAACAACTGTGCAGTAGTAAAGAAGGCACAGAGTCGGCTAAGCACACCTAATCTCTTGGAAGCAGATTTTACAAGAGAGGTAATATGCTCTTTCCAAGATAAATCCCGGGAGAATGAAACCCCAGGTATGTTTAAAGATGATGCAGGATTGAGATGGATGTTGTTAAAAATTAGAGAATTCACTTGCAGAAGACAATGTCGGGTTGAAAGTTGTAACTGAGATTTTGTTGCATTAAAAACAAGATTATTTTTACCTCAAGCAGATATATGGAAAGGTGAAGGGTGGAGTCATCAACGTACGAGTGGATAGGGTTAGATGTACAGCTTAGGTCACTGATGAATAGTAGAAAGTTGGTGATAGCACAGAGCCCTGAGGAACACCACTATTGATTGCTCTAGGAGAAGAACGGTGGCCGCCTACAACAGCTTCTATAGAACTACCAGAAAAGGACCTAGAACTGGAGACACAGACAGTAGGATACAAGCCGTAAGAGAGCAGATAGGAAAATTAGATTTATGCCACACTCGATCGAAAGCCCTGAGATGTCAAGTGCAATGGCAAAGCTTTCGCCGAAGTCTCGAAGGGAGGACGACCAGGAGGGTTAAAGGTATGTGTGAAGATCGTCAGTGGAGCTTCCCTTGCGAAAACCATAATGACAGTAGGAAAGAAGGTTGTAACAGGAAAGTTGCTTTAAAATTTTTAGTTAAGAGTAGACTCAAAAACTTTTGAAATACATAATGATAACCAATTGGGTGATATAGGGCTGGGAATGGTCACCCCTCTTTAGAAGAAGCTGACTAAGGGCAAACTTCCGGCAAGAAGGAAAGGTACTGTACATGTCTGGGGCGGGATTCTCAAACATGATTCTCTGGCATAAGGTTTATATATTTTTAAAGGAAGAACTAGAGAAGGGAATATTTTTCACTCCTTTCCCTGATAATCCTGCAGAAAACCCTTATAACCTGCTGCAATTTTAGTCTCGTAACTAAGATTTATATATGAAGCTAGAACAGAAGACAAAGGATGATTTGACAGCTTCCTTGTCCATCTTGCAAATCAAAACCTGAGTCACACATGGGAATTGATCGCAAGTGCCTTTATGAACCCAAGTCCAGGTTCCTAGAATATTAAATATTGCAGAATATTACTACAAAATACATATCTCCAGGCTATATTACATAAAAATCCTCGTTTCCATATCGTAGAATACTCCTGTAAAAAAATCTACCATGTCAAGTCAGTACCACAGTTATTCTTTGTTGGTTAAATAACTGTCGTCCAAATAGTGTTGCAGCGGCAGGAGAGGGACCGCCACGCCCCAACACACTCACCAGTTCATAGTTACTTGTTTGTTCCTCAGTGCAAGTGTTACTGGTTATGTTCCCTGGCGGTAGTGAGGCTTTAGTGTATTGAGGATGAACAGCACCAACCAACTTAAAACGAGTTCCCTGTAGTTGAATATTACAGTCAGCCGTTTGATGCCTAACCGTCGATGAGCCTCCTCCTTATGTAAATAGTTATTTATCAGGCTTCTATTTCTTACATCATTAGTACTTAAATAATACAGAGTATTAGATAACAATTTAATATGTAACATACCTGATTTGCAAATTGAATGAATGAATGTGTGGTCCGTTTCAGAGGGCCATGCATTTGGTAGTTCATTAGATATTTTACTGTTCTATTCCTTTTTCTGAAGCCCGCCAACCTCATGTATTTTTGATGTAGTGAGTGTGGATGATGATAATAATGACGAACTAATTATATAACAGACAGTTGTTTAACTATTTGATTGTTACATTTTTTCTTGACGAAGCAAGATCGTTTACAACAAGCCTTTATAATTCCCTGAGTCTGACAATAACAGAACACGGACACAGCAGTTTTAGAAGACTTAATCTGTTAGAATTTCTCTCAGTTGTACAATAATGTTGTGTTGTTATCCAGAACATAATGTGCAAGTGTACCAACCGCCGCGAGAGGATTAAATATTGTTGCGGCGATGTTTTCACCAAAGTAGCTCGGGAAAGAAGAAAGAATGTTCAGTATTCTTCTCAGCATTTCTACTGGACTGAAGAGATTAATAAATAAAAAAAAATCCATAACTGAAATAAATAATTTTACCTCAGGACAGATCATTGCCTAAAATTGCTACATCAGTGCTTTCACCCAAGTATTTGTAAAGTGATGGGAAAATGAAAAGAGGCATGAAAGTTTTATGAGAGTTGAAAGGATTTATGGGCAAGGAATCAGTAAGTATAATTTACATTTTACTTCTATATTTTTAAGTCATCGCTTTCGCCAAAATTATATCTATGTCTGTCTCTCTGTCTATCTATCTATATCTATGTCTATCTATCTATCTATCTATCTATCTATATAGGTGTGTTTTTGGATGAGTAAATTGGGAGTGTGTCGTCCTGTCTCGGCTGCCTCGCTTTCTTTGGGAGAAGCAGCCTGAAAAGAGAGAGAGAGAGAGAGAGAGAGAGAGAGAGAGAGAGAGAGAGACTTAAAAATTCACATCACAATTTTATCCAAGCAGTTCACAATTCATGACCACAGAGACAGTGCGGCGGGGAGGGGAGGCCGCGAGCATCAGCCTCAGATATTGACGTTTGCTCTCTCTCTCTCTCTCTCTCTCTCTCTCTCTCTCTCTCTCTCTCTCTCTCTCTCTCTCTCTCTCTCTCTCTCTCTCTCTCTCTCTCTCTCTCTCTCTCTCTCTCTCTCTCTTTTCCTAGACTCAGCGAGGAGAGACACTTGCATTTTTGTGAAAGTTTTTACCCCTTGCCGGTATCAGAATATTTTCCTAAAAGTTTCACTGAATGTTTATTTTTACTTTGAGTGGCTAAATAGAAAATGTCACCTTGATGAACACGGCATAGCAATAATATATACCAAGGTTACTGCCATATTTAGAAGCAGTTGTGTTTGGACTGTAGGTTACACAAAACTGCATGAAGCGAGGCTGGGGGAGTTTTCATAGGCATATTTTATTATTAACCTTACGAAGCCACTGCAAGGCTTCATCTATCGGTCTATCATCTATTTGTAAAGAATAATGAATAATTATAAATGCTTGTAAAACCCACGTTTGCATATTTGCTTTATTAACGGTATATTTTACATTCAAATTACAAAACCATGATTACCCCGTTCATAGCAGTGTTTCAACAAGACGCTTTAATACACAAGGGCCAGACAACTTTGTGTAGCTCGGGGACAAAACTCGTAATAAATGGGTGAGATTTTAACTGCGATTATTTTTTTTTCCATTGTACTTCTTGAAGATTTAATTCAGTTCTGGCGAGGCTTTTCGAACTGAAGGTGCTAGATACAGCTGTCGTTAACCCAGTGACAATGAGGAGGTACTGCACAGCTGAATAAAGTGCTGATAAAACAAGATGAAGCAAGTTAAAATGTACTAGGTACGAGGGTTTTAGTGAACTTCGGTTAATGTCCCTGATATGGCGTGGCTTAATGTGCGACGGTGATTTTGTGCGCCGTGGTGTGAATGGGTGATAGGAGTATGTTATGGTGTGGTGTGGCGTGGTGTGGTGTGGTGTGGCTTTGTTCACGTTGGTAGACCTTCCGAGTGTGAAGCTTCTCGAGTCTGAAAATCGTTAGTGAGAGATTAACAGAGCCCTTCTGGATATATTTAGGCATAAAAATGATGTCCTCAGTTTGAGAGAGTTAAGAATCTGGTATATGATCTATAACTTGAACTTGTTATTTCTCTCTATTTGCCCCCATATTTTAATCCTTTCATTGCAGTGATGTTTTTTTCGTATTAATCATAGCATCATCAGATGATATTATTCAACTACAGAAAGATCTCTAGTAACGAAGGGACTAAGTTGGACCATACCGTTCGAAAGTCTTTCCTTAAACTGAATCCGATCATCTGGTCGTGTTAGGAAAATGATGACAAGTACGTCATGGTGGAAAAGGATTAATGGTGAGGGAGTGAAGCTGTATGAAAGGGCCTAATTTTTACTGGTCATCTATGGACTAGTAGTGAACAACAGACATGGATAGCATACACGACACATTACAGAGTTTATTTACCAAAGGAACCTAACCCACGTTATTTTCACAGGATATTTCGTAAGGCTGATTAAAAAGAGGGTTTTGGCCTCGTCTCCTCGACCACTGTTTTAGAAGCCTTGTATACATGTGGGAATAATGTCTATAAATACGAGTATGACAAACACAAGCCTCATCTACCCGAGTGAATATTTTCAGGTAATTCATTAAGATCATTTTCGTTCAGACACAGTTTTCTGATGGGGTCTCTAACTCATGAAGCGAAATTTGAATCCTTCCAACCCGTTGAACAATATTTAATAGTATAGAATAATCCATTTCACTGAACATGTTGTTAATAGTTCTCGCCCTCTGTACTTGCCCTTTCATTCTATAGAGATCTTACGCCATCCTATCCTTAGGTGCGAAAGAGTTAGGATAATGATAATAATAAGCTTAGGAAGTTATATCAAGCTGTAACCCAACTTCAAGATGCTCTAAAGGAAGAACTACTATCAACCTTCTGCGATTCAGAGTACAGCTGCAGTTTTATCAGTATGTTACTATGTTCCGATACAGTTTGGAATCAGTGTAAATGGCATACTGAACACAGCTCTCTGCGTCGTAGGTGACGGCTACAGTTGATCCGCGTAGTTACACAGGATCATAAAATTCACTTGGTATTACCGGGTCGTTATCCAGATCCAGTACAAGAATTAACCACAGTCGTCCACGTCCCAGTTTACTCCTGCACAAGGGAAAAAACTACCAATCTAATATGGAAACCCGGTTGACATTTTTTCTTGCTTAATGTAGGGTCATTTGGTAAAAAAAAAAAAAATCCCCTATTATCTCCGGATCAATAATTTTAATACATTGATTTTTCTTTTTTTCTCTCTTTCTCTCTCTTACAAAATTAAATTTCTCCCAGTGCGATGTTACAGTGAATGTAGAGACTGGAATTGGTGAAAGAGTTCAAATACCTGAGTACAGTCATAGAAAAGAGAGGAAAATGTGCAAAAGAAGTTGAAAGTAGAGAGACACAAGGAAGAAAAGTAGCTGGTGCAATGAAGACCTTGATAAGAAACCGAGGCTTGAGTGTTGCAGCTACACGAGGCTTACATGAAGGAATGTTATTGCCAACTTTAACATATGGATGTGAGACTATAGTGTGGCATGAAAATGAAAAGTCAAGAGTAAGAGCAGTGGAGGTGGGACTGCTGAGGAATGTATGTGGAGTACAGAAGGTGGATAGGATTCGAAATAGTGTGATTCGTGAAAGATGTGGAGTGAGGAAGTCGGTGGACACCAGAATCGAAGAGAGTGTACTGAGATGGTATGGTCATGTAATGGATAACAATAGAGTGGTGAAGAAGGTATATCTGAGCGAATTCCAAGGAGGAAGGGGGCGAGGTAGGCCAAGGATAATTTGGAGAGATATGGTGGATGAGTGTGTGAGGAAGAGAGGTTTGGAAATCGGTGAGGCTAGGGAACTGACAAGAGATCGAGCTGGCTGGATGAATGTTGTAAGGAGAAGTGCATGATCACGGATTAGGCACCCCTTTTTAACTTGGCAGCGTCAGGACTGACTCAGTCGGATACGTTTATGTGAAGCTACAGAACGTGATGAATGTTTTTGGCGTATCCGATAGAGCCAGGATTCCGGGGACTTGAATGATGAGTGAATGGAAGCGTGGCCCATTGGATTGGGCAAATTTGGGTTGTCTGGACATTGCTACTCCTCACCCTGACCTAGGGTGGGAAAGGAGGTCCAGATGATGATGCTAATGACTAAAAACAACTTCCCCAGATTAATTTTCATACTCTTATATTCCGCGGATGAAATAAAACCTACTATCTTATATGACGATCTTGTCTGTGAAAAAGGAAAGACATACCAGCGAGAAACAGATTAATCACCTGAGTATGGTACCCCCAATAAATAAAAAAATTATCAGTTACCTTCTACTTCTCCTACTTTTTTAAATATGGCAGCTCCTCCTGCCCTCCAAACAATTATTTTAGAAGATGCCTCTCGTGCCAAATTCACTTAAATGAATCCCGCAATTGGCGTATATGACCATGATTTAAATAGTGATGTCCAGCCTGCAGTTACAAGGGGCTTACAACTAACAGTGCTAAAATGGCCTATCTTCGGAGCCAATTAGATGATGGTTACCCAAGTGTAGGGTCACCAGACCGTTGTAGATTTCTTGATAAGTTTACTTCCTTTGAGGAATGATGCAAGAAATTCGTATTTTGTTTGTTTGTGTGTGCGTGTGTGCGTGTGTGTGTGTAACCACACGAAAGCAGGATGTTTGATGAGCGTTTACAAATTTTTGTAAAGTATGAGACAGGAGAAGTTCATCCCTACAGAACAAAATACGCTGTTAGAAGCGGCAGCGGTGTCAGGAGCAACTGAAACAGAAATTTCAGAGGCATTACAAAACAATTTGTGTCCGGAAATTGATGATTAAGGAAACACTGCCCTACCACTAAAGAATGAAGCAACGTTATTTGGTGATCTCAGATTCTTAAATCGTCTTAGTATGGATGAATTAGATGCAGCGTTAGAGATTCAGTTGTCTCCAAAGGATGACATAACCATGTCAGCTGTACAGATAGAAGAGAAGTTTGGCATCACACCTTAAACAGTACACACTACTCGCCCAGTCACTAGCTCAGCACCACAGTTCTTGCAGTCACAAGGTCAGGGACACGTCCCATGTTCACTCAGCAAACAAAACGTGATACCACGTTCACCAGCCATGTCAGGTGCAAGACCTGCGTCACAAAGCAGTTTCTCAGTTAATAGACCCAGATCTACAAGCAGAACGAAGACAGTTTGTTGGTACTGTAAACGAACAGGTCATCGTGAAGCAAACTGCTACAAGAAAATTGCAGATGAACGAGGACACAGGCATGACAGCAGATCACCTTCACGGTCGTCAGGAACAGGTACAGTAATGTACATATCATTAAAAAGCCATTATCATTCCATTAGCGAATGCCGTGCCCTTGCCAATACACAGTCGGGGGAAAATCCGCACCAGAACCAACAGAAATCCCCATAATGATACAAAAATCTGTGCTCTCCATTCGCCAAACTGGCCCTCTGACTCGGCTAAGTATAGTTATCTTAGGTAAACGTGAAGGAGTCCCTACGTCATTTTTCATGGCCTCTGGGTCTATGGTGAACTTAGTATCAGAGTCCTTCCTAAACAGTATTAAGGAAGGATCAAATTCTTGATCCTTGATCCACCTGACATTCGTCTCTGTGGTGCTGACGGCTCAGAATTTTATGTGAAGGACAAGGTAACTCTAGATGTACAATTCGATGAATTAATAAAACCCTTCACAGCTGAATTTTATGTCACAAACAAACTCCCGTATTCTGGAGATGATTTAATTGTTATAGACACCATGGCTCAACATTCTGTTGAACTGATACCTGCATGTGGTACTGTTGTATAAAAGTACAGGGATACTATGCATCAGGTATGAATTGCCCACACCCTGTTCTTTCACAGGTAAATTCGATCACACAGTCTACCGTAATTCCACCACCACCACCCGTAGAGAGAAATGGGGATCAATTACTAGTATCTCATGACACCCCCTCTAACAGTGTCACAATGGTTGACTCATCTACGTCTCATTTAATTGCCTCAAATAGTCTGAATGACATTTTGCAACATGCGATGAAACGAGCGGTGACTAAATGGTGCACAGTTCCGTTGTCGAACGAATTCACGAAAGTCTCTGTTCATGATGAAGGTGAGAAAGAAGGAGTGAATACATTAACACTACCTGAGACGTGTTGTGTGAATGGGTTACCATACAAGTCAGCATTGTGTATCGTACTGGACGATAATTTGTGTTATCTTTACTTATGAAATGTAACAAATATTTCACTAAAACTGAAAAGTGGTACAAAGATAGGCTATTTCCTGGTGCACCCATTGGCCGTGAATGTGTGCCAGGATATACCATTTTCTGTAATTACTAAGGATGACGATGATGATAACTTACCTGGTGTATTTACCATTGGAAATTCTACGGACTCTGCTATGACTCCTTCAGCTGATATTACCTGCCAAGCAGAGGCGGGCGACTTCTTTCAGTATAAAGAACAATTAATAAATCTTTTGCAGACCTATAGAGATGCTTTGGCCTTACCTGGTGAACCTATGGGTAAGACTGATGTGATCAAGCATAACACTGAATTGCTTCCCGGTACTCAACCAGTTTATGTCCCGGCATGTACAGTAGCTTACCCCATAGCTTACGAAAAGAAACAGACAAGATAGCACAGGATGTGTTATATCAAGACATCACTGAACCATCCTTTAGTCCATGGAACAGTCTGCTTTTCCTAGTCCCCAAGAAAGGAGGTGAATTTTGACCCGTAGTTGACTATCGAGAAGTAAACTCTGTCACTGTACCCGATCAATTCCCATTACCAGTCTTAACAGATTTACTGGACTCACCTGGCGTGAATAACGTTGCTTTCACCACGGTTGGCTTACTAAGTGGTTATTGGCAAGTAGAAATGGAAGAGCCGTCTCTCCCAATAACTGCATTCAGTATCCCGTCTGGCCACCACCGTTTCAAAAGGCTTCTCTTTGATCTTAGAAATGCTCCATCAGAGTTCATGAGACTTATCCATCCTGTATTCAGTGGTATCATCGGCCATTCTCTTTTTGCTTATCAAGGAGATATCATTGTAGTAAGTCAATTCCTGAACATTTTGCCAAGCACAGCAAGTTTTTGATTGTCTCCAAACGGCACGTCTAAACGTTAAGCCCAGTAAATGCAAATTTCTATTTTAGAGAATTAATTTTCTTGCACATGTGGCTGCCGCTGAAGGAATTTATACCACAGCTGAGAAAGTCAAGGCAGTTTCTAACTTCCCAGGACCAACCAGTACTGATGATGTAAGGAGTTTCCTTGGACTGAGTGGCCACTATCGGCAATTTGTTCATGGTTATGCACAAATCGCTGCTCCTCGGACTAAATTAAGAAAAATTATCCTTTGGTTTGGGCTAATGATCAGTCTCATGCATTTGAAACACTGAAGACAGCACTTATTATTGCCCCAGTCCTGGCATTCGTTGATTATGAGAAACCTTTTCTTTGTACAGACGCATCTGGAGCGGGAATTGGTGCGGTATGGATGCAAACTGATAAAGCAAAAAGGAAGCGTGCAATAATATATGCTAGTCGTGCCCTCAGTGCCGCAGTACGTAACTACAGTTTTACTGATTAGGAGGCTTTAGCAGTTGTATGGTCTCTCAAACATTTCAGAGCTGTAATCTACGGATATCCAGTGCATATCCAAATAGATCATCTCCCACTTTGCGATATATTCAAAGGAAGAAATCTTACCGGTTGTCTAGCATTATGGTCAGTTATTATTCAAGACTTCATCCCAATCTTTGAGTACGTTCCTGGTAAATTAAATGTAGTTGCAGATGCTCTTTCAAGTCACTTAACCACGGCAGTCTCACCGTGTCAGCCAAATGAAGTTCCTTACACCACACTAACCTCAGATGTTGTTTACAACTGTCAGTGCACAGACCCTCTGTGGTCTATGGTTATTTATTTCCTAGAATAGGGAGATGCTTCAGTACTACCTACTCTGCCAGTGTCAGTTGATGATCTCATGTTAGACAATGATATCATGTACAGAAAGACATCCCTTACCGGTAGGGACATACCTAATACAGAAGTACCTCAACTTGTTCCCACTGCTTTAATACCTGCAGTACTCCACATCATCCAAAACACACCTCATGCGTCCCATCAGGGAAAGGATCGATGTTTGAGACAAGCATGCATTTCATTTTATTGGCCTACCATGCGTAAGGACAGCAATGTTCACTGTGATTCCTGTGTTCCCTGTAATCGTCATAAAGGGTCAAACGGATTACCTGCTCCACTTCTGCAATATGCGAGTCCATCACGTCTGTGGGAAACTGTTTCTACTGGCTTCCTTAAATTACCTTTTACGGATTCTGGTGTTGAGTATTTGTTTGTGGCAGTTGATCATTTCTTACGTTACTGTGTTTTCGTAGCACTCCAACACAAGACTGCTGAGAGTGTTGCTCGTGCCTTCATTGGTCACATCATTGCTCGATTCACTACACCATCCGCTGTTATTACCAATAATGGCTCAGAGTTTAACAATAGTTTTCTTGTTGAGATTTGTAAGCAGTATAACATCAATAAATGTACTATCATATCCAACAATCCGGCTTTCAATGGCCTCGTCGAAAGACAAAATCGTAAGGTGCTGCAGTGTTTGAGGTACTTAGGTTCTCAAAGCACCTGTTGGGATGAGTGGATACTCCAAGTTGCGGCCTCAATCAGTAGCTCCATTAATAAATCCATTGGCAAGCCTCCATTGTTTGTCTTATATGGATTTAAAAGAAAAAATTGTCCTATTCAGTGCAATTATCGAAACGTACTCCACACTATAATTTGGATGGTTACGTGAAAGTGAAAATGACAGTCTTCCAGAAAATGCATCAGTATGTACAGGTTAGTGTGGCCTTATCTGAAGAGGATATGATACAACACCAGCATAAGTCTGCATCACCTATCAACATTAATGTTAGGGGCTTCGCATTTGTTCCTTCATGTACACGTAGTTGTAAATTAGATGACAAATTTACAGGCCCACACTGCGTGATATTTCATAACGGTAACAAATTTGAGATTAAAGATTTATCATCTGAGAGTAAGTGGGCTCACGCAGACGGTCTTACGTGAACTTCCAGGTACGTCGGGTGGGAGTACGGGGGTCTTTTCTAAGCTTAAGATGATCCTATGATGTTAGCAGGTATCAAGTAAATAATGCCATCATAATATTAAGTCCTTCAACTTGCGGGACTCCTCTATATTATGTTCCTGCTATCTACACACGAGTTTCCAACCTTTCAGTGATCTCAAAGAAGTTTAATGTAGCCTTCGTTAATCCCTTCAGTACCAAAGGTCTTTCCTCGTGTTTCAAGGTAGTACAGGTAAGCTACTGACTAGTCGTTATCATATTAAACGTTCAGCCGGAGGACGTCACCTCAGTAATTTTCTTGTCTCCAAATGACTTTATACTGACTGGGTGAGATGTTTCAAACAGAAGGGATACAATATAGCTTTTGTTAACCCCGTCTTTACGGAAGGTCTTTCCTAAGCTGAATTCACTCCCCTGGAACTAGCAAGAATTAACAAAAAATAAGACATTATAGTATGTATTAGAGCGGCTGGCTAGCACATGCCTGAAGGGCGGGCTCTCTCCTATGGATGTTGAAGCAGTGTTTTACGGGTCCTGAGGAGCAAGTAATACATAGGGCTGAGGAACATCGCGTTCTGTCACTGGAGAGTGAGTCGCCCCCACTCAGTGGGTCACTCATGAGTTTTGGTGAGGAAAGCTTAGGAGCGCAGCGTGAGAAGTTCGTGTGGAATCAGTGATGTCACAGTTGTATCTGGGAAGCGAGTCTGTCCTTAATCAGGGTGAGAATCTAAGAAAGGCATATTACTGCATCCTCTTAAATGTCCATACTGAGTAAATCAGTCAGGAGAATAGGAAGGCGCCCGCTGTATTATCTCGATCACCGAAGAATACAGCTTGAAGATGTTAAGAAGACAACAGCCGCAGACATATATGAATCTGCACAACTGGGAAGCGATGACGTAAATTATAGCATTATTCCAGCGTCAGTTACCTCTTGTTTGATACATAAGAAGCGAATGGAACATGACGATCAGGGTTCCGGTTATTCCGATCCAGTATAAAAGACAATCATACGGCCACAGCTGTGCTAATATACTCTCTTCGATATATTCATGCATGTTGTTGGTCGTGTCTAACATCAGGTTACTAAAGATGTAGCTGTCAGTTCTGCCTGACACTTAATAATTTTTAACACTGATGAAACTTTGGACAATAATCGCATTTATCTGTAAAAGGAAGCTCTGATGAGGAGGACGCGTCACGCACGTGGTGGTGCTCTGTATGCAGACTGAAGCTAAGCAGCTATGGCGTTCGATCGGGACCCAGATCTCCTGGTCCAAGATTGGTGAGGCGCTATCTACCACAAGGAGACGCCGGTTCTCTACACGGTGTATATACTAAACTGTACGATATGGATGGCCCCACAAAAGCAGTTGCTTACCTCGGTCGACGGGTCTGCTCGGCCAGAAAGACAAGGGTTAAGCAATAACTACAGCAACAACACATAAAGGGAAGTGCAGTACCATTTGCATTTCATGCAGAAAAACATCACCATCATCATTTACCCTCTTTCAGCTCAGTTTCAGTTATCTCTATTTGCTTTTCTTGTAGAAAACAAGATACGAAAGAAGGTAATCAATAGCTGAGAACAAAATATTATAAAGAAAGAGGCTACATAATACTGAAGTAAACATTTGGTCTGAGGTCTGGCTAAGGACAAGTCCTGTTTAATCGAATTAACTAGAAGTGAAAGGAAATTGTACTCACGGTGTGCAGTGAGAGAGAAGACGTGGGTGGTAAATAAGAACATGACAGAGCAGCAAAATTCTGGTAATACTGCGATGGACGGGAAGACAGCGTAAGAGTAGCGAGTGAGGGGCCGGACGAGGAGAAAAAAGTACGAGATGAGGAGAGCCAAAGATATGAAGGAACTGAAAAGGGGCCAGAGACGAAGATAGATAGATAGATACGAGTAGGTATAGTCGCTTCACTACAGTGTTGTCTTTATATTCTATTCTTGCATTAACTCTGTTTTTATGGGCAGAAAGAGAGAAGTAATAAACAGATGAATTGAATGGAACGAAACTGAAAACTTCTGATTCCTTGTACAAACAAGAAACAGGAAAACTCAGGGCTAAGAAAATTAAGAGGATCCACTAAGAAAAGAAGGATCAAAACAAGTATGAATAAAATTAGTGTTTCAACTGAATGACGCAAGCCATAGCATTTTAGTACAAGCACACTGTTGACTGTTTATAACGAACATAGTGTGATATGTATATTATTTTTTTCGCATACTGATTCAGTCAACCTGTCCCTGAGGTTGTGGTCAAGTGGTTAAAAAAGTTGTCTGGTGATCGAAATGACAAGAGTTCAATTTCAGGGTGAGGGAGAAATAATTTGATATGAATTTTGCTGAAACGGTCATTATTGATCCTGAACAAAACCCACAGACATGTCATAGAAATAACCTCGTTGAAACACCAGTCCCGAATGAGACAGCTCTAGCATGTACTCAGTATGGACGGTGCGTAGTAGCCCTGAAATGGTGACATGTGAGGGGTGTGTTGGGTAGGTGAATTGTTAGGAGTTAGGGAACTGGCTGTCGAGTGTATGTGGAGACACTGAAAAAATAATAATAATAATAATGTAGCAGTTTCTAAGAGCACTGAGGATGTGCACCCACACCCCCACACCCCAAAAAGCAGAAAATAACTTGATATATATCCTGGTTAATTAAGATGTGTTAGATATTTAATAATCTAGTGGTGGCAAGAATATAGCTTAAAGTCATCATACTTAAGAGGTTACGTGAGAAATGTAGGAAATATGAACATCTTTGTATTGGACATTCCATGCCCACTTTCCCAGCCAAAAGCAGACAGTTCTATTCAGCTAAGTGTTAACATAGGAGACTGTGAATGTTAGTACTGCCACAATGCCCCTTTTTATGTCGAGATAAAACGTGTTCTATCTCAGCAAACACCAGATAATTTCAGTCAGCTGAGAAGGAATCACACAAGCTTCAGTGTTAAAGAAATCACCTAAAAGAATAGAATCCCCAGAGGAGGACGAGGAACACAGTAAGCGTAAAACCGTCTGGTGTCAGGAAATATGCAGCGACATCATGAAATAGAGAAAAAAACATTAAAGATGCCAGATAAAGACAGAGAAGGAGGGACGAGTACGATGAATAAAAGAGGCATAACATAGCCTTGCGATGACAAGAAAAAAAAAAAAAAGACGGACGTCAGAATGTGAGGAAAACATTAAAGAAGCAAACTAAGGCAGGAGAGGAGAAGAGAAGAGAAGAAAGGAGAAGAAAAAGAAGTGAGGAAGTTGGTGATCCAGAAGGAGAGTGAAGACAGATAGCCGGTAATGGAACACTTAACCCTGAGAGAGAGAGAGAGAGAGAGAGAGACAGACAGACAGACAGACAGACAGACAGAGACAGAGAGAAAGAGAGAATAATAGCCGGAGAGAAAGGAAGGGGAGGGGAGGGAGAGGAGAGGGATGCATCACATCAAACTCATGAAGACAACACTGAAAAGTGGTTAGGCGAGAGAGATGGAGGGGAAGGCTAGGGGGTCGGAAGATCTAATGAAAGGAGGACGGGAAAGACTGGATGAATTAAGGAAACAATGCAATACCCTACTGACATAAAAAAGAGAATATGAATTGGTATGAAAGCCGTTGTTGACATGGTATGGTAAATCATCTTCCGGATATATTACTACAACCAAGTGCGTGAAGGTGAAAGTAAGCTCTTAATTTTCAACCATCATCCACCAAACACTTGTAAATGTTATATGTGATCAGCCGGACGCTTTCCAGAGTGTGGTTAACTGATGTGTGGTAAGGTCTGGCACGTTCCATAGTTATTTCGTTTTTCATAACATTTATCGTCAAAAATGATGGTTTCCCCATACTTCTGTGCTCTCAGTTATTATAATACGGCCCTTGTCTTTTACATTCCATACATCCTCTATTGCAGGATTGAACCTATTGCTGAGAGAAGCTGGTATTCACACTTAATTCTTCGATGACGAAAGGTTTGCCTGTGTCAAGTAAAAAATTGACTGACATCAAGCATAGAAAAACTATTGAGTAGACAACCGCAACTTACTGGTAAATACTTCCCTTTGGTGGTCAAGTATGACAGGGAAACGGGTATGTGTAAGGGGACAGTTACACGTGACTGCTGAAGGTTGCACTGGCTGTTTGTGTGAGAGGGACGTATTACATTTGGCCTTAGCGAGGTTGCTGTAGTTCATTCACCTTTTCTGGACAGATTTTATTTATTTATTTATTTATTTTCAAGATTACTTCATGCAATTCCGTGGTAGAATAAGCTAGTACTAGGGCTCAACATTATTTCCGCAGCACATCTCATAACAGGCACTATATTTTGTTGTTTGTCTCTTTGTTACAGTACTGAGTTCAAGGTGGATAGATGAATATTTTATGCAAGTTAAAGTGGAAAGAGTATGGTATCTCTTCCTGTGGTTTATTTGGCGTACGACATCTTACATACTTGAACACGGTAACACCTTGTTTGTTTTATTCTTGGTATTTTCATCTTACTTCATTGAACTCAGGAGAGGCTTTTCAGACTGGAAGGGTTATGTGTAGGCTTCATTTACTACTCTTCTTCGATAATCTTTTACTCTGTTGAAAAAAATCATGTGGAGGAGGCAGAACCTATCAACGAATTTATCGTAGTGGTGGAATTAAAATCGTATGTTATTTACAGCAAAGCAATGTCAGCAGAGTGTGCAGAGATACACTGGCAAATACAGAGGTGCCAGAAAACCTGCTTAGCCCACGAGGACACAGTTCAGTCTGTATCAGTGATCAGTATGAACTGACAGCATGCCAACACATGCTGGCAGACGGAATGACAAGCCACCAGCACCTAAGCACCACGTCAAGTATGTCAGTCCCATGACGTTTATTTCATTTAACACTTGATATCTCCCGACGAGTCTGCTCAACTTGGGAAAGATTTATCAAATTAAAGGGGCTAGATACAGGAGTTCATCAGTCCCTTGAACACGGGATCTTTCCTAAGCGAAATTTAACCAACTGAAGATAGCAAGAATAATATGCAAAGCTGACTACGGTGTCGATTTTTAAGCCCAAAAGTCTCGCTTAAATAAAAGAAACTCTGAAGACGTTGGAGTACCGAAGGGAAGAATGTCAAGAGGAGCACAGAGGAGGTGGAAGGAGACGCTACTGACGCTACTGGTATGTGAGACGCAATGACTAAAGCTGAGGCAAAGTTCTGCTGTAAAATAAAGACAAAGAAACAGAGCGGATGAAAAATGCTTTAGAAGGGGAAGTAGCCCGTCAGGAGGCAGAGGGTCGGAAATGGCGGAGAGAGAGAGAGAGAGAGAGAGAGAGAGAGATCTAGGACGTATACTACTTCATTTGGAGTACGTAAAGTCGTTAACCAACTAAATATTCAGCCATACTTATGGTTTTAAGGTTGTTTCTTATACATTATGCATGAAACATAAACCACAGTCTGCCTGTCACATGTCATAGATGAAAACCTTTCAGGCGTGAGGCACATAAAACTGTGTGAATATAGCCTTTTTTGATCTGAAACGGTTGATTCTTTTGGACGTCAGTTGAGTAGGTGGACACAGTGCAGTGCAATGGTTGTTGAGGTATGACGGTTGTGGTTATTCAGGTCATCTAAGGCCTCTTGAAATCCATACAATTAATTCAGGTCAGTACATGTACAGTAACTTTGAGTCATACTTATAATGATGTGCCAAAAATCAGCCATATCTGTGAAATGAGTGTTGAGATGTGTCGATACATGTCTTTCAGAGTGGGTAGGGAGGGTAGAACTGAATGTGCGTGGCAGACTGGAATGATGATGGTGATGGGATATGCTGGATGAAGTACACCTTTTGAAGATGGGTGCTGTATAACTGACAGGAAGATGAAGGTCAAAGATGTGGTGAGGGTAACATACATGGGGTCGGAGAAAGAAAAGGGAGGGATGGGGCAGGATAGTGATGCAAGGTTGGACATGCAGGAAGAAGTATATCCATTGAAAATGGGTGCTGTGAAGATGTCGGTAAGGCGTAAGTCGAGGATGGGGGAGGGAAACATGGCTAGGGTGGAGTAGAAGACAAGGGTGGGATGGGGCAGGATCGTGATGCCGGGTGTGCCAGGATAGGAAGGGGACACCATGTGATGGTAAAGGTAGTAAGAACCTAATCGGTGTATATGCGATAATCGAGAGGGAGGGATGGCCTGAGATGATGGTGGGTGGGGGAGGGACTGTGATGGGGGGATTATATCTAGTGAAGGTGAATTGCTGGCAATGAAGAATGAGTTTTGGAGAGTGTGTAAGAAAAGGATTCTAAAAGTAAATATACTGAAGGGTAAAGTTGCGATCTTCGAGAGAAGTGAAGTCACTGAATGCACAGTGTGACTGGATGACAAGGAAATTGAAAATGTGAGTACATTTAAGTACTGGGGTAGTGTGATGAATAAGGATGGAAGTTTAGAGGATGAAGTACTTGAAAGAGTATAGCAAGGAAGAAAGGTTGCTGTTCTTTGAAAACAGTAATAAGAAACAGGGAAGTGATCATGGCTGTAAAAAAAAGTCGCTACATGATTATATTGTGATACCAACTCTAATGTATGGAAGTGAAGCTTGGACGTGGGTGAATGGGCACAACTCAAGAGTGAGGACAGTGGAAATGGGTGTTTAGAGAGGGGCATGTGGAGTTCCATTGAGGGAGAGACTGACAAATGAGGAAGTGAAAGAGGTTGTGGTGTGGATATGGATCTGATAGAAAGCGTTAGAAGTACTTTGAGGTGGTTTGGTCATGTGGAAAGGATGGAGAGTGAGACTAACGAGGAGAGTGTATGTGAGTGGCATGGAGTGGGGGAGAGGGTGGGAGAGACCGAGGATGAGATGGAGGGATGGAGTGGAAAGGTATACGAAAAAAGGGGGATGTGAGCTGGGGGTGGGCATCGAATTGGCGATGGAGACAGGGTGATATAGAAACAATTTGTTTGTGGTCATCCCTTACGGGATTAAGGCGTCAGGCTGTTTTTAGGCAGATAGAAGGTGAGCGATATTGGTAGGGAGGTTGTTGAAGCTATCAGTTACCGTATATAATATACACCACATCAAAGCAGAAAGAATGGGATGGATGAAAGGGAGTGAACGCGGACAGGGCATGGATAGTGGTGAATGTTGGGGTATGCTGGTGGTGGTATGCCCTGTGAAGATGGATGTTGTGCTGTAAGTTGGGGTATAAAGTGTATGTCACAGGTGGGGAGCAGTTACTTTTATGATATTTACCACACCAGAGTAGAAGTGGGTAGGGTGTGTGGGAGTGGGTGGGAATGGCTGAGACTGTGGCGGGTGATGGAGTAGGATCGGAAAAATACACCCTGTGAAGATGGTGGTTATGTGTGGGGTGTGGTGGAAAATGAGTGAAGCGGGCTGGGACGATGATGGGTGGTGAGCAAGGGTGGGCATAATATCTCCAGGTGATGGGTCTTGTAGGTTAGTCGCTGTTGAGGTAGTAATGGTATACTTGCATTTTTTTTTTAAGCAGAACAATAAAAGCAACAAGTCAGTAATGGTGTGCTGCTTTCATATTCTGAGTCCCTCACTGCATACGTAAAAAAAAAAAAAAAAAAGTCCTCGTGCTGTAGGAACAGTACCAGGACGTGAAGATGTCAATTTTATACTTGTAACCGACTAAGAAGTTGAATCAGCATAAAACTGGGTTCCCTTTCACCAAGGGCCTATGTAACACTATGTCGTGACACACGTGGCGCCATCCACCTCACTACTCAGCGCCACCCTCCCCACTCATAGGTCAATCCCATTTCAGTGTCAGGATTCACAATTACCATCCCCATAACCCTTCAGCCACTGTAAGCAATAACCAACAAACCTCCACACGACCCTACAACTCCCACCACCACCACCACCACCACAATCGTCTGGATACAGCACAAATAACAGAATGTCACATAATAATATTCAGTCAGCTTCTCAAAGCCACAGTAAACAACCACATTCTTTCATCATAACATCTATCTTCAAATTTTTCATATTAACCATCTTTAATTTTAATCATCCATCCTTTCTTAATAACCACACAAGACTATATGGATGAGCCAGGTCCTTTACCTTAACCATTCTTAATCATAACCATCCTTAATTAAGCTTCATCCTCGCTACCTTCGCCAAGTAATAGCCATGAACCATCACTACCACCCTTCCCCATGACAAAGACAGAATGCACAATAACCAGCTTTATAACCCATCAGCCATCATAAACAGGACCACCACCACCAGCACCTTCATTGTCTGGATAGTAGAATGAATGAATTTTTAGAGATATCTCTGTACCCCCTCCACAATATGTCTATCCCCGATGTATATATGTCCCCCCCCAAAGCATACATGCCCCCACTAATCTTGCTAGGTCAGCACCCTTTCCCACGCCTGAAGACGGCGTTATTGCATCAGTTCTTAGCAGACAGCCGACACGGGCAGACTATTTTACTGTGAGCTTGTAATAAACTCCTTATCTAGACATCTCTATCGCTGAGATTAATTAATCTCGCTTGATTATAGACAGTACCAGCTAAAAAGAAACATTCATCTTAATCTTATTAACTATCATGTATATTAATCATCCTATATTTGAATACTTCTCTATCATAACTACCCTTGAACTTATTCAACCTCACCTCACAGTAACGACGCACCACCTCTCTTCACCATATCATTGGCAGGAGGCACAATAACCTGCCTCATAACCCTTTCGCCACCATAAACAATACCCCCACCACCTGCACACGACGCCACTATCACCACTATATAGTCCTTCGCCCCACCATCACCCAACACCCCCACCAAAGCCTTTAAAATTGTACGTCATTCCAAACGAGGCACAGCGAGTGAAGCACGTCCTCTGTTGTTTTGCCCGGGACTAATGGCACAAGAGGCCCACCCACCAACTTTTCACGTTTATGACCCAAATATTAACTGTATATAATGATGCTGTCTGGCTGCTCCGACCTCCACCACTGTTAATATTAGGAGTGGTAAACCTGCCACTACTGTTAATATTAGGAGTGGTAAACCTGCCGCCACTGTTAATATTAGGAGTGGTAAACCTGCCACCACTGTTAATACTAGGAGTGGTAAACCTGCCACCATTGTTAATATTAGGAGTGGTAAACCTGCCACCACTGTTAATATTAGGAGTGGTAAACCTGCCACCACTGTTAATACTAGGAGTGGTAAACCTGCCACCACTGTTAATATTAGGAGTGGTAAACCTGCCGCCACTGTTAATACTAGGAGTGGTAAACCTGCCACCATTGTTAATATTAGGAGTGGTAAACCTGCCACCACTGTTAATATTAGGAGTGGTAAACCTGCCACCACTGTTAATATTAGGAGTGGTAAACCTGCCACCACTGTTAATATTAGGAGTGGTAAACCTGCCACCACTGTTAATATTAGGAGTGGTAAACCTGCCACCACTGTTAATATTAGGAGTGGTAAACCTGCCACCACTGTTAATATTAGGAGTGGTAAACCTGCCACCACTGTTAATATTAGGAGTGGTAAACCTGCCACCACTGTTAATATTAGGAGTGGTAAACCTGCCACCACTGTTAATATTAGGAGTGGTAAACCTGCCACCACTATTAATATTAGGAGTGGTAAACCTGCCGCCATTGTTAATATTAGGAGTGGTAAACCTGCCACCACTGTTAATATTAGGAGTGGTAAACCTGCCACCACTGTTAATATTAGGAGTGGTAAACCTGCCGCCACTGTTAATATTAGGAGTGGTAAACCTGCCACCACTGTTAATATTAGGAGTGGTTAACCTGCCACTACTGTTAATATTAGGACAGGACTGCTTGCCAACACTGTTAACATTAGGGTACCTTCGATTAGGTTAGATTAGGTAAAGTTCATTTAAAATTAATATTAGGATACATTAGCAAGGCATCGCTGTTAATGTTGTTTAGGTTGAGGTGGAATGAGTAGTACATTAAGAGGTTAGGTTGCAACCATTGTTAATATAAAGACAGGATAGCTGGGTACTACTGATGTTATTAGCTTATGTTAACGAGTCACTCTGCCTGTTTACAGCCTTAATCTCTGAGGATATGGCCACAAACAAATCGCCTCCATGCCATTCTGTTCTCCGCCATCCTTCATGTCACACCACCTTCGTTTGTATACCTCACCACTCCGTCCCTTCACCTCATCCTCGGTCTTTCCCTCCCCCTTACCCCCTCCACCAAACTCACACTTACCGTCCAAATCTGCATTATTCTGCTTTCTCTCCACACGGGCAAACAGTATCAAGGTACTTCCCGTTACCCATGTTAATATACTGGTAGGTTAGTTGGCACCACTGTGAGCATTAGGGTAGGTAAACTTGATATTTTTTTTATTATAGGATAGGAGAGAATAGGATGGGATAGGATAGGATAGCATGGCACCACTTTTAATATTAGGGTAGTTTCCTTGGTACCATTGCAGGTATTACCATAGATAAATTTGATGTCACTTGCAGACTAGACAAGGTTAATTTGCTATGACTGGGTTAGGATCGGAGCAGTTTAGTGAATTTGGCTTTGGGTAGGTTCAGTCAGGCCTGGTTGATTGTCGATTGATTTATTACATTAACAAGATTATGGCCGTGTAATAACAGAGGTCATTATCGCTGAACAGCACCAGTAAAGGCAGGACAAGGATGAAATATATGAATATTTATATAGATTCATACACAATAGTATAAGAAAAAAGTAATCATCTAACATTATCACTCAATTAAGAACGCCAAGGACACATCATAAAGCTATGCAGAAAACAACTAAAATTAAAATGTGGATAATAAATAAAGGTAAGTGAGAAAGCCTGTTTCCTCAACAAACAAGAAATTAAGATGTGATTTTATAAACTCTTTACCTCTAGATGCCAGAAATATCTGCCGTCTGGGGATATTGTCAATAGTTGACAAGGCGGCCACCATCAATATTGGTCCTATGAAAATCGCAGCTATGACTTGGAGTCTGCTTACCGTGCCTAAAGACTCATAAACAATGCAGTAAAGTTAGACTGAAAATAATATTTAAACAAGAAGGAGCATTGAGAGAATGAAACACCCTCGCCCACCATTTGGTTTTAGGGCAGAACACGGACGTAATTCATCCTTGTCTTGTCCTTAACTCTTACCACCAAGAACTGTTTGACCTGACCTGGCCTGTGACCTTGAAGTTTGAAATGTCCCTCTGACCTTAACTTTTGGCTAAGTATTTTAAGAAATGAATCCCTCCACCCTTGCCTTGCCCTAGATGCTTCCACAAATTTTGGTGTCAGTCGGATAAAAAGTCTTAATTGTCACTGACATTATGACCTTCACCTTTGACCTATTGTTCTAAAAAGCAATAGGTCAATCGTTTGAGTCATCCTAAAGACTTCCACAAAGTTTAGTTCAAATCAGATCGAAACTGTTTTACAGTAGTCATTTTGTTCAGACACAAGCACACGTCTCAATCGACCTTACCCTGTGACCTTGACCTTCGATTGAATCTTCTAACATCGAGTACCGTCCTTCTTACTTTACCCTCGACTCTTCCCCCAAGTTTGGTCTAAACTGGATGGCGACAGTTTAAGCTGATCTTCCTAGGTCAAACTTCGACCCAGCCCTGTTACCTTCAGCTTTGACTTATTGTCCTCAAGAACAGTATGTTATGCCCTTGGTTGGTCCTCAGCACGGCCCCAAAGTTTGGTGAATGTTGGGTAAGATCTGTCTGAGTTATTTTTACAGACACACACACACACACACACACACACACACACACACACACACACACACACACACACACTTATTCCACCTCCCTTTCGATCTGAGAGAGTAATGATCCTGTAAAATTTGTTTAAGTACCAGCTGCTTGAAGCAAGATGTAGTCTTTCTTTCTAATAGTAATACATCAATCTCCTAAGTCCATAATAATAATAATGATAATAATAATCGTTATTATTATTATTATTATTATTATTATTATTATTATTATTATTACAATAAATAGTAGTAGCAATAGTAGTAGTAGTAGTAGTAGTAGCAGCAGTAGTAGTAATTAATAATAATAATAATTATAATAATAATAATAATATTATTATTATTATTATTATTATTATTATTATTATTAATCATGAACAAAAGATACCGACCATGATGGCAACAACGAAAGCATCTCTCCGTAACCAGCCTAATGTCATTCAGTTCGCAACAAAACTATGATGCAGCTTGCTTAACACGTGTCTCATGCGGCTCCCAATGCAATTTAACTCAGGCCACGGGGGCGATCAAATTACAGTAATATAACAGTGGGAAGAGGCAGACAAGCCCTCAGTTTCTGACAGTAATTTCTTGAATCATGGTAGGATTACGGTGTATTCTACCATGCTGTTGATTGTACGCTGCAACGCTGCATGCCAGCTAACTGCACCACGATGCTCCATTACATAAGGACTCAGATGTTTTGGGTTTTCATACAATTTGTCATCTTAGTTTTAAAGGTACGATTGCAAATTTTCATCAGCTGAGTAAGGTCGTCGGAGGCTGGCGTTGATCTAATGGTAAAATGTAAGAATACTACTACTGGGTTTGTAATCAGATAGTAGAAACAATCATGTAACAAGTTATCTTTATAATCAACATCATCCTGTCTTGATTTCATTGTTCCAGAAACGGACCTATTGTAAGACTTTCAGTTGCTAAAAAAATATATATATTTTTTTAGTAAACGCAAGTGGGTTTGTAAGTGAAATTCCTGAGTATTATTAATAATAAAAATTATAATATTAATCATAAGCCAACATCCCAATCGTTCTTTCCAACTAAAATGATGGGATGAGGTCTAAGGCACTTTGTCTCTTAAGTGAAACAAAAAAAAAAAAAGAAGAGGAAGAGATCACTACCAGGAGGTGTAACAGTTCTAGTAATTTCTCTTCCATCTTCCTCTGTACACTCAAGCCGTAGAGACTAGTGGAAGTGGTGATGGAAGTAGCTGGAAATGAGAACGAGGAGACGGGTAGTGCGCTCCCCTGGGCAACTCTGTTCCTAGACTCTCATTATACATGGATGCGGTACAACTTCCCGCCAGCCCTCGCTCCTTGATGTTTTAGCCACTGGTGCAGTGCTGGGGATGGGTGTTTGGTTTTTGTTGAGAAGGAAGGTCATCGTTTTGCTGTGCAGTTTCTTCCAGTTTTTAGTTTAGTACAGAGACGAAAGTCATCAACATCATCCTCTATCCCATTTACATCAGGTGAAAAGAATCCAGAAACATCAGCATGAAAGTACAGAAGAATGAAATCAACAGAGTGCAGGTAAAACTAGGTCCCACATCCAGTGACTCATCCTTCAGGAATTTATCGAAATGATTACTGCAGGAATATGGTAGTCGATGCGATTATGAAAATAATTACTACAAGAGTGAAGCTGGATTCACATCTGGAAGACTAAAACAAACTGTAGTTTTCAAAGGCTTTATTTTGAGAGATTACTTACGCAAGTACAATGTGTGTAAAATAAGCAATCTGAGCAATTACTTGCGGAGCATCGAGAACATGACTGATAAAGCACAGGACATTTCCCCCAAAAAATTATATGTGGAAAGAACACTGTCCTGAAAAGATAAATGTGTTATAATGGTTTCTTTCATTTTTTTCTCTGTAGGATTGTGCCCAATCCATGTTAACACTATGAGTCGTTACATGTCATAATATAAAGTTTTTGCGGAAACATGAAAAAGTGTGCACAAAATGACGCATTAAAATATAAAACTTGACTCATTTTATCCGGAAGTAAAAGTGTTTGGATTACATACATGACTTGCCGACATAGAAATATCTGATATCCAAGTGATATATTTTTTGCTAAGTGTAAGACATTATCTTGCCAGTTACTCTTATCTCCCATCAAATTATTCTTTACTTTATGTCAGGTCCAGGTCTGACAATGAAAAAATATTAGTAAAGGAAACACACACACACACACACACACACACACACACACATATATATATATATATATATATATATATATATATATATATATATATAACGTTCTCCCTACGTGTCAAGTGGGGTTGGTGGAGGATTAGTGCCCCTCCCTGTAAAAAAAACAATTAACTCTAAGCCCTTGGCTACCCCGTTTGGGATACATGGCGTCTGGCAATGAATGAATGAATATATATATATATATATATATATATATATATATATATATATATATATGAGAAATTTATATTACATGTGGTACATATGTGGCAAGTTTTTGACGCTCCAATCGGGAACTGAACCTGAGACCTCTATATCAAAGTCAGGTACAGTCGTGGTGTACTGGTAACGGTGCCTGACTTCGATCTTGATGTCTCGGGTTCGATTCCAGGTTGGAGCGTCATGAACTATTATATTAGGGAGGTCCTTATTACCTAAGGGGAAAATTGATTCTGGAATGTTTTGTTTGCTGGCAGTGCATATTGTGAGCTTAGGTGTAAACTCTTGAGACACCAAATTTTAGAACTGGTTGATATTTACTGGTCCCGCATCTTACCCAAAGTTTGAGCCTAATAAGCAAAATTATTGTTGTGATAATCTTTTTTGTTACTGGAAAAAGTGTTTTTTTAAATTCATTGGAGGCTACATTCTAAATAGTAATAGCCGTATTTATGTTTTTTTTTTCAGGGATTTGCCTTTTGAGTTAATATTAAGCACTTATTTACTATGACTGAAGTGAAATTGTCAACACCAGTGATGAAAAGCAGGAGCAAAACCAAGATTTCGCTTGTTGGCCAACCAAGTGAAAGACTGCTTGGAAGTAAGTTAGTTTCTCGTGAAGAAGTGTTAGCACGACTTTTCTACCTGATGTAAACAGAGACACGAACACTGAGGGATTCAGCATGTGTTCTGTCTGAGGAACTAGGGGGATTCTAGGAGAGAGCTCCCATTCCTGCATCTGAGCCACGGAATCCTATCCTCAAAATCTTCTCTATAAAGAATGGAAAAAGTTGGAGAAGAGTAAGAGCCGGAATACAGAAGGAGAGGAGAAGAGAAAGAACTTCAAAGAACTGATGAAAGATCTCTTTGACATTGCACACACGAATGCAATAGACATCATCAAAAATCGTGAGGATAAGGAGTTTCTTGTGGCTCAGAGGGAGAAAGGGAGGCAAGGCTCTGAGCTGAGTATTGATGTCAAACTCCAGCGGAAAGGACGAAGACAGAGAGTGAGACAACAGATTGAACAGGAGAGGAGAGAGCGTGAGGAATGTCATCGAGCAGTAAGAGAGGAAATAGTGGAGCTGGAGGAAAGCCCATTTAGTGATGAAGACGAAACAAGTGACGGTTATACAGATATAGCAGGTCCTTCCTTTTCGGCTACAACTCCTCTGAAACGCCAACGAGCATGAAAAACAGTTGTCACTTCTCCAGTTGCTGCTGCTTTAGATCGGACCAAGACTTCAGACCGTGCTGCAGACCATCTGCTTTCTGCGACCATTTCTGCCTGTGGACAAGATCCAACAATGTATACTGTCCAACAGGCAAAGTATCTGCCGAGATCGAATCAATAATGGGAGGGACCCTGTATAATGCCTGAAAAAAACATTCAAACCAACTGCACCAATTGTGCACTGGGATGGAAAACTAATTCCTGATGTAACAGGAGCATATGTCACTGAAAGCCTTCCAATTCTCGTCTCAGGTGATGGAGTTTCAAAGCTTTTGAATGTACCCAGTTTGGAATCAGAGACAAGAAAGGCCATGGCCAATGTCATCATTGAAACCTTGAATGACTGCGGTATATCTGAACGTGTGGTAGGAACAGCATTCGACACCACTGCCAGCAGTACCGGATTGGTGGCAGGGGCGTGCACCCTTATTCAACAACAGCTGCACAAGGATCTCCTCCACCTGGCTTGTCGGCATCACATTTTTGAGATCCATGTTCAAAAGGCCTTCACCATTTGCGTTGGACCGTCCTCTTGTCCTGACATTCACATACTCAAGCAGTTCAAAGCCAAGTGGAATACTATTGACACAACACGCTTTCAGACCTTGAATGACAGTGAGGAAATGCCGGTGACTGATAGTGAGCAATGTGATGAGCTCATAGCATTTTGTATGAAGCAGTTGCAAGAAAACCAACCTCGAGATGATTGTCGGGAACTGCTAGAACTGTCCATTGTTGTCTTGGGTGGTGTACCGCCCTGTGGAACACGGTTTCAGCACCCTGGTGCTTGCCACCATGTCAGATGGATGGCTAAAGTTATATACAGCATCAAAATCTTTTTCATCATCAGACAAGCATCACACTGAAGCAAGGCCAAGGATTGAAGCGGTTTGTCGTGTTTATGGAGCAATACCTAAATCAGGGTTTATGGCAACAAAAGCAGCTCTAGCTCCAGCAAACGATCTGAGGGTTCTCCAAGAATTGTCACTTGGTCCTGATAAGGACATCTCACAAGTCTGCTTGAAAGCATTTGGTCGTCACTTGTATTTGTCAGAGCAATTAGTTGGATTGGCCTTTTTTTTTTTTTAATCCAACTGTTGACCCTAATGAGATGCGAAAAATGGTGATGGCTCATAACGAAGGAAGCAAAGATCAACTAAAGAGAGCAACAGTTGAAGTTGAGGCGACAACACTGAATTAGAAAACAGTTTCAAATTTTGTGACCAGTAACACCAAGATCACACTGCTTGGCCTTCCTCATTCATTCCTAGAATTCGATCCATCAACATGGGAATGTCGTGAGGATTACAAGGAAGCTGAGCGCATCGTCCAGGGGCTACAGGTAACAAGTGACTGCTGAAAGCGGGGTAGCATTGATTCTAGAGTTTAATCCAGTGTTGACCAAGAACGAAGATCAACGGCAGTTTCTACTCCATGTCGTTGAGCAACACAGGCAAATGTATCCAGATGTGATGTAGGCTACAGCTGGCAGCAATTACCAGCCCAAAAACTAGACAACAATGAGAGCGAGTTGGGTTCCCATGATACCGCCCCCAGTGAGGGGCTAATACTCTGCAAAGAGGGGGACCTAGGTAACCCAATGGCTTATTAACATTACGCCATAATAGTATAAATTTGAACATGATGCAGCACCAGTTAAAATTACCTAATAAGCATGAAGATTTGCATACACCACTTTTTAATCAATAAGAACGAAGTCCTGCAGCAGATGAAGCAAAAAGGGGTGCTAAATCCCTGACCATTCACTTCTCCTCACAACATTCATCCAGCCAGCTCGATCTCTTGTCAGTTCCCTAGCCTCACAGACTTCCAAACCTCTCTTCCTCACACACGCATCCACCATATCTCTCCACCTTCTCCTTGGCCTACTTCGCCTCCGCCCTCCTTCAAATTCGCTCAGATATACCTTTTTCACCACTCTACTGTTATCCATTCTCTCCGCATGACCATACCATCTCAGTACTCTCTCTTCGATTCTGGTGTCCACCGACTTGCTCACTCCACATCTTTCACGAATCACATTATTTCGCATCCTATCCAACCTCTGTACTCCACATACATTCCAAAGTAGTCCCATCTCCACTGCTCTTACTCTTGACTTTTCATTTTCATGCCACACCGTAGTCTCACATCCATGTGTTAAAGTTGGCACTAATACTCCTTGATGTAAGCCTCGTGCAGCTGCAACACTCAAGCCTCTGTTTCTTATCAAGGCCTTCATTGCACCAGCTACTTTTCTTCCTTGTGTCACTCTACTTTCCACTTCTTTTGCACATTTTCCTCTCTTTTCTATCACAGTACCCAGGTATTGGAACTCTCTCACCAAATCCAGTTTCTCTCCATTCACTGTAACATCGCACTGCAAGTCACCTTCTCTCTCAATAACCATCACTTTACTCTTTTCTACATTTACTCTCAAGGCACGATGCTCACAGATATCAGCAAAACTCTGCATTTGTCTACCAAGTTCTTGTCCGGTACTTGCAAGCACTACTGCATCATCAGCATACAACAAATTTGAGATATTTCATCAGCCTCCCTTCATTACCAACGTCATCCCTCTCTCCATTACTCGTGTTTTTACTTCTCTCATCATCCCATTCATATATATATATATATTGAACAACCATGGGGACATCACACAACCTTGTCGCACGCCCACATCGATCGTGAACCATTCGCTTAGATGCCCATTAACCCTTACATATGCTTCACTACCATCATAAAAACTCTTGGCGGCACCTAGCAGCTTCCCGTCTACACCGTACATGCGCAAAACTTTCCACAAGCCCTCTCTGTCTACTTTGTTGTATGCATTTTCCAGATCCATGAATGCCATAAACACCTTATGGTCCTTCACACATGCCTTCACTGGTATCTGTCTCATTACAAATATATGATCCACACATCCTCTGCCACTTCTAAAGCCACCCTGTTCATCACTCAGTAGGACTTCTGATATCTCTCTTACTTTCTCTATGATAATTCATCCATATACCTTCCCTGCCACACTCAATATCTTATGCCACGATAATTCTTGTACTCACTTCGCTCACCTTTATTTTTGTACAGGGGTACAAGCACAGCCTTTTTCCACTCTGCAGGCACAGTTTCACTCATCCATGCCTTCTTACATATCTCCAACAAGCACTTCGTTCCACTCTCGCCACTAAACTTCAGCATCTCTGCATACACCTCATCAACCCCAGCTGCTTTCCCATTTTTCAGCCGTTTCACAGCACTCTTCACCTGTGCGAATGTCACGTCTCCTGGCACTGCATTCTTTCTCTGCACATCCCCAAAATCAGTCATGTTTACAGCCGTTCTGGTCTCTCTATTCCCATTCATCAGGCTTTCAAAATATTCTTTCCATCTTGTCCTTACTTCATTCCCATGGGTTAATAATCTACCACCTACATCCTTCACACCGTCACATTTCTTTCTGCTTTCACTTCTACATTTCTACACCTCTTTCCAGAACAACTTCCCGTTTTCAGAGTAGCTCGCATTCATTTTTCTTTTTAGATCATCATTTGCCTCCCTCTTTTTCCTCTTCATTAGTCTCCTTACGTGCATCTTGCCCTCAGTATATTCAGTTCTTATTTCAACTGAACCCCTGTCCTGTAACCACATTAGCCACTTCCTCTTTTCCTCTACCACTCTATTAACCTCCTCATCCCACCATGCCGTACCTTTCTTCTTTGTTGTTACTCTTGCCACACCACACACCGCTTTAGCATTCCTAACTAAGGAATCCCTATACAGTATGCATTCCACAGGCTGTCCATATTCATTTCATTCCAGTTCACTGATTCTAACTCCTCCTCAACTTTGGTCCTGTATTCATCTGCCGTTTCTTTGATCCTCAGCTTCTCAACTTTCAGTCTTTCTCCTTGACTGCTCCTCTCTCTCTTGATCCACCTCACTCCACTCAGCTTGATCTTGCATACCACAATCATATGGTCTGACGGACCTCCACATTGTTGTCTCACGGCCCTCGTATCAGCAACCATTCCCATCATCGAACTCTCTACGCGCACGTAATCAATCAGGTTTCTTTCAACACGATCCCCGTTCCCTCTATACCATGTATATTTATGTTCTTCTTTGTGTTTGAAATACGAGTTACAAATGCACAACCTCCTCTCCTGACACATATCCCTTAGTCGCTTCCCATTATTTTCTCATGATACTCCATTACATCCCATGATGTTATACCTCAGGACCAGTGCCTACTCTTCCATTCATATATCCCATTACAATCACTTCATAGCTCCTGGGCATTTCTCCCACTACTTCATCCAGCTCATCCCAAAACCTGTCTTTCTCTCTCTCACTCCTGTCCTCACACGGTGCATATGCTACAATCGCCGCCAGTTTCACCTTCTCAAACTTGAACTTGACATACATACGCCTCGAGCTGACACATTTGTAGTCTCTCATTCCACTCTGCCACACCTCATTCATCACAAGGCAACTCCTTCCTTGCATCTTCCTCGCCCATTCATTCCCGATCTTACACATTTCACACCCTCCCACTTCGCACCCTTTCATCTTCGTTTCACACAATCCCATCACGGCATACCTCGCACTCTTGAACACATTCACCACTTCCACCCTCTTGCTCTCCTCATTCACACCTCTCACATTCCACATGGCCATGCGAATCTGCCCATTTGGTTGGGGCCCTGGGCAGGTATTGGGCCCTCCGAGGCTCTCTGAAACGACTCCCATGATTAAGTGATTTAGAATAAGGGAATCTGGGGGACCCTTAACCCTGCCAGAAACCCCGGTTATATGGTTACTACCCAGCGTAGTAAATGGTTTCCTGGGTACAGGAAACCATTTGGCTTGTCACCCAGTGCAGAGATCATATGGCATCTCTACACCGAGTGAGTGGATGATGGGCACCCCCATCCACCACACTGTGGATGGTTTTATATATATATATATATATATATATATATATATATATATATATATATATATATATATATATCCCATTGGAGCCCAGTGTCCCGAGTATTGGACAGAACTGGGATTTTTCAAGTCTTTATAAAGTAGGGAACCCCCAGGTAGGGACCTATGAGCTTCGCGACCATGAGTCGATAGGCGGAGGGCGGTACGCTTAGTACCCTCCCAGTGCAGTGCCTCGCCCAGCACCCTTGGGATCCAATGGGATATACACACACACACATATATATGAGAGGAGCTGCGTTGTTTGTTTGTTTATCTTTCGATCACGCCGAACTCAAGGGCCAGAGATCCCCAGACCCTTATATATTCTGAATCAGGGTGACCTAATGATAGTTTCAGGAGGGTCAAAATTCAGGCCTGGGTCATTTAAGGTCGCCGGTAGTGTTCACCTTTTTGGCCCGGGCAACGCTGGGCACCCCTGCAGCCTAATTATTGGCATGGAGGCTCACATGACCTCCAGTTCGGACACAGGCTATGTGAGGTTGACCTACGTGGTCATTTTAGGTCACTGGTCGTAGGTCATTTGAGATCACCGGTAATACACGCTTGAACGACTGGACCCAGCAGCCCAATTTTTGGCATGGAGACTCACATGACTTCCAGTTCGGACATAGCTTATGTGAAGTTGACCTCCGAGGTCATCTGAGGTCACCGGTCGGAAGTCATTTGGGGTCACCGGTAATAGTAAACAAGTGCACACAAATACTATGCGTTAGTCTGTGAAAACTGAAGTAGAAAGTTGCTGGACCTCTTATAATCCTTCTTCAAAAGCAGTAGATGTTCATGGTCTTTCTGGAATAGAAAGAAAGATTGAACTAGAACAAATAGGATTAGTGTGTTTGCCTTTATGGCCCGGGCAACGCCGGGTACCCCTGCTAGTTAGTATTTATGTCTGAATGTTTATATTTTTAATTTACATGATAACAGAAAGAAATGTAGTTATTATAAGGTGCAACATGCAAAATAATCGTTATGGATTATCTGTTCTTCCTAAATTACGGGAACACGGCGTTGTTCATGTTCACCAACTTCATAATCTCCTCCATGGAATGTTGGAGCAATATCACCCAAGCTCAATAAAACCAACTGGAGATAGCTGGAATAACATTCATCAAATTTAGTCAAGTATTTAACCTTTTCACGGTATTTTTATTCCTTCTTTTTGCATACGACATTATTTAGCCTAACTCAGGTTCGATCTGGCGAGGTTGCATACAGCCTTCATTACTCCATTCAGTAAAAAGTCTTTCCCAAACTTACATTCTGACGTTAGTTTCAATAAAGTATTAAAAACGTCATCATGAAGCGATATGGCATTTAATCATCATTGTGCCTTGCCTCTAATATTTCACTGATTCAGTCCAAAAACGCCAAAAACTCACGAATAACGCCAAAAACGCCAAAAACTCACGAATAACGCCAAAAACGCCAAAAACTCACGAATAACGCGATGGCAGAAAAGAAAAACATTGTATTTTATTCCAGCTTACGACGGACAGTATTATTCGCCTCATAGAAACGCACGTCAGCTGAGAATCAAGAACTGCATATTTTGTCCAGCGTTCGATGCATAATTTTATTGAGATTGTCGACGCTTACCGCAGCCCCAGGATGAACCTACAGGATTTTTTTTTCTTTTCTTTTTTTCTTATCTCGCAAAACTGGCTTTTTGTAATTATCTTTGAAACAACCTTTCATAACAAGTAGGTTAATGGATGCGGTCATATACACCTTCAGTTCGAAAAGTCTATCCTAAGCTGAATAAAATCACTTAGAGGCAGCAAGAAAAAAAAGTAATCGAGCTGAAGTGGTTGAGAAAACTATTGCAGAGGAGTCAGTGATAACTTCCAGGACGCCTAACCTGATTTGAACTTAGTCTGGGATATACGAGGATCAGCCTAACTTTCCTGCGGAGTCTGCTAAGTTTACAACTGCCTCTGTGACCTGCAGCAGGATTTCTCTTTTTCCACTGCGTCTTCCGCCCCATCTGCCTCGATATGAGAGAGGGGAGTTCCAGTGTCTGAATGTTCCAACTCTTGTATTTACGTCTGATATCTCGGGATTCAACGACTCATTACGTCTTCTTACGTCTTGTTTCTGTATCTCTTCCGCAGCGTCTTCGCCCCGAATATCTGATACTTTGGCCAATTAAATTGGCTGAATGCTTTACTTGTTTCTGACTCAATTCCCCATATCTCTTATTTCATTACTTCACTATAGAAGTCTGGTAATGTTAAGAAATATCCTGCACGAGAGAAAGAGAGAGAGAGAGAGAGAGAGAGAGAGAGAGAGAGAGAGAGAGAGAGAGAGAGAGTTAAAAGAATTTATTAGAAGAAAATGTTACCTCAAACGGTATTACGGCCCACACGTAGGAGGTACGGTACCATGGGTGACGTTGCCAGGTAGACGTTCATCCTTTACTGGGGAAAGAAAAATATAGTAAAGATGAAGGCTCTCTTCGCCCACCATTGCCACCCACAGCACAGGCAAGGAAAAGGAATTTTTTTTTTTTTTTTATGTGAAGAAGAAGGAACCAAAGGCAACGAGCCTGCAAAACTATTCCTTCCAAGAGAAAAACAAAATATAAGAGAGAGCCAAATTCAAGATCCGATCATTTCCAGATGCCTGGACACACTGCGTTTGAAAAACTAGAGATCATAGGAAGTGCACTTAACCCGGCGAGAAATAGCCGGGATAGGAAATTGTACGGGAAAGGATGGAAACATTCCGTTTACCGCTATGTTAGGTTTACCCAAACCATTTAATCTAACTTTAATTCCTTCTGTCAAGAAACTGTCAACTACCTTTGCTTTGAGTGTTAACTAAAAAACAAAATCCTAAGCCCCCGAAAATGGTAATGGAAAAAAAAAACTGCAAGATTATTTTGGTAACTAGTTTAGTTGTATTTTTTTATCGTGATGAAAATAATCAAATAATAACACACCATCGCTGAGCTGAGGTTATAGGTAGATATTATCATAAAAAATTGGAAACTAGAAAGCATTCAGAGAGCTCATGCCTCCGCCAATGTCTTTGCCATTAAAGAGGATCGGGATCCGGATCAAGTGGAGATATTGTGTGGAATACATAGGATCAGAATCCGCCCCCACATTGAATCAATTGTTCCTTGACCCATGGCCCACTCTTCTACATTTTTTTTTTTTTTTTAAGTTCATTGAGAATTTTTGGAGATACTGGGTGGGATACATAGGATCCGGGTCCGCCCCCAAACTTAATCAATTTTTGCTTGTCCCATGGCCCATCCTTCCACAAAATTTCATTGGATTTCATTAAGAACTTTTGGAGATAACGTGTTGACAAAAAGATGAAACTGCAATAGGCAGAGAATTGCTGGATGAATCCGACTGTGACTGTTTAGTTTTCACTGGTGTGTAGGTACTCATGAGTCTGCTTAACTTTCACCGGCGTGTAGGCAATAGTGTCTGCTTAGTTTGTGCCGGCGTGTAGGCACTCATATGTCTGCTTTTCGCCGGCGTGTAGGCAGTCATGTCTGCTTAGATTTCACTGTCGTCTAGTCAGTCATTTGACGAATTTTTTTCACGTTTCACTGCGAAGCACAGGATGGGTTTAGGAAAATGATAATTGCACTGACAGCTGCGCCAGACGTTTCTCTTCAATTTGGTAAAAGAAAAAACCGATTTTCGAAATTAGAAAAAAAAAAATACATATGCCAGGGCCGTCCACTGGGTCCCGACGATTTGCGGACCAGTGGCCATTGAGGGGTTTCAAAGCTGCACCCAGCCCAGGGCCTTTGACCGATTTTAATGAATAACAGTAGATTTCCAGCGGATATGGATATCTACCTTCTGATTCTTTTTCAGAACGAGTGGGGCAAAATTGTTACCTGTAGAGAGCAGACAAACAGACAGACAAACATATGGAACTGACCAACGTGTTTGCCGAATCTTTAAATTCCGGCAAGCAACAAACATAGATGAATACATAACCTCCTCCAACTTCGTTAGCGGAGGTAATAATAATTTATATCGCGTATACAGTGGATTTTCCGTAGGGAAGGAGAGAACTTGGAATTATGGCTGTTGACAGCAAGAGATCTTTAAGGTAGACAGTCAGCCAATGCTAAGTCTTAATATTCCCACAGAACACGACCTACTAGGTAAACAAGGACTGCAGGGAAACAAACAGCATCCAGTAGCCTAGCCAGAACGAGAATTACTGTAGAAAAACAATAAAATAAAAAATATAAATATAAATGAGCTAAAAGACGACCTGACCTACGAGATATTGCAAAGAACCTGCCAGGCAGCTCTGGTAACCTCGGTAAAATAGCGTAACAGAAGCAAGAATAGGTGGTTGGTGTGGGCGCTCACCATCTACTCACTCGATGTAGTACTGCTTTGGGTGTCTACTCTTTCCTCTCTTCCTTCCTCGCTTCCTATTCTGTCTTTCGTTCCTTCATTCTTTCCTCTTCTTTCTGCCTAATGGTGACTTTACACCAGGGGTGGATCAAATACTGATTTTTTAGAGGTAAAATACAAATACAAATACTTGTGACATGATAATGCAAAAATACAAATACAAATACAAATACTTTTTCTTCTGGGAGCCAAAATACAATTACAAATACAAATACAATGAAAATGTGTTTAAATACAATTCAAATACAAATACAATTGTATGTGATCCAGCCCTGGTGATAGTATAGGAAAGCTCAAGAGCTCTCAGGACTCGGGAGTCACGGCTGCACGTCTGCTTAGATGCTCGTTGACTCTCGATCTGAGCCTGTGATCTAACTCAGCGAGTCAGACAAAAGTGGCGTGGCATTTAAATTTGAAATACAAATACAAAATACTTTTTCTTCTGGGTGCCAAAATACAATTACAAATACAAATATGTTGAAGATGTATTTAAATACAATTCAGATATAAATATAATTGTATTTGATCCACCCCTGCTTTACACTCCCTCGTCTGTCTTTCTTTCCTTCATTCCTATTTCTTCCTTCTGCTTATAGGTGACTCCACACTGAGTGACAAGCCAAATGGTTTCCTATACACTCGGAAACCATTTATTACGCTGGGTGGTAACAATATAACCAAATTATGGCGCCTGGTGGTTTAGTGGGTAACTAAGGTGCTCCAATCGGATTGAGTCTGTGTAGGTTTATATCCAAGGGATGGTTTGGGTTTATTGCTCACGTAATGCCACTCAGGGATGAATGGGGCTGGTCACTCTCATCTTAAATATCAGGACCAACTTGCCTAGCCCCGGGCTTCTACACTCCTCAGGGGGCAGCACAGGATTGGATGATGGATGGATGGATGAAGAAGTTATCCCGTTGTTGGCCTTTCCAGCAACTGAGTTTCATATGTACAGTTGCAGACAATAGTTTCATTCCAAGTCATTGTCAAAAATTAATGGATATCTTAGAGCATACTTTAACCAAAAAAAAAAAAAAAAAAAAAAAAACTACGAGTATTGTTCGTCTCCGAAGGTAACAATACTGGATTCCTAGGGACATTATTCACCGTCTCGATATTTACCATGTTTATTTGAATAACTACTTCCATCGGGAAGTGAACATTGTAGGTAAATGTTAGGAGTAAAGATTTGGGAAGCCATGGGGGTATGTTTAGCGGGAGTAAAAGTGAATTATTCATTGGCAGACAATACTCGTATATCAGTTAACAATATTCCATCCTGTAGCAGAAGACTATATGATCCGTAAGTACTGACTTCAGTAACACAGCGCTCTCAGCACCACCAAGCTAAATTAGATCATCTAGTTGTTTTTGTTGTTGTTGCTTGTAAACACACGGCAACCTGTTGTAACGGTAGCCTGAAGCTGTCCTGTCCTGCAGTCCACCATCCCCCTCTCAGGTGATGGGAAGGGAGCTGAGTGGCATCTGAATTGCCAGACAGCTGAGCCGCCCAGCCATGTTAGTGCCACCCCGTGAACGCGCCCCTCTGCAGGAACAGATCGTCTAGCAAGAAAATAATGAAAGAAACTGTCATATTTATATAGTGTGTCTAGTGGGAATTAGGTGCGTTATCTGTAGAGCGAAAACATTAAATAACTTTTAACAGCGTGAAATAAAATGTGATAAAATCAAACTGAGGAAATATTGCAAGCAAGAGTCTGTTGTGGAAATTAAATGTATTATCCATGGACAGCCAATGGGGTCATTAATGCAATCAACCGTTCAAAAATCTCAGTTTTCGCCTAAAATGCGATTTGTTAGATGAACTGGGACAGGGGTAACACACTGTGTCCAACAGTCCAACCGCGTCGGGAAACTCTTAGAACTGGTACACACGCTCAGTTTCTAATATCAATAAGCTCGACCCTTGTCGTATGCTTGTTATTTCATTGCAGTACTACCTAAGGTGCCTTGGAAAATATTGATACCGTGACCACAAAGTGTTATGCTTTGAGGATGTGAGTGGATAGGGATAAGGTAGGGACTTGAACCTTGAAAATCAATCTTCCTGTTCAAATAGACCTACTTCGTAATAAAAAATGACTTGGTTACAAAGATACAGTATAGCGTCTACATACTGCAGTGTATTGGATGGAGGAGGAGGTGAAGGCGGAGATATTGGAGGAGTTGTTCAAATTTACGAGTTTTATGTACGGATCTTTTAAAACTGGTAAGGAACAATGGGCTATTATTAAGGAGTGCTTAACTTTAAGCAGTTTTTGCCGCACCAGCAAGGTCGGATAAATCTAGCTTGTGTCCCTAACTTTGTTACTGACTGGCTCACTGCACCTTTTTGAATAATGAAATCTGGCAAATTGTAACCGTAGGTTTCATCGGTCTTACACTTTCACTTACGCTGAATCTGCTGCTGTCACTGGGGTTCAGGCTTTATGGGGAGAGTGTCGGGGGGTGAGAGTATTGATGCATCTTGGGTGTGTCTGGGTGTGTATGAGGTTCGTGTGGTGTGCATCTTGGTTGTGTCTGGGTGTGTCTGAGGTTCGTGTGGTGTGCATCTGGGGTGTCTGTGGATGTGTATTAGTTTTGTGTGGAGTGCATCTGAATTGTGTTTGAGGTTCGTTGGATGTGTATCTGGGGTGTGTCTAGGGTGTGTCTGGAGTTTGTCTGTGCCGTATGTTAAAAATACAGGACACCTTTTGGGATGTGTTGGGATTGTGAAATCACGGGAGTACAAAGGACTGCAAACAGCAACAGACGTAATGGTGCTCTTGAGGCTGTTTGTTACAGACAAGACTATGATATGTAATTCTTTGTGGTGAAGATCAGATGCAGCAAAGCAAGAAGCCCCCACCCCCCTCTTCGCCCACCACATCCTTCAGCCGAAGCCGGCAGGGAAGAGTGAGGAGGACCATCACGCAGCATTGAAAAATTGCCTTGGAAAATTTATAGGATAGACTGAAAAAAAAAAAACTTCTACAGTAACTTAATGTGTAAAGGAAAAGTAATATTATATGGTAACAATATTGCGATGCTGCTGCACTTTCCATGATCTAAAAGAGAGGCAAAGCGGTTAGTTAAATTTTTTTATTAATCAGCCATCGATGTGATTAATTGTGGATTCGAAGCAGAAACATATCCAAGAAACTTTAAAATGTTTTAGTGTATTAAAGTCTACCTCATTCCTTGGGATTTTGTTATATGCGGACAACTCCATTAAAGAAAAGCTGTTTTTCTCCATTTGAAGATAATGTTATTAACCGTTTGACCGGTCTGTTGTGAAGCACTTGTCCACCATATGTTTATGTCATTTAAATAATGTGTAAGCTATAATTTAATCAGATCCACTCGTAGTCTGCACCTTGATAAGTTTAATAGCTTTAGCTCGTCACAACGCCACATCATATGGTTTGTTCCTTAACCCTTATACACCGCGGGCATGTTTCCCAATGTTTTGCGTGTCCCGCGGGGTTATTCGGGCTCTGACAGACTCTCAAAAAATATTTGCCAAAAATCAGTTATTAGTCCTAGAATATTAAAAATAAATATGCTTATGGCACGTACCTTCAGCTTTCTCCTGGGATGTTTGTTGAGCCTTCGTCGATTACCGTAGGACTTGTGGAGACCTCTGAAATTGGATAACGAAGTCTCCACTTTACACTTCCCGACAACCCGTAGTATGATTACCACAGCCAGATATTAACACTATAAACACTAATCTATGTTTATCAAGTAGTTTGGGATCCATACTCCAAAAAAAAAAAAACACTGTGAAAGCAATGAAAATTACGAGAGCGTATGACCTTCCCACTTGCGCTAGTTCGCTCTTGGTATTCTGTCATTTATTATTCATAAAACCCCTCACACTTTATATTTCTATTACTATATAACACTTATATATATCTGGAGTCTTTATCCATAAGTTTCCTTCAGTAGTATTAGTTTATTGTCACTGGTCATTCAATTTTTCATTCAGTAAAATACGTAGAGAGCCACGGATTCACTTTCACTGTTATAACATCAAGTATTTGTACTCATATTCTTATATTACTAATTATTTACATTTCTATTTACATTTTCTATTGTATTTTCAATATTTACACTTCTATTTTACTTACACTATGTTATTCACTGTCACTTTCAGTAACAAAGTTATATTACACTGTTCAATCATATGTACTGTACATCCATTGCTTTCACTTGCTATTTACACATTATTTACACATTACTTTCCTTTCCCACTTGCACTTTTAGAACTGCTTCTGGCTGTGGTAATCAAAGAAGCAGGTAACACAGAGGGGAACCTGGCACTCAGCGCACTGCCAAGAGGTGCGTTTGTGCTCAGGTGTGCGTTGGGTGGTATGTGCACACACCTGGCACCTGCGGATCGCAGCCTTCCTCTTGCCTGTGGCAGGCATTTGCACCAGTCTGTGCCGATCCATGTACGTCCTCTGCTCAAGTCTGTCGGGAAGTGTTACTGCATGGCGCCTTGGAGTTGCTGCTGTCACCCTACCATATCTTTCAAGCAGCTGCTGAACACAGGTCCTGGCGAACAACCTCAGGGAGAAGGACTTGGGTGGCTTGACATTCATCTTGTACAGGATGAAGGCGTTCAGCATCGTCATGTCTATGAGATGCAGAAAAACTTTCCTGTACCACTTAGTATTCTTCCTGAGGCAGTCGATCTCTCCAATCATCATGTCGGACTTGTCCACCAGCCGCATGTTGATATTGTAGTCTAAGACAGCATCAGGTTTCATCACAGGTTCGCCTGTCCTACGGTCGACCTTCCCACTGTCTGTCATTTCCCCCTTGTGTACGGTGGTGAGCATGTGCATGACCCTCTTGTCATGCCACCGTATTGCCAGCATCTTCTCAGACTTGCGTAGGTGCACGTCTCCTCGCTGTGAGGTTCCTGCCTCTGGGAATTTAGGTTGAACTGTGATTGAGGTGGGTGGCTGCCAGTAGGGAGGTGGGTGGAGCCAAGTGTGTCAGGATATCGTGTTACACACGCCTTAACCCTGCACGAACGGGAACCAACTTTTATGCTGAATGAATTGCTCAGTCGGCTGCAGGTATAAAATAGACACCTTCACGTCCTGGTACTACAGGAGAGTTATTCTTACAGCACGAGGACGTATTTTTTAACGTATGCAGGGCGGGCCCCAGGATATGAAAGCTGTGCGTGTTTATTGACTTGTTGCTTTTATTGCTCTGCTAAAAAATGCAAGTATACCATTACTACCTCAACAGCGACCAACCTACAACACCCATCATCTGAGAGTTATTATGCCCACCCTTCCTCGCCACCCACCATCGTCCCAGTCCATCCCGCCCATTTTCCACCACACCCCACACATAACCTTCATTTTCACAGGGTGTATTTGTCCAACCCTACCTCATCACTTGCCACCATCTCAGCCAATCCCACCCACTCTCACCATCCTGCCCATTTCTGCTCTGGTGTGGTGAATATCAAAACAGTAATTGCTCCTACACCTTTGACATACACTTTACCGACCCACCTACTGTACAACATCCATCTTCACAAGGCATACTGCCATCAGCATACCCCAACACTCACCACTAGCCATGCCATGCCACTCCCGCTTACTCCCTTTCATCTATCTCACCCATCCTCCTTTGATGTGGTGAATATTATATAACTGATAGCGTCAACAACCACCCTATCAAAAACACTCACCCTAGATATAATTCCCCCATCACAGTCCCACCCCCACCCACCATCATCACAGTCCATCTCTCCCTTTCGACTGTCTCATTTCTTCACAGGGTGTCCTCTTCCTATCCTGGCGCACTTTGCATCACTATCCTGCCCCATCCCTCCCATTTTCTTTTCTCCACCCGAGCCATGTTTCCTTCTCCCATCTTTGAACTACGCCTTACCGATATGTTTACAGCGCCTGCCTTCAAAGGTATACTTCACCCAGCATGTCCTACCACCCAACATCATCCCAGCCCACCCTGCCCACTCAGCTCTGCCCACCTTACCCACTCCTGAGAGACATGTATCGCTGCATCTCAAAACTCATTTCACGGATAAGGCTTTTTTTCACATCTTCATAAGCATGACCGTATTTTAAATGTATTGGCTTGAAACAATCGGATGGAATTCAAGAGACCTGACACGACCTGAATAACACAAGTGTCCCATTTCAAAAACCACTGCGCTGCACTGATTACACATACAGTAGTCAATTGACACAGACAATAATGGACAAAGGGCAAGCTAAAATTTTACCACTGAAGCACCGATGCAAATGATGAATTCTGTAAGGTCCAAGAAGGTAGAATTAATATTTATTCATACGCCCCAGGCCTCGAAGTATGTTTATGTCTAAAACACGTGGCAGGAAAGATATGGTTTGTGTTTATTGAACAGTGTCATAGGAACAACCTTTAACTGTAAATATGCCATATTAATTCCTTTTTCGGGCTTCAAATGAAGTACTACATGTTGTGGTAGCTGCTGGCGGCCATCATCCACTCACTTGATGTAGTGCTGCCTACTTCTTCCTTAGCCTTTATCATTCTTTTTCTGTGCTTGTCCTCCTCTCTTCCTATTTCTCCCACCTTTCCTGTCACTTCTTATTGGTTTTCTTTACAGGTGGCTTTACATTGAGTGACAAGCCAAATGGTTTCCTGTAAGCATAGAAACCATTAACAGCACTGGGTGGTAACCATATAACCAAACCATACGTGCTCCCTACGTGTCAGCAAGTGGGTTGGTGGAGGGTTAGTGCCCCTCCCCGTAAAACAAATAACTCAAAGTCAGATGGCCACCCCATACGGGATTATGGAGTTTGACAGTAAATAGACAAATAGACGACGTGGTTCTCTCTCTCTCTCTCTCTCTCTCTCTCTCTCTCTCTCTCTCTCTCTCTCTCTCTCTCTCTCTCTCTCTCTCTCTCTCTCAGACATCTCCGCCCCTCTGCCTCCTGACGGGTTACTTCCCCTTGTAATGCTTTTTTTCATCTGCTCTGCCTCTTTTTCCTTTTCTTTACAGCAAAACTTTGCCTCAGCTTTAGTCGTCTCGTCTCACATATCGACACTGTCTCCTTCCACCTCCTCTGTATCCTTCTTAATATTTATCCTTTCAACACTACAACTTCTTTAGAATTACAGTAATTCATAAATTTAAGTGATACTTACGGGCTTGAAATCCGACACTGTAGTCAGCTTTGCTTATTATTCTTGCTGTCTTCATTTGATCAAATTTCGATTAGGAAAGATCTTTCGAGTTGGAAGGCTTAATAAAGTCCTGTGCCTAATCCCAGGGTTTGGCAAATCTCTGAAAAAAAAAAAAAAAAAAAAAAACCGCAGAGAGCAAGTATTAAGCGAAGTATACGTCATCGAATCGATCTGTTTGAAGTGGGTGTTGGTAGTCTGTCATTTCTTCCGCTAGTGTACGAGTATGTTGGTATCCTGTCAGTTCATATCGATCACTTATACTGTACAAACCCTGGATTGTATTTTCGTGGGAAAAGGAAGTTTTATAACACATTTTGGCCAGTCTGTTTCTGCAAAATGACACATTCAAAAACTGTTACAATATTTATACAAACTCTGGCTATAATGCACTGATATACATTAAGTAACCTACTGTACATTATTAACCCCATCACTTTATGTCAGTGTACCTCTGCATATGATACATTCATGAACTCTCTTATAATATTTATGCAAACTCTGGCTATATTGCACTCATATACAGTAAATAACGTATACTATCCCTAGCTTAATTTGCCATTTCTCCATTCTCAATCCTAAACTTTAGAAAAGATATTAACAAAAGACCTTGGTGCTTGTCATGAGATGTGCTGTGGAAAGGATTCAGAGCCTTAGTTTTGTCCTGTTCTGTTACGTGGAGCAGTATTCAAAAGGACGAATATCTTCGCCAGTTATAGGTGGTTGAACTACAGTAAATCCTAAACCCAAAATAATGCGCCCCCCTCACACAAACGGCCAGTACAATTTTCAACAATCACACACGCCTGCCTTCAAACACATACCCATTTCCCATTCACACCTAGCCAGATGGGGAAGTATTACCTGTGAGTGGAGGCTGACAATCTAGGCATTTTTCTTTGGATGGCCTCAGACGATTTTACGAGACACAGGGAAGCGCTCTCGTCGTCCAAGAGCTAAGTTTAGTTGTGAGTCTTCCACAACAGTAGCTTCAGTCCTGCTAAGTAAAAGATAAGGGCCTTGTTATATATCATAAAACTGCAAAAGTGTCTACAGGCCTCCAGTTTTGACAAATTCTCTGAAACAATTACAGTATATTAGTAGAACGTGTCTGACCTTTATGTATCGCAGCTGATTACCCACGGTTTGTCTGTGTTTGTTTTTTTTCTCTGTTTCTTGTCTGTCTGTTAACAACTTTACGCTAAAACTACCAGTGCGATTTTAACTAAATTACAGGGATGATGGGTTATGACCTTCTCATCAACTAATTCAATTCTGGGCCAAATTGGGCCAAGGCCCAGAATGTAGGCCTAAAAAATGTAAAAGAAAAAAAAAAAAAAAAGGGGGACCGGTAGAAATCGTTTTTTCGCCGTAACTGCTTTCAGACTGGTCATATCGACTGAAAACAAATCCTAAAGGTGCATCTTTCAAGTCTGCATCCTGTAACATGCCTCCATATATCAGGGGGTCACTACACAGTCAGCGGTAGGGGGGGGGGTCAGTGTCATGTAGGTCAGGCCTAAAATTCAAATGGGCATGAAATCGTCAATTTTTATCCGATTTACTCTAAATTTGATATGTGACATCTTCGACTAGATATCCTGTTGTGTTTATACGTCAGCACTAAAATGGCTGCTGGGGACGGGTTTGGTGTGCCTTGGCACCGCTTCTTCTTGTATTTGGAATGTGTGATGCCAGCTGGTCACATACACAGATGTTTGGTAAACGGTGATTGAATATTAGGAGCGTGCTTTCTCCATAGCCCACTCGATTTAAGAAATACAGCCGGAATGTGCGCTGCCATTCAATGTTAAACGACAACTTTAAGAGTTCCTGTATTACCTTTTCATGTTAATCGGGTATTGTGTCACTTTCTTCCTTTATCTAGTCTTTTCCACCTTCCTTCCGTTAGATCTTCCGGCCCCAGGACTGCCTCTTCTCTCTCGCCTAACCACTTTTCCGCGGTGTCTTCCTAAATTTGGTCTGATGGATCCATATCCCTTCCTATCCTCTTTCCTCTCCAGCACTTATTCTCTCTCTCTCTCTCTCTCTCTCTCTCTCTCTCTCTCTCTCTCTCTCTCTCTCTCTCTCTCTCTCTCAAGGTTGTGTTCCATTACCGGTTTCCCGTCTCACTTTCTTTCTTGGATGCCCTTCCTGGACGCCTTCCTTTCCTTCATTTCCTCTCATCCTTTGTCTGGCTTCTTTATGCTTCCACCATGTTCTGACATCTTTGTTTTGTTCTCACCATCACACGATAATGTTACGCCTCTTTTGATCCTCAAATTCGTCCCTCCTTTTTCTTTGTTTGGCTTCTTTATGGTTTGTATGCATCTTGATGTCTATGCCGTAGTCTTGCCACCACTAGATGGTTTTATGCCTGTTGTATTCCGTATCCTCCTCTGGCCTCTCTTCCTTTCGACAGGTTTCTTTAACAATGAAGCTTGGTTGACTCACTTTCAGTTGAACGAAATCGTCTGGTGTTTGCTGAAATGGAACACATTTTATCCCGACATAAGAAAAGCCATTGTGGCAGTATTAACACTGCCAAATTATATTTGAATTGTTTCAGCATAATGGAGTTGACACATTCTCCATTTGTCACGTAACACACTTAAGTACAACGGTTTTAGGCCATATTCTTGCCACCTCCAGACTTATACATATCTCTCATTCCTTAACCAACCAGGAAAGTTATTGATTATGTTTCAAGTCTTGACATTTTCTGCATATATATATTTTTTTTTTCGAGGCTGCAAAAACTCAGTGTTCCAAGGTACATGTTAGACTTTTTTAATGCTTAGCTTAACAGTCTTACTGTTTAGCACACACCCCACGTGCCACCACTTTAGGTCTGACTCGGACCGTCCATACTGAATACATGTTAGGGCTGTCTCATTGTACACTGGTTGACTGAATCAGTATAATATGAGGAAAAAACGTACATACATGGATCAGTATGTTTTGTGTACACAGTTAACAGACACTGAGTGTGTACTAGCATGCCGTTACTTACGGCATTGTGAATATTACCAGCCTATCACGTCATTCTACTTAACCGCTTAAACTTTTCACACTGGTTTTATCCCTTGCCCTGTTTTGTGATTCTGCCTCATTTTTAAAACCCTGAGTTCTTCGTGCTCCTTGCCCTTAAAATTTACAAGAATGAGATCAAATGAATGCACGTCATGGTACAGAAGCGATGAAACTATTTCATATACTAATTATATGTCTTACCTTATGGCTATTCTTCATTTTCTTTACACTGGATCATCCTGTTTATTAAGCCTCTCTCTGCCTGTATAATATCAATTAATCAAGAAAGGATTACGAAGACAGCATTGTACATTGCAGTGAAACAAATAAACCAACTCATATCTATATCAGTGAAGTGTGCTTTTGTGAGCGCGTGACGAGCGAGCGAGCGCCATTTATCACAATTTCCCTCTGATATAAAGTTATCGGCGGAATCTCCGATATTTGCTAGAGCTGATGGCAAAAAACACAGTGTTAGGACAGAAAAACTTTTTATAAATTTGCTTTTGTTATTGAGGTGTTCACCTCAATTCCAAGGGGTTCCTATGCATTTATGGGTGAGTTTTTAGTTGATAAAATTTATTGAATGAATGTATCACATGTAGAAGGAATTTCAACTCTGCTTTACATAGCAGTAAAGTTACTAACTTCTACTTTTGCGTGACTGTCGGGTAGGGCCGGGACTCACATTTCCAAACTTAAATCAGAATAAATTTCTCTCGCTTCCATCGCTCACTTGTTTGTAATTCTTCGTTGTCTTCGTCTCTGGCTCCTCTTCCCTTCCTTCGTCCCCAGGTTTCTCCTTGTTTCGTACTTTTAATCTCCTCGTTCGGTCCTTCACTCGCTACTCTTACTCTGTCTTCCTGTCCCTCGCACTCTTATCAGGAAATTACCGCACTTTCGTAATCTTATTTTCCGCCCACGTCGTCGTCTTCATAAAACTGTGTGAAAAGATTTCCCCTTCCATTTTTAGCCAGTGCAACTAAACAGTACCTGTCCTTTGCAACACCTCAGGGTTCGGTGGCTACTGGGGGACAGTCGGCCGGTCTACAGGAAAACTAGGCGACACCCAACTGGTCGACAAGATAAATGGGCGACTGTCAACTAGGCGACAGGATAAATGGGCGAATACCAACTGGTCGACAGAATAAATCGGCGACTGCCAACTGGGCTACAAGATAAATGGGCGACAACAGCCAAACAAGTGGACGGACAACTGGCAAACAATTAGACAATTAACAATTCTACTCTACCTGAAGAGTGTGGGGTACAAACAAAACTCCGAGACAGTTGGCAGCTGGCTGGCTGGCTGGCTGGCGGTCAGTACATAGTTGTTATCGGACAGCAGTAGGTCACATCCTGTCGTCGCATTCATTCTGTTATACCGCTACAGACGTTACTCAACCCGCATCATGGCTGAATTCGTAACCTCACAAAGAAGCAAAGATAAACTTGTTCACGCAGGATTTATTTACACAAGGGACAGGACAAGACGAAATACCACCTATTGGAAATGTGACAAAAGAAAAAAATGTAATGGCAGAGTAGTGTCAGTAGGTGATGACGATAAAATGGAAGTGCGGGTAACTAACGAAAAAACGCACGCACCACGATGTGAAGAAGCTGCAGTGCAGAGGCTGAAAACAAACTTGAAGCAAAAAGCTGTGGAACAGCCAGCGACACAACCAGCTACACTCATCCGCGAGGAACTTGTAGGCATATCTGACTCCGCAATAGCAGCTTTACCTGAGCGTCAGTCCCTTCGCCGACTAGTAAACAGGAGCAGGGCTTCAGTGAGACCAAGTAACCCTAAGAACATAACAGACTTACATATAGTTCCTCCTTACGTAAGTACAATATCTGGTCGTCCGTTTCTCTTGCACGATAATGAGGGAGATACACGATGCAGAATAATTATATTTGCTACTGAAGACAATGTCCGTTACTTGTTTTCCTCAAATATGTGGTATATTGATGGAACTTTCCAAGTAGTACCAGGCATGTTTTACCAGCTTTGGACATTGCATGGAAAAGTGGCAGAGACGGTATTTCCTCTTGTATATGTCCTCATGCAAAATAAACAACAACAAAATTTTGTTGGATGAGCTAAATGATGAAAACAATGATGATTTCACACGACTTGAGGAGGTTGCTGAATATCTGGATAAAACTTACATACGTGGACGTCCTGCATGTAATAGAAGACGAGGACATCCACCACGGTACCCAGTTGAGATGTGGAATGTGAATGAAAGAACAATGGCAGATGAAGCTAGAACTAATAACGCAGCAGAAGACTGGCACAACAAATTTAACGAAATGGTAAACAAGAGGAGAGTATCGATGTTTTCATTGCTGGACGAACTATGGAAAGAACAGCACGACACTGAGGCTTCTATACTTCAGGTACAAATTTTTCCATAATGAAGTTAGTGCCTCAGTTACATCAATCTGATTTATCACAATGTCATGTATGCGTAATATATGTAATACATGTAGTATATGAAGTATATTTTCAGGTTAACACTGGCCAACAAAACATTCGGCAGAACCTAAGCAAGAAGACTGAACGAAAGAATGAAAGAATAAAGAATGTGGTTGCACTTTATCAAGAATTCAAGGACAGTGGTCAGATTCTACTCCACCTGAAGAGTGTTGGGTACAATGTTGTTCCTTAATTTATAAAATGCATAATAAAGTCTTTTTAATTAGTGTCTCAAAAACTTACCGAGAATGGAAGTTATTGCAATTGGTCTATAGTTTGATGGATCAGAAGTTGCCCTCCTTTTAGGAACAAGATGGATGTTTGCTTCTTTCCAAGAGGCTGGAAAAATTGAGGTACGGATGCATAAGCGGAAAAATTTTGCTAATACGGAAGCCAACACTGAGGAGCAATTTTTAAGTACTATTGTAGGAATTTCATCTGGACCAGTAGCTTTGTTTGCTGATGTGATGAATAATAGAATTAAATAACAGCTGGTTATACAGGAATCACATTAGTATCGCGAGAGAATATGGTCTCTTAAAAGCTAAATAATGTTCACATAACCAGTTCGGTGTCCACACGTCCTCACACAAATCAACACTATAATAGAGGTGGAGTGAGCCGGGGTTTGTTCATTCTGTCATAACCACACTTAAATTTCTCCAGCTTCAGCGTCAGGCTGCAGTTTCTTCTCGTCACTTTCACATTTAACAAGTTCCACTGTTTCCCTTGCTTCATGTTGTAACCAAATTTCATGGAGTCATTTTCCCATACGTTTATCACAGCAGTGAACAAAAAATCACTATGAATATAAACAAAAATCCTACTACAGGGATTGTAATACGAGAATATACATATAAAACGAAGGCTAAAAAAAGTGATAAGGGAAATGAGATTACTAGACTATAGTAATCTTACAAGGAACAGCTGTGATGGGGAAGATATTAAAGGAAAACACAGGACAAGGACGAAGGTTTGAACTGCGGACGAACACAAATGTAAAAGATCAAACGGGACCTATGGTAGTGAGGCGAACAAAGAATACAGAGTAAAAATGTGTAGTATAAAGAGTGTCATTGTAAGATAAAGGGAAGGGAATTAGATAGAAGAGATGAAGATGACTGCAGACAGAACAGGAATATGACAGTCGTGGAAAGAGGGGGTATCTTCAAGTATTACTCAAAAAAAAATAAAGTAAGATTACAGTAAGCCCATTGCAAAATTAAGTGAAGATCTGACACTGGGACAAAGTCTAAGGTAACATGACAATTGATACATTCTCTGCTTGCAATATGATTTATTGGAAGGTGATATACAGTATTTCTATAAAAATATTAATCTTTTGATTTCACTAAGCCATTCAAAACTTTGTACATATGCATACCTATGTCAGTCATACATGTAACAATACTACCTAGTATCAGAAATGACGCCCTCTAGTAACATTACTTCCCCCCGGTGTTCACCAATCGTCCCTTGGGCGGAGGACCCCATTTCTATCCCTAACACTCAGAGATGAACCGAGGACAGCTAGTGCCAGCAAGGCTGTCTACGGTCTCCACAACATCTTACCTATAAAAGGAATCCGGATTAGAGTTCACATCAGCTAAGTGGTCCTGGCAGGTGGAGGGACAAACACAAACAACTGTGGGGCGAGTTGCTAAGCGAGGCTTTTGTCTGTACTCAGTGATAGGTAGAGTAGAAGGTGATGAAGGGGAAGCAAGGGCAGAGGGGGGAGGAAGAGAAGAAGAAGAAGAAACATTTTCCTGACTTTCCTCCCACTCAAAGTACCTGGAAGTTCACTTAAGAACGTCTGCGCAAGCCCACTTACTCTCAGATGACAAGTCTTTAATCTCTAATTTGTTACCGTTATGAAATATCACGCGGTGTGGGTCTGTAAATTTGTCATCTAATTTAGAACTACGTGTACATGAACGAACAAATACTAAGTCCCCAATAGTAATGTTGATAGGTGATGCAGACTTAAGCTGGCGTTGTATCATATCCTTTTAAGATAAGGCCAGATTAACTTTTATATACAGATGTATTTTCTGGAAGACTGTCATTTTCACTTTCACGTAATCATCCAAATTATAGAGTGAACTAGGTTTCGATAATAGCATTGAATAGGGCAATCTTTAATCGAATCCACTAAAGACAAAGAATAGAGTTTCGCAACATTGATGGATCTATTGATAGAGGCCACAACTTGGGGTATCCACTCATCCCAACAGGTGCTTTGAGAACCTAAGTACCTCAAACACTCCGACACTCTTTTATTTTGCTTTTCGAAAAGGCCGTTGGAAGCCGGATGGTTGGGTATGACATTGCATTTATTGATGTTATACTGCTTACAAATCTCAACAAGATTATTGTTACACTGTGTGCCGCTGTCGGTGATAACAGTGGAAGGTGTAGTGAATGGACAAATGACGTGATCGATGAAGGTAAGTGCAACTCTTAGCGGTCTTGTCTTTGAGAGCTACGAGAACAGTAACGTGATAAATGATCAACTGCCACGAACTAATACTCTGTATCGGATTTTGTAAGAGATCATTTAAGATCAGCAGAAGCTGCTTCCCATGTATGTAATGGAACTGGAGCAGCAACAATTCGTAGTGGAGTACGTAATCCGGTTGACCCTTTGTGACGATTACAGGAAACACTGGAATCACAGAGGGCATTGATGTCCTACAGCAGAGTTGGCCAATAAAGTGAAAGGCGTACTTGTCTCAAACGTTGATCTTTTCCTGGATGGGATGCATGAAGTGTGTTATGAACGATGTGGAACAATGCAGGTATTAAATCAGTGGGAACAATGAGTAGATGTACCTCTCTATTAGGTATGTCCTTTCCTGTAAGGGATTTCTTCCTGTACAAAGTATTGTCTAACATTAGATTAACTACTGGCACTGGGAGAGTAGGTAGGGTTGAAACGTCTCACAGAAGGTCTGTGAGCTGGTAATCATTAATAACATCTGAGGTTAAGGTAGTGTAAGGAGCATCACTGGGCTGAGATGGTGGGACTGCCGCGGCTATGTGACGTGAAAGAGCATCTGCAACAACATTTGATTTACCAGGCACGTAGGCTACTGAAAGGTTGGGTTGAAGTCTTGAATAATAATTGACCATCATGCCAAACGACCTTTAAGATTTCTTCCTTTGAATAAATCACAAAGTGGGAGATGATATGTTTGGATATGCACTGGATATCCGTATATTATATCTGTGAAATGTTTGAGAGACTAAACAATAGCTAATCAAGCCCCCCAATCAGTAACACTGTAGTTACGTTCTGCGGTGCTTAGGGCACGACTAGCATATGCAATTACACGCTTCCCCTTTGCTTGATCAACTTGCATCAAAATCACACCAATTCCCAATCCAGATGCATCTGTACAAAGAAGAAAAAGTTTCATATAATCATGGAATGCCAGGACTGGGGCATTTGTAAGTGCTGTCTTCAGTGTTACAAAAGCTTGTGACAAATCGTTAGTCTAAACAAAACGTTCAATTTTCTTAAGTAATTTAGTCACAGGAGCGGCGATTTGTGCATACCCGATAGTAAATCACCGATCGTAGCCACTTAGTCCAAGGAAACCTTACATCATCAGTACTGGTAGGATCAGGGAAGCTAGAAACTGCCTTAACTTTATCATGTGGCATGTATTCCTTCTGCATCATCGACATGTCTTAGAAATTTAATTCTCTTACGTAAGTAGCAACTCTGAGTAATGGCAGTAAAGGAGAAAATAGCATTATGAAGCAAGTTTTTAATAGATAAAATAGTTAGACATAACGGCAATGAAAATGGGTCGTTATCTGTGACAGAAAACTCAGGACGTAATATTAACCGGAGACTATATTTAAAAAATCGAAAATACATAAATTTAAGTTCGTCGAGGACCTTAAGGCATTAGTATTAACTTTCCATCCGTATGTTTGGCAATAAGTCACATATCAGGTGAGAGGACAGTGCCTTTGCCAAGGTGTGTTTGAAGGCTCTTCGACAGTTATCCCAGAGCTAATAACTGTTCGCACTGAAGAAGCTGATCAGCGTATAATTCCTCATGCGATACATGCTGTTCAGAAAGGAACCTCCAAGATCGTAGCTTTGTCCCCTGACACTAATGTTTTTGTAGCGTTAATGTTTTACTGGGATGAACTTAAATTTTCTGGGATTTTAGAGTTTTGGGTAGAGAGGGGTCACGGTGACTCACTTCCCTGTTTCTTATCATTGTTAAAAAAAAAAAAAAAAAAAAAACTAACGTTTCTTCTTGTTGTACTCTTTCAAACACTTCATCCTCTAAGCTTCCATCCTTATAAATCTTACTACTCAAGTACTTAAATGCACTCATATTATCCATTTCCTCCTCATCCAACCTCATTGTACATTCAATGACTTCATCTCTTTCAAAGACCATATTTTACTCTTTCCGACATTCACCTTAAGATTCCGTTTCTTACACGCTCTACCAGACTCATTCACCAAGCCTTGCAGCTTCCCATCGTCATCACTCAACAACACAGTATCATCTGCAAACAACAATACAGGGAGTTTCCAAACACTGCCCTCTCTCATTAGGTCCGCTCCAACATCCACTGCCCTACCTTGTATCAAACACTTCGCAGCCAGATCAGTGTGAATGACTACACTGTACAACAGTGGGGGAAAAAAAATAAAGACAAAAATGATATGAGCATATTAAGGGGTAATTTCATGCGTTGATCTCTAATATCACACTCGATTTACTGTGTGACCCACCAATGTTATATAATCGTGTCGGTTGAGGTTTAGGCCTATTCAGTGTAACAGTTCCAAAATACTGTACAGTCTACGTAAGATGTATTACTTCGATTTCTTATTCGTCTGTATGCTTCCTTATGTAAATATACAAGTCAATTCAAATATTCTAAAAGTCTTTCTCTTTGCAGGTGTTATTAACTATACTGAAGCAACAGCGACCAGATGTACAAGTTCTCCAGACAGTTGTTGTTACATCAGTGGTTCGCTGACACTGAAACAGTACAAAAGGTGAATGACTTCTCACACGAAGAAACTATATCAACTGTATTTTGGATGCAAAGTTGGCGATCAAGACAAGCGATGGGCTTATATATGCTGTGTCAGGTGCGCTAAGCCACTCTTAGCCTAGGTCAAAGGCACGGATGCAGGTCTCAAATGTGGAGTGCCGATGGTTTGGAGGGAGCCACTGGACCATTCAACGGACTGCTGCTGCTGCTGCTTAACAGATATCACAGGTAAGATGATTTCCTCCCTTCATCCTCTTTATTGATTACAATTCTTACAAAAGACATCATTTTGTTAAATTAATGCATTATAGTCTCCTCTAAATCTGTGTTCTAATGAGCATGTCTATCTTTCTTTTCTACAGGTCGTAACCAGAAGAACAATAAGGCTATTGTTTAACCAGATCTTCAGTCTGCTATTGGCCCTGTTGGACATTCCAGTGATACGCCTGTCCCTCAGCCTTCATCCGGAATATCAGGCGATGACACGGACACCCCAGATGTACCTGAATCACAAGAAAAAAAAAAATCTAATTACACAACCTAAACTGAATGACCTGGTTGATGATCTTTCCCTCACTGAACAGCAGCGTGACCTACCAGCCTCTCGTTTGCAGGAATGGAATTTTGTTGGATGAAGATGCCAGTATTACAACATTCAGAAAGCGTTCATCGGATTTGCAGCAATACTATTCAGTGGAAGAGGGGGGGGGGGAGGCCAAGGATGAGATGGAGGGATGGAGTGGAGAGGTATATGAGAGAGGGGGTGTGTGAGCTGAGAGCAGGACAGTGAAATGGCGGGGGACAGGGCGACTTGGAGGCAGTTTGTTTGTGGCCACCTCTTACGGGATTTAGGTGTCTGGCAATAGATAGATAGACAAATAGGAAAATAGTCTCTGTTTTGGCACTGATATCAGGGTACTTTCTGATGCCCTTGGATTGAACTTTGAACCCAGTCACGGGAGGCTGTTTATTGATGGCTCTCTGTACAGCATTAAAGGTGTTCTGCTACACATAGGAAACACCATGTCTTCTATTCTAGTTGCACACTCAGTTACTTTAAGAGAGACATGAAACTCTATCATTCTGGATCGCATAAAATACCATGAGCATGAATGGCTTCTTTGTGCAGATTTGAAAGTTGTTGCCATTCTTAATGGACTGCAAACTGGCTATACCAAGTACGTGTGTTTTCTATATCAGTGGGACAGCCGAACAAGATCAGAGCATTACACCCGGTCGGAATGGCCACCGGTGAGATTCACTGACACGTGGATCCCACAATGTTATTAATGAACCACTAATGAAGGAGAAAATCATTTTGACACCAATTCACCCAAAACTGGGCTTAATGAAACAGTTTGTCAAAGCACTGAAGTATGATAAACCAGCATTCCTGTACCTCAAGAGAAATTTCCCAAAATAAGCGACGCTAACATCAAAGAAGGCATATTTGTCAGCCCTCAAATTCGTCAGCTCATATTTAACAATGATTTTCAAGCAATGGTGGCTGAAACAGAGTCAGCAGCTTGGTGTGCATTTAAGGGTGTGTGCAGTGGTCTTCTGGGAAAGCACAGACAGGACCATCATCAAGTTTCAGTAGATGAACTTATCAAATGTTGCCAAAGTCTTGGTTGTAACATGTCACTGAAAACTACATTTTCTGCATTCGCATCTTTCCTTTCTCCCAGACAATGCTGGGGCCGTCAGTGATGAACTTGGAGAGGTTCCATCAAGACATAGCAGGAATGGAGAGTAGGTACAACTGGAGATGGAGCCCAGCCATGTTAGCCGACATCTGCTGGAATCTGATGCGTGACCAACCACAGGTATCGCACAAACGAAAAAGAAGGTACTAATAAGTACACAGATTCATTCCAAACTGATTGTTCAGTGTTCACTTGGATTAGATATTTGAAATTATAGAGTTTATGGATCAATTCCAAGTGAAACAGAAAATAACTTTCAATATTTTCTTTATTTTTCTCATTACAGTTCACTATTTTGCGCCATGAAGGTTTACGAAGCAAATTACACAAAACTGAGACGTGCTTCAGGTATATGGGTGTCAGATTCAGAATCAGCACCCTCGAACTGACAATGAAAACATGGACTGGACTATATATATATATATATATATATATATATATATATATATATATATATATATATATATATATATATATATATATATATATATATATATATATATATATATATATATATATATATATATATATATATATATATATATATATATATACAGAAATTTGTGATACCCTGGTATGAGAGTAAGGAAATACGATAACTGCGTTTGGAGCTTACAGGCTCGTAGCCTAATAAGAGTACTAATGAACTAAGATTCCTGTCAGAATCGGGGGGTTGGAATGGCAAGGTAGGGGAGACGGGGAGGGAGAGAGAGGAAGAGAGAGCGATTAGTGTGTTTGAGAGGGGGCGTGTACCGAGATTAGAGAGAGAGAGAGAGAGAGAGAGAGACGGGGGGAGTTACAAGGACGAGTAGTACCTCGAAGGTCTTACGACCCAAACCGTGGAGGTAGCGGGTGGGGGTGTGTGTGTGTGTGTGTGTGTGTGTGTGTGTGTGTGTGTGTGTGTGTGTGTGTGTGTGTGTGAAGAGAGAGAGAGATTATTTACAAGGAAAAAAAGTACCTCAAAGGTCTTACGACCCACACGGAGGTATCATGTGTGTGTATGTGTAAGAGAGAGAGAGAGAGAGAGCGTAAAGCATGACGCAACACACACAGCGTTAGTGGTGAATGAGTAAGCAACCAGTGAGGAGCCATTGGCGGTGGAGTGAAGGTGTGTTAAGGCCAGACGATTTTATTCAGCTGAGAGTGAGCCACAACAGCTTAAGACAACACTAAGCTGTTTTATTGTGGAGGGTGAGTCACAGCAGCTTAAGACAACACTAAGCTATTTTACTGTGGAGAGTGAGTCACAGGAGATTAAGAAATTGTCAGAAGATTTATTCAGCTGAGAGAGCCACAAGAGCCTGAGGGTTCGTACAGTCGCCATTAACCCTCTCATGATCGGCACAAGTCTAGTATTCTACTCCATCGTATGCCCGACTATTGTATTAAGCTGAGACTGAGTTATAGAAGCCTGTGTGTTAATACTGTCCCTATTATCCCTCTCACCAGACTGAGTTATAGAAGCCTGTGTGTTAATACTGTCCCTATTATCCCTCTCACCAGACTGAGTCGTACCGCAGGTGCTTGAGAGAATTAATACTGCCAGCCCTTTCATGGCCAGGACAACTCTCGTACTCTGTTTCAGCTTAGGCAGTACGATTTTTCTCAGCTGGGAGTGAATCACAGAAGCCCGAGTGCTAAGACAAGTTATGGAAGCCTGAGAGTTGATAGTATTACCATTAACCCTCTCATGGTGTGGACAGCTCTAGTATTCCCTTTCAGCTCACGCCAGACGATTTAGTTCTGGTGCATGTGAGTAACGTCAGATAATTTCATTCAGCTGAGGGAGCGGCAGGGGTGTGAAGCGGTTAATATTCACAGCATCAACCCCTTCCATCCCATGACAGTGGAGCTGACCCGTTATACACACGCACCTCAGTCCCCTCCCTAGTCCCCGAAAGTGTATGGCGGAAGAAACAAGAAGCGACACTCAGGCCTGCAGCCCACTGAGCCTGAGGTTAACAAGAACAACTACTACTATTACTACTACTACTACCACGATTGTTACTACCAGACATTATGCCTAGCCTAGGATGGTACCCTATAGTTCTTTCACTCTAGCTTGGCCCAGTTTTCGTCGTCTTTCAGAGTATTTCACGCAGCTTTGGCAGAAAAAAGACAAATGCTACTGCCCTGCATCCTTCCTATGGCATTTCCTCATAATTACCATTATATTCCAGTGTCAATCCATTGTTACAACTCGGCCTTCAAGATGCAGAGATGTTACTGTAATATCAGGCCAAAGTAGAGAACAATAAGCATAGCAGTGGAGAACTTAGCAAATATTTTACCTGTCACCTTTACACTCTGTTCACTTTAACAAGGCGTAAAATTGCCATCTCTTTACTCGGGTGCTGAGCTGTTGCAAGAGCTTAACACTAGAATATGATGCTAGTCACGAGGAAGTCATTTTGGGAAAGATGCAGAGCCATAGTACTGTCTTATTCTATCACTGAGTTGAGTGAAATAAGCTACAAAAACGGACAGGAACATTCTGCCTACTTAAAATGGAATAAACTGTAGTTAATGAAATCTCTCTTGAATAAAATCGGTCTGATTAGACAGGGGCAGTAACGTCCACCTGAAGTCCACCAGTGTCACGTTCCAACTCAACAACAACAACATCAGGCTAAACCAATACGTCCTTGGGCTAACGGACTAACTTCCTATCTACGTATTTCCGGCGGGTTTTATCAGTTCTAAATGCGTTGAACAGTGGACATGGGATCAGACCTTTTGCCCTCTTGTGGACGCTCTCTTCACGTGGTGACACCGATATATAGCCGGCGGGGTGGAACTGCCCGGTTATAACACTCGTCCTTGGAGTCCCTCCCTATCAGTGCAGGACACCTCCAATCCCTGCAGTCACCGGGTTTGCGTTTCAGATGTGTCTGGTGCAACAACAATAGTTACTACTACTACTACTACTACTATCATTACCATACATCATGCTTCACTACCAATGCTACTACCATTGCTACTACTACTACTACTTATCACCACTGCTACTACTATAATACTACTACTCAAGCTACTACTACTACCACCACTGCTAATACTACTACTACTACTGCTACTATTATTATTATTATTACTACCACCACCACCACCACCACCACCACCAGTAGTAATACTGCTACTGCCAGGGACCTGTTGGACGTTAAATAAAATGGTGGTGGCTGCAGAACTACATGTATAAACAAAGTGTTGGTACTGAGAGTGGCCTAATGTGCTTATCCATGAGGGGGAAATATAGACCGGGACTTTTCCACGGTATGAACTTAATGTGCGTGATCGGGACTTTGACTCATTTCCCGCCAGACAAGCCGTTTTTATGATAGTTCTCCTACTCTTGTGTGCCGTCGAGTGGCTCGCAGGCACACCAGCGCCGGATGTAACGCCCCCTCAAGGGTTGATATCCGTGTAGTGGGGAGTTGAGCTTCATTGTTCGGTTCATGCTGCTCAGGGAAGAGAGACCGGTCAAGCGCTCCCTTCCATGACAGGACTAAGGATCGTACTTTGGCATGGCACAGGACGCGTCGCAGCTACCTTTTCTTTAGCCCTTTATCTTATTTGGATTAGCAGCTTATTTATTACAGCTTAGTCTTGCCCTGTATGTTATCTACGGAATTTAGTCGCGACACAGTTCGCATCAGCAACAACACAATTAAAGGATACCGAGATGTGATGGACAGAGAAATAAATCGGTAAGGAAAAGACGCTGTCACGAAGTTTTCCAAAATTATTCACAATACGATCCGAAATTGTATCGCTGTGAATCCCATACGCTCCTGATGGGGAAAAAAAAATACTGAATACTAAAAAAAAAAAAAAAATAGTTCCCTTTTCTTACAGATATTGGCTATGCAGTACACCCTAAATTACTTCTCCTATCATTTATACCTATATATTATGTCATATACTCATGAATTATACCTAAATTATACCCCTGAATTACAATTTACCTATAAATTACTCACCTAAATAATACCCATAATATGCCCCTCTCTGAATTATGACGCGTGCGTGATACTTAATATGAATTTCATCTATATATTATATTAATTATATTCCTGGTGCTGGCGTGAGAGGCCTTCACGTGGTGGCACCAACAGAACCGGACGGATCTTTGGCCAGGTTGATACAAACGTGGCTGAACTCCCTGCCTGTCTTCAGAGGAGAAGGGTGGACTATAGGAAATGGGCAAGTTACAGCCTGCAGTCCAATACCGGGTTAAGCCACGTTCAGGTGACCGTGGCCTGACAACAGCAGTACCAACAATAACCTC
>NC_137065.1:17090549-17103049 GCF_032717465.1 Coenobita brevimanus
CTGACATCACTGACTTTCTTCTCCACGAAATAAGGGCCACTAAACTTGGCTTGAAGAGGTTGCCCATGAACTGGTAGCAGAATCAAAACCTGATCTCCTGACTGAAAGTGGCGTAACCTGGACCTCTTGTCATACCAAGTCTTCATCTTCTCCTGAGCAGCTCCTAAATTCTCTCTCGCCAGCTGTAAAGCAGTGGACAGCCGTTCTTTGAACTTCATCACATACTCCAGCAGGTTGACGTCATCTTCCTCCGACAGCCAGCATTCCTTGAGTAACTTAAGGGGTCCTCTTACTTCATGGCGAAACAGTAGTTCAAAAGGTGAGAAGCCCAGTGATTCATTTGGAGATTCTCTTGCAGCAAACACAACGAATGGAAGACCTTTATCCCAGTCATTCTGATGTTCCAAACAGTATTTCTTGAGCATCGATTTGAGTGTTTGATGATATCTCTCCAACGCTCCTTGGGTCTGGGGATGGTAAGCTGAAGACGTGATCTGGGAGATGCCCAACTCTTTCAGAGACTGCTTGAAAACGTTTGACATGAAATTACTTCCCCGGTCTGACTGTACCTCCTTAGGCAGACCAAACTTTGTGAAGAACCCCAGCATTTCCTTAACCACATTCTTTGCTGAGATGTTTCTAAGTGGAATGGCTTCAGGATAACGAGTAGCCATGTCAATCATGGTCAACACATAAGAAAATCCTGAAGAAGTCTTAGGAAGAGGGCCCACAATATCCACCAACACACGGGTGAAAGGCGCCTCAAAAGGAGGAATGGGAACTAGAGGTGCAACCTTTTCGGTCTGATTACACTTCCCCACAACTTGACAGGTGTGACAAGACTTACAATACCAGGAAACATCCCTGAAGATACCTGGCCAGTAGAAGTGTTTCAAAATGCGTGCCACAGTCTTCCTCACTCCAAGGTGTCCTGCCAAACTGGAATCATGAGCCACTCTAATGATATCCTGCCTACAAACACGAGGGATGACAACTTGATGTAAAACCTCCCATTCACAGTCGGCTGATGCTGTTGGGGGTCTCCACTTCCTCATAAGTACTCCTGACTTTACATAATAACAAGTAGAAGCACCGGCTGACTCTTCTTCACTGTAAGCAGAGTTAGCTAGACCTTTCAACTCAGGGTCAGCAACCTGCAACTCAACCAACTCTTGACGAGACAAATTATCAACACTACGGGGTACTGCCTCATCTGGTGAGTGGTCCAAATTAGCAAGAAAAGTGTCAGCTAGGATAACATCATCATCATCATTATCCTCTAAATCACCAGTAACTTTAGACTTAGCCCTAGTGACAGCACATGCAGGGAACACATCAGGGACATCACAATCCTGGGACGCAGCCACTGGCTCACTAGACAACTGAGGAGCTGGACACACTTGACTTCCACCAATATCATTTCCAAGTAAGAAAGTTACACCTGACATTGGGAGTGTCTCAACCAACCCAACCATAACGGAACCATTAACAAAACCAGACTCTAAATTCACTCTGCACAGAGGGACAGAGAAGTAATTATTCCCTACACCTTGTAAGATTACAGTTTCATCAGAGGAATTAACATTAGAGCCTAGAACACTGGTCAGCATAAGGGATTGGCAAGCACCTGTATCACGATATATTTGAACTGATTTCCTGTCATTACTGTCCAGAGGACTGACAAAACCATCAGACAGGAAATTAGCACATGAACTCTTGAGAGTGTCACCCACGTTACTGCTCAAAAGAGGAGCTCCATCATGAGAATTTAAGTTACCCCTCAAAGCAGGTTCAGTTAACTCAGTTAAAGAATTCTGGGAACTCTCAAGAGTGGACACTAGACCAATTGACTGAATATTTAAAGACTCCTTTTTGTTCACATCACGCTGTCTCCTGAAACATCTCTCCGTAGTATGACCAAGCTTACTACAATAAGTACATTTACTTTTCTGAAATCTAGAGGTGAAGCTGGTATTTACTTCCTGAGAAACATCATCTTTATTCTCTTTCCTGTTACCTGTACTCTGAGTAGAGGCAACGTACTTACTCTCAGCTTTCCTCTTTTCTCTAAAATATCTCTTCTGAGTGAGAACATATTCATCAGCTAAAACTGCAGCATCAGACAAATTATCTATTCTTTTCTCATCAAGATATAGGCTTACATCTTTACTAATACACCTTTTGAAATCCTCCAGCAAAATCATCTGCTTAAATTTACCAAAATCAGAATCCACATTCTTAGAATTTAACCACTGCTCTAACAGATCTTCTTTGATTTTTGCATACTCAACATGGGATTGCTTATCTTGCTTGTAAGTTGTCCTAAATTTTACTCTATAGGCTTCAGGAACAAGCTCATAGGCCTTAAGAATCAAGCTCTTAACTACATCATAATTATCAGACTGATCCTGAGGCAAAGATGCATAAGTTACTTGAGCTTTACCGGTGAGAACAGTTTGAAGGAGTACTGGCCAATACTCCTTAGGCCAATTAAAACCTGTAGCTACCCTCTCAAACAACTGAAAATACTTTGTTAAATCAGATTCATTAAAAGGAGGGACAAGTTTAACATTTTTAGCCACATCAAAATCATCAGAGCTAGATGATCCAGTTCCACATTGTTTCATGCGATACTCATGGTCTGCCTGAATCCTAGCAAGTTCAACTTGTGCGTGAAACTCAGCCTCCTTAGCACGGGCCTCCTGCAGGGCTAGCTGTAACTTAGCTAATTCAATCTGCGTTTGCTCATTTGGAGGAGTTACATTAAACAAGCTTTCATTAATCATGTCAACAATTTGATCTTTAGAATGATGAGAGCGAACAACAATTCCCAATTGTTGGGCAACAAGCTTAAGTTCATTCTTTGTTCTGTTTTCTATATCACACACTGTTTGCACATTTCACAAAAAATCTTTGGCTTCATCAAGTGTAGAAATAGTAGCCATCATGAATATATCACAGTCACAAAATATCAAACAATATCCTTATGATAATATCCTGAATATCCTGATATGAGGTCGCCAAATTTATGTTACGGAACAGAGAAAGATAATGTACACTTTAAGTGAGAATACTAAAAATCACTACTGTCCCGTAAAGTTCCAGGTTCAAAACAAAGAGTTAGGTAAAATTACAAGTCAAAGTTTAATGCTCAAACTAACAATAAAACATTCAGGACTCATAAGGATAATGTAATGGCAAATAAACAGGTTAAATATATGGTTAACTGCAATAGCCTCTATTAACACAAAATTAGCAAGAGTAAATTTATCTAAGTCAGCCCTGATAAAATGAGATACCAGATAATACTCAGTGAATGCCAGATAAATAATTACAGATACAAACTATTATCAAAAATGACTGACATAAAGAACCCTACATGAATTACAAAAACTTCACTAGGCCTACAAATTAAACTTATGCTATACAGTACAAGAAAAAATGCAACAACAGTTATACTCAAATTACACACAGCTGCTAGATGGTTGGAGACTTCTTGAGCACTCACAATAATAATATCTGTACAGGGGAGGACAGAGATGTGAACAAAATGAGGAGCAGATCTAAGTGGCAATGATGCAGAGACTGAGCTCATTATATAGGAGCCAGCAGAGCCTGATACAACTTGTAAGAGGGACGCGCAAATGAAGCGATGGGGACAGAGAGCTGAAAATCCCGCAAAGTATAACAGAGAGAACGACTTTACTATAACGGTAGAAGGGGGGGACTGAGGCAGAACACGCTCGTGATCAAACATGCAGCATACTGTGCGTTAAAATTACACAAAGGATGATGAAATCATAGGCTATGTAACAATATATATATATATATATATATATATATATATATATATATATATATATATATATATATATATATATATATATATATCACAAGGCAAGAAAGAGAGGAAAAAAAGAGCCATTATGGGAGAAGGTTGGACCTGCGGACACTTATTAGAGTCTGAGGCGGCTGCACCTTAGTTCACCGTGGCTCTTACTTGTGTTGTTGCTGTACCGTTGTGATATAGTGAAGAAAGAATGAGGAGAGAAAGAAATGGTTGGAGATAGAAAGAGAGAAGTGCATTACAATAGAGAGAAAATGATGGACGCAGGAAAAATAGGAAAAGAAACGAAAAACAAAAGATATAAAAAAGAGAAAGAAAAAAATGAGGGAAAAAAGAAAAGGAAGAAAGGGGGAGAGAAAGAGGGAACTGAGAAAGAAAGCAAGAAGTTAAAAGAGAACGAGAATGAAGCAACACATCAAATGAAGAAGGAAAGAAAGAGAGAGAAATCAAGTAAATTATAAATGGTAATGATGTTAACTTGGTACACCTGTAGTTGAGTCCCAGGCTGCTACACCTTACTTCATCTCGCCTCCAACCTCTCTTGTCGCTTGTGATGATGAAACATAGTAGTGGCATTGATCTATGTGGCTGATGGTGGTGATGGTAATGTTGACGATGGTGATGATGATGGATATTGTGATGATGTTGATAAAATATTACGATGGTGGTTTTGGTATAAATGGGGAGCATAATGTTAATTAGATGGATAATGACGACGATGATCAGAATGATGTCGATGATATTGATAATGATGGTGATGGAGGTCGTAGTGATGATGTTGATATGCAATAAGGTACTAGTGAAGATGATAACATTACTTCATCTCACAACCTACCTTTTTGTGGCTTGTGATGCTGTAATATAATGAAGAAAGAAAGAGGAAGAAAGGGAGAAAAAGAACGATATTGCGGAAGACATCGGTTGAAAAAAAAGACTTAAGGAGAGAGACTGAAGAATTGGAGTGTTAATGAAGAATCTATCAGCTAACGGGAGATGTAACGGGGAAATAAAAAAAAAGATGAAAAGATAAAGAAAGAGAAAAAATATGAAGTAAATGAGAAAGACTGAAGGTAAGAAACAGAAAGAAAGCAGAAAAAGAAAGAAAGGGAGAATAAAGTGGAACGGACAAAGGAAGAAAAGAAAAGAAAAAAAAGCATAATGTAAAAGGCGGCTAGGAAACAAGGGGGTGCAGCTCGAGACACCTTTGTTAGGATGTCAGGCCGCTACACCTTACTTCACTTTGCCTGCTGATTGTCTTGTGATTTTATTGCTATAATGAAGGGAAGGAAGGCATTAGAAAGGAATAATGAAACAGTAAGAAAACGAAAAAAAAAAGAAGGAAAATAGATTTTGTTGGAGAAGGAGAGAGAGAAAGAGAAAAAAAAGGAGGAACAAATAAGGTAATTGAGAGAAATGGAAGGGAGGACGACGAGGAAAAAAAAAAAAAAAATATAGGGAAGGAAAGAAGGAAAGGAGGAGAGAAAGAAAACGATATTCAAATAGTAGAGGTGTTAATTGGGCACAGCGTTGTAGAGTCCCAGGCCGCTCCACTTTACTTCATCTCGCTTACTACCTCTTGTAGCTTGTGATGCTGTAATATAGAGGAGAAAGAAAGAATCGTAAGGAAAGGAGATATAAAAGAAGAAAAAAAAAGAAGTAAAATCAAATGGTGAAAAAATGAAAAGGAGTATGGAGAAAATAACGAAAAGAAAGTAAAGGTAAGGAAGTAAAGTTGTGAGAATAAGAAGAAATCAGAATAGAGATGAGAAAGTGCAGAAAAAAGTAATGAGACAAAGAATGAAAGAAGTGGTGGAAAAACAAAAGGAGAGAGGGAAAGAAAGAAAAAATCGGCAGAGGGGTTAGGGACAAATGTTAGGCAGGTATAATAGTGCCAGGCCGCTCTACCTTTCTCCATATCGCCTCCTACCGGTCTTATTGCTTATAATGCTTTAATACTCTGCCCACTTCAATTTGACCTAAAATTGCCATCTTCCCATCTTGAATACTGAACTGTAACAAAAGATTGTAGCATATGGTGCTGGTCACGAAGAAGTTTCTTGGAGAAGATACAGAGTCGTACAGTAGTATTACCTTGATCTGCCATTCAGCTAAGGAAAATTCCTTGCAAAATTATGAAAAATTTTGCTAAAGTGGGCGAACTATAGTTCGTTCGTTCGTTCGTTTAAAGATTCCCTGCACCTATAGTGCGGGCCGGGCCATACATTACCCCGGTCAGTGGGGTATGGGCTGGTTAAATAACAGTAAGGTGGAAAGGACAGGACATGGGGATTGCCCAGCACACACGTCCTGTCTCTTGGCTGGCTTTGTGGTGTGTGGAACTACAGTGGTGGCCTTGACTTAATATAGCTGATGGTGATGGTGATGGTGGTGATGTGAGTTAGTTTTGATAATAAGTGAAAGGATAACGATTTTGATTATAATAATTGTGTGATAAAAGATGTTGATGTTGGTGGTAATAGAGATAGTGATGGCGATGGAGATTAGTAATGATGATAATGATAATATAAATACTGGTGATGATGATAATGATGATCGTGATGATGAATGAATGAATGATAATGATGAGGATGGTTGCTGTGATAGTGATGATGATGTAGGTTAATCTATCCATCCTTCCATCATCCAATCCTATGTTGTTCCATGAGGAGCGTAGGAGTCCGGGGCTAGGAAAGGTGGTCCTAACATTTAAGATGAGAGTGACCAGCCTCACTCATCCTTGAGTGGCATTACGTGAGCAATAAACCCCAACCATCCCTTGGACATAAATCTGCACCGGCCCAATCCGATTGGAGCGCCTTAATTACTCATTATACCACCGAGCTCCATAATTTGGTTATATGGTTACCACCCAGCGCAGTAAATGATTTCCCGGTGTACAGGAAAACATTTGGCTTGTTATTTAGTGTAGAATCACCCTTAGGTAGAAGGAAGAGGGAAGAATGAAGGAAAGAAGGACAGAAGTGGGAGTGTAAAGTCACCCGTAGGCAGAAGGAAGAGCATGTATTCAGTGTGGATAGTGGATGTTAGCTCCGAAGTGGTGATATGTGGAGATGTGTAGGAGGACTACTGGGATAGGCTCTGAAGCCTTTGCCCAGAGCCGGACTCATAAAAAAAAAAAATAATAAAAATAAAATAAAACGATCAACTAGTTCTGCGGTGATGAAACCCTTAAAAATGGGTTCCCACCGCCATAATTTTACTATGTAATGGCCTAAAAACCCTTTGTAGTGGCCCAAAACATCACCAAACATTAGCATGTACTTGTTTAAAGTGTATTTGAAGATGATACCAAAGACATATCTGCTCTCCTTTATAAGTTTTGAAGCGAGGCCGACCCCGTGAGAATAATGGTGGACATTTTAAAATAGTGTGAGAGTTTATCGAGGAACCAGCGTATGGCAGTCGATGAAATAAATAAATAAATAAATAAATAAATCTTGAATTGTGTGTGTGTGTGTGTGTGTGTGTGTGTGTGTGTATGTGTGTGTGTGTGTGTGTGTGTGTGTTTTACAGACCTGTGTAATGATTAACATCCGTTATTCCTCATTCACACAAAACACCCACATAAACACTCATATTGTCATTTTCACCCAAATATTTCTCACACACATCCTCCTGGTGTCACTAATACTACCAGTTCATGGACACAGTAATTATAACAACGTCTCAACAAGTACAATTACTACCTCCACGACCATCATACACTACCATAGCCAGGACTACCACCATAACGACGAGCACTGCCACCACGACCACCACTACAGCAAAATAACCATGACTACGACCACCAGGACAACCACACACAATCATAACTACTTCAAATACCACTACGACCATCACACACCACCATAGCCACTACAACCACTATGACTTCCACACAATACCAGACCACTTAAAACCACCACGACCACCATTACAGCAAGATAACCATGACGACGACCACCACGACAACTACACATAATCATAACCACGTCAAATACCACTACGACCACCACACACCACCATAACCACGATTACACACACTATACACTACCATAACTACCAGGACCACCATACACTACCATGAGCACAACTACAATCAACATACACTAACATAATCACGACTACACCCACAACGACCACTGAACACTACCATAACCACTACTGCAACCACAACGACCACCACACACTACCATAACCACTACTACAACCACCACGCACTACCATAACCACTACTGCAACCACCACGACCACCACACACTACCATAACCACTACTGCAACCACTATTACAACCACCAAGACCACCACACACTACCATAACCACTACTGCAACCACCACGACCACCACACACTACCATAACCACTACTGCAACCACTACCACTACAACCACCAAGGCCACTACACACTACCTTAACCACTACAGCAACCACTACTACTACAACCACCACGACCACAACACACTACCATAACCACTACGACAACCACCACGACCACCAAACACTAGTATAATCACAACTGCAACCACTATTACTACAACCACCACGACCACCACGCACTACCATAACCACTACTGCAACCACCACGACCACCACACATTACCATAACCACTACTGCAACCACTATTACAACCACCAAGACCACCACACACAACCATAACCACTACTGCAACCACCACGATTACCACACACCATCATCTCCAGGCAGGACCGGATTAACCCTGCTGTGGCCTGGTGGGTAACGCAGACGGTTGGCCTGCAACATGTAGATCTCTCTTTGCCGTTATTTCCAGTGAAATTTTGGCATGACCTATAACGGCCTTTTTTGACGGCCTGATGGGTCATGGCCCTTATTTGGACACCCAATGCGTATATCTATGTCGCTCTGGAAGTCTGGATGGCCTGTGACAGGCCGTGGCCTGGTAGGCAGTTGGCCATATTGCCTATACCTGGTAATCCGACCCTGTCGCCAGGAAGATGGTGCAATATCTTTGTAGCACAGTCGTCAATAACACAGGCTGCAGGAGGAGAGAACGGAAGGGAGGAGGATATGCACAGAAGACACGCTGACACGGAAGAAGGAGGGTATGAACTGAGGAGAGGCAGCAAGGAATGGAAGAAAAATAACGTAGAGAAGTGGAAAGATGAGATGCTAAGGACATAGCAAGGCCAGAATATAATTTACTCAGGCAGAAGAAGACAGAGGGTAGGATGAGGGATGTGGTAACTAAAAAAAAATAATTATCGTTCAATTTAAAACAAAAATGAAGTATAACTGTTGAAAAAAAGATGTGCAAAACATGATTGTAGAAGGATCAAAACGTGCAAACCACCAGCACAGTTACATAGCACAGTATTTAAATACATCAGCTAACACATTACTGACAGGAAGCAAAGGGAACAATTTACCTGTATATTCGAAGCCTGTGTTGATAAGTAAATATCTATTCCTTCTAGGTTTTTATATCTGACTCTCCAGGTGAAATCTAAGAAAAGTTTGAATAAATACAGACGACAACAAGAAAAAAACTGGAAACTGAAAGAGAGGAAAAATAAAAAGTAGCATTTGGAGCATGAACAAAAAAAATGAAATAGACAGAAGTGGAATATCCTTACTGGTAAAATACTTGATTTGTTTTGAGCGAATTCACATTGCAACTCACTTGTTTTGAGTCAGCGAAAGTTCAGCTCCTGGTCAATTCTGCCATGGGAAACGGTTCAGCCAGAGCAATATAATAATAATAATAATAATAATAATAATAATAATAATAAATTTATATCATCTTTAGCCAAGATACAGTATAATAAAATTACTGTTAAAATTGTGTCCTTCAGCCTGAGTACATCATGTTCTTTATTCTTTCTGTCTCCAGACAGTCTTGTACTTTACCTGAGAACGATATTAGTTATAGCAGCTGCAGCCCCAGGTTCATCTGAAGCGTAAACCCTGTGGACTGTAGGCTGAAGCTGCCCTTCTCTGGCAGTGTACCATCCTCCTCGTGGGAGCCAGGCAGGGAGCTGAGTCACGTGTGTATAAAGGGACAGCTGAGCCACCTGGAGATATCGATGCCACCATGTGAAGGTGTCCATCTCCAGCACCGATGCATAGTAGTGATGGGGATAATTGTAATTAAATAAATCCCCTCTATGTTGAAAAGTTTCCCCAAAGGTGAAATAACTCGGGTGACGATAGGGTGTGCAAAATGTGAAAGAGGTTACTGCAGTGAAGGATTATGATTGGAAATTGTTTCGTTGCAGCATGACTCTTCTAAAGTATTTTGAGGTAAATCCTAATAAAACTGTTCACACATATATTCAGGACAGATTTGATTTTATATGGGAGCAGAATTACATCAAACACTTAAAGGAAGGGAAGAGGTTGTGTAGATCAGATATTCATTCTTAGATCTTTAGTGGAGAAGTTTCTAGAGAAGGGAAAGAAGTTGTATGCGGCTTTCATGGATTTGGAGAAAGCATATGACAGGATGGACAGACAAGGATTGTGGAAAATATTAAGAATATATGGAGTAGATGGGAAGTTGTTGAATGCTGTGAAAAGTATGTGTGATTGTCCTAAGCCTGCAGTGCGTGTGGATGGTGAACTGAGTGAATTATTCTCTTTGAAGGTTGGGTTGAAAAAGGGATTTGTCATGTCTCCATGGCTGTTCAATCTGTACATGGATGGGGTAATAAAAGAGGTACAAGGTAGGGTAGTGGATGTTGGAGTGGCCCTGGTGAGAGAGGGTGGTGTTTGAAAACTCCCTGTACTGTTGTTTGCAGATGATACTGTGTTGTTGAGTGAAGATTGGTAGATGAGTTTGGGAGAGTGTGTAAGAAAAGGAATCTAAAGGTGAATGTAGGGAAGAGTAAAGCGATGGTCTTTGAGAGAGGTGACGTCAGTGAATGTACAGCAAGGTTGAATCGTGAGGAATTGGAAAATGTGAGTACGTTTAAGTACTTGGGTAGTGTGATGAGTAAGGATAGAGGTTTGGAGGGTGAAATGCTTGAAAGGGTACAGCAGGGAAGAAAGGTTGCTGGTTCTTTGAAAGCAGTGATAAGAAACAGGGAAGTGAGCTTGAAGTGAAAAAGTTACTACATGACAGTATTGTGATACCATCTCTGACGTATGGAAGTGAAGCTTGGACGTTGTTGGAAGGACACAAGTCAAGAGAGCAGTGGAAATGAGTTATTTAAGAGGAGCCTGTGGAGTCACATGGAGAGACAGGCTGACAAATGAGGATATAAAGGAGCGTTGTGGTGTGGATGTGGATGTGATAGGAAGCGTTAGGAGGAACACACTGAGGTGGTTTGGCCATGTGGAGAGGATGGAGGGTGAAAGACTGATGAAGAGAGTGTATGTGAGTGAGGTGGAGGAGGGCAGAGGGAGGGGGAGGCCGAGGATGAGATGGAGGGATGGAGTGGAGAAGTATACGAGAGAGGAGGGTGTGAGCTGGGAGCAGGGCAGTGAAATGGCGAGGGACAGGGCGACGTGGAGGCGATTTGTTTGTGGCCACCCCGAACGAGATTGAGGCGTCTGGCAATAGACAGATAGATAGACTTAAAAGTTTTTCAAATTCAAGTGATAAAATATTACTGAGGTATTCCATTGACTGACTTACTGCAACTATTTATGGATACCGCCGTAGGTAAGTAAATATAATATTTTTTATGACATTAGGAACATTCAGAGTTTGCTAGAATCTGGTAGTTCATGGGTTTGTTAACGAAGAAACTCAAGCTGCTGTAAGAAGATATCGCTGCTCTTGACACAACTCACACTTGGCGAAGATGGGAAACAGTTTGTGTATTTATGTGCGTGTGTGGTGGGCGCAGTGATTTGGTACACCTTGAAATTTTATTTATACTGATATCAGGTAATTATATTCAGTCAAAGGAAATCTCAGGAGTCATTTATTAAGGCATTGTAATATGAATTTACATTAATGATAATCGCTCACCATCCATTCACTCCATGTAGTGCTGCTCTCAGGTGTCTGCCCTTTCCTCCTTTCCTCTCCTTCCTTCTTTCCTCCTCTGCCTTTCTTTACTTCATTCTTTCCTCGTTCTTCTGCCTATGGGTGACTTTACTTTCCCTCTTTTGTCTGTCTTTTCTTCATTCTTCCCTGTCCCTTCTGCCTATGGGTGACTCTACACTGAGTGACATGCCGAATGGTTTCCTGTACACCAGGAAACCATTTACTACGCTTTTTTTTATTTTTTTGTGAGGAAGAAGGAACCAAAGGCAACGAGCCCGCAAAACTGTTCCTTCCAAGAGCAAAACAAAATACAAGAGAGAGCCGGATTCGAGATCCGATCATTTCGAGATGCCTGGACACACTGCGTTTGAAAGACTGGAGATCATAGGAAGCAGGAAATACAGACAGAGACAGTTCCATAGTTGACCTGTTGCATAAATGAAGGACTGGGAGTAACGGTTAACTCTTGCATTAGAGAATTGGACAGAAAAGGAATGAGAGTTTGCTGCTAGACGGGTGCTACGCGCCCGTCGCAGAGGTGGAGGAATTCATGCAGACAGTTCAGAGGAGCAGTGACCATTGAAGTAGCGATAGAAAAGAGATAAAGATGCAACAGTGCGGCGAAGAGACAGAGGTTGAAGGGAGTCAGTAAGAGGAGGAGGAGAGTTAATGAGGCGAA